>NC_090319.1:286749310-287058743 GCF_040869045.1 Eurosta solidaginis | reverse complement strand
TTGAGAACTTTTCTTGGGCTGTGCACATATTACCGCCGATTTGTACCAAATTTTTCCACCGTAGTCCATAGCCTCCATGAGATGACAAGAAAAAACAAAGCTTTTGAATGGAAGAAGGAGCAAGAAGTGGCTTCCAAACATTGAAGGAGCGTTTATGCACTGCTCCAATGTTAGCATATCCGATTCCAGGAGCAACATTTATTCTAGATACAGATGCGAGTGGATATGCTATAGGAGGCGTTTTATCACAACTGGTCGATGACAGGAGAAGGTAGTTGCATATTACAGCCGTTCGATTGGCAAACCAGAGAGGAACTACTGTGTTACGCGGAGGGAGCTGTTGGCATTGGTAGAGTACATTAAACATTTTCACAAATATCTCTACGGCCAGCGATTCCGTGTCAGGACAGATCACACAGCGTTGAAATGGCTTCTGCAGTTCCGTAATCCAGAAGGACAATTGGCACGGTGGATCGAGCGACTACAAAGCTACGACTTTTCCATTGAGCATCGAAAAGGTAGTACCCATGGAAATGCTGATGCAATGTCACGAAGACCATGTAGTTTGGAATGCAAGCACTGTTCAAAAGCCGAGGCTAAAGAAGACATTATAGATGTCCGGCTAATGAATATAACATGTACAGATGAATGGGACAAGGAACAGCTAAGAAAGTGCCAGCTAGAAGATGCAGATCTGTCACGTGTTATGCAAGGGCTCGAACGAAATGAAAGACCAAACAGAGAAGAGATGTCAGCAGAGAGTCCCATTGCGAAGTCATATTGGGCACAGTGGAACAGTTTAGAATTGATATCCGGTTGCCTTCATCGAGTATGGGAGAGTGAGGATGGTAAATACAAGAATAAACTGATAGTTGTTCCCAGAAAGAGGATTCCTGACGTGCTCAGCGAGCTGCATAATGGTCCAAGCGGAGGTCATCTTGGAATCACGAAGACGCTCGAGAAGATTAAACAGAGATTCTATTGGGTTGGTTGCCGTCAGTCGGTCACTGAGTGGATTGCGAACTGCGAGGCTTGCAGCAGAGCGAAAGGGCCCAGAACACGAAGTCATGGCCAGATGAAGCAATATAACTCAGGTGCGCCATTTGAAAGGATCGCCATGGATGTCGCAGGTCCATTTCCTACTAGCAACCGCGGAAACAAATACGTACTGGTGGTTATGGATTATTTCAGTAAATGGCCAGAGGTATACCCAATCCCAAACCAAATAGTAGCAGAAGTGGTTAAAAACGATAGGGTTGCAAGGTATGGTGTACCAATGGAGTTACATTCTGACCAAGGCAGGAATTTCGAATCAGCTGTGTTCCCGGAAATGTGTAAGTCATTGGGCATTCGAAAAACACGGACAACTGCATTGCATCCTCAATCCGATGGTATGGTAGAACGATTCAATAGAACATTGGAGGAGCACTTAAGGAAAGTAGTAGTCAAGTACCATAAAGAATGGGATACCCACATACCATTATTCTTGATGGCTTACCGATCAGCAGTGCATGAGACAACGGGCCAAACCCCTGCAAAAGTAATTTTTGGCAATGACCTTAGACTGCCAGCTGATTTGAAGTTTGGGATAGATGCCAATGCGGAGAGAAATGTCAGGAAATCCACTAGTGATTTGGAAGAAGAGCTAAGAGAAATACATGATCTGATAAGGCAACGAACAAAGATTATGAGTGACAAGATGAAAGCCAGATATGATAAAGCCATTAATTCAGAAGGTTTTCAGGAAGGAGATTTGGTGCTGTTATAAAACCCACAACGTAAAAAAGTTTGTCCCCGAAATTGCAGTGTAATTGGGAAGGCCCATACAAAGTTGTAAAATGGATCAACGATGTAGTGTACCGCATACAAACCATCGGTAAACCACGAACCAAAATGAAAGTGGTCCATTTGGAAAGGCTGGCAACGTTTAGATCGAGAGATTTGTCTGATCGGGACGATCAGACTTAGGTGGAGGGCAGTGTCACGGATATTAGCATCACTAAGTTATCCCATCACTAAGGCGATGCTAAGGCCATGCCAAGCAGTATTTACGTTAATAATCAAATCAAGTATACACATATATAAGGCAGCCGAGAGATGTCACACACAGATGCATTTACTTATACGCCTATGTGTGCGCGAGAGACTGTAAACTACAAACATTCACATCAATAATTCAATCTTTATGTATCTACATAAACGAATAAATAATTGCGTCTACACATATGTACCATGTACGAATACGAGCAGCGGAGAGTCAATGCGCAAACACATGCATATATCTGAGAAGTTTGAGAGCTACTGGACTAGTAGATTCTGGAAGCGCCTAAAAGATGTATAAAATTGTGCAATTTTAGTTATAGCTGAGAAGTTTGAGAGCTCATGGACAATGCTAGTACATTCTGGAAAAATGCGAACGAGGAAACCAAAGGGTATAAACGGCAACAGATGAAGAGGCGCTGTAATTCAGTTTGAGTTAAGCTATCAATCAGTTTGATTAAGCACGCGATCTGGCGGCCAATAGTAGAGTTTCATTTGAGTTATCAGTCAGTTTGGTTATTAAGCCAGCGAGTAGCAAAGTATAAGTGTTATTGTGAAGTACTTGCACTGAATTGGAATTCAATATTGGAGTTATTTATTCAACAGTTTAGTGATTCGAACTTAGCAGAGGATTGCAAATAAGAGGATTTGCAGCAAATTCGTTACAATATTTTTGATATAACTTGATGCCCTGTTTGAACAGCTCTGCCAGTAATGCGTCGTTTACCAGAGCATTGAGTATTTTAATAATTTTTTTCCGAGAGCTTTGTTAATTTTTTGTCAATAGGGATTGAGGTATCGAGTTCGTCGTCACAGCTAACAGTATTCATTTTTTTTTTTGAAAAACTAGCGAAGTTAATTTTTTATGGGATCATTAATTGCAATTATTTCTTATGTAACATTATATGTAATAAAAGAGTTAACACTTATATTATAAAAATGGAAAATGTCAATTAAGACAACGTGTTAAAATTATAGTTATATGCGATTAATTAGTTTAACCTCAAATAGACAAAGTGAAGTAACATCGAGTTGGTTATTTTTTACCGTTTCTTTTTTTTTTTTTTTTACTACACATTGCATTAAATATGAAGTAAACTTGGGGATATGCACATACATATGTATTTGTACTTGTACATACATATTGAAATATGTACAATAATAATATTTGCAGTTTAACAAGTGCGTGGTTAATCTATAATCGTGAACTTGCAACACTTGCAACATGCCATAGACAAATATGGATAAACTTGTATTTGAGCTCAAATAATTAAATCTTACATGAATATCTATTCAGTGATATTTTTAGAGGCTCGTTGTTTGTACAACAACGATTACCTCACAAGTACCTTCCGCCAGGAAAGCAGCTTAATAGCCAGTGGCAATAACCGTCAACATAGAGGCCTTAACAATTTAATGAGTCACATTTGGAGGTATGTATATTAGACTGGGTCGATTTATTAACCGATATAGCGCCATTGATTTTTCGATAGGATTTGGTCTCTGGAAAAAAAAGTTCCACTACGCATAGACAAAAAAATTATTTTCGAGCCTGCGAAATTTCATTTTTATGACTTTTTTCGACCTTGATTTTTAAGGTTTTTTTCATGACATACTAAAAAAATGTTCATTTAATTGTAAAATTTCCATGCATACCCTGTGCAACCCAAAAATGTCCGCAAACGGGTATTTTTTTTTTTCTTACAAAAAACTGTTATCGTCAACGTTTTTAGCGCACATTTTTGAGTCGGTATACATATGAAAATTTTTTTAGTAAGTCATGAAAAAACCCTTAAAAATCAAAGTCGAAAAAAAGTAAAAAAAAATTAAATTTCGCAGGCTTGAAAATTATTTTTTTGGGTATTTTTTCCTGAGCCCAAATCCTATCGAAAAATTGATGGCGCGATATCGGTTACCTTTCGTCCATACAAATCGACCCACCCTAATGTATATACATATATGTGGAGATGTGTATGAGCAGGTATGCATTATATGACAATCATACGCCGGTAGTTGGGAAAATTAGCGTTTTTTTTTTTGTAGACATCAACTACCGGATAAACAACATAAACCCATGACAGTACAGTACAAAGTAATTCTGAAGTTAAAATTATACAAAACGCAGACATATACTTAATATTCACTGAAAAATTTCACTTCCACTGACAATTGGTGGTCGATCATTTACTTCCCTTGCTAGATTTCAATTAATAGGCCAGAAATAGGTAAACCACAGCAGGGCCGTAGAGAAAATCCGGGCCCAGGACTAAACAATTTACGGGCCCCTTATGAAAAATCCACTAATACATTCGATTAGTTTGCTTTAATGGCGTCTCAAGTCATTAATCATTATTGATGTATTACATCAAAAAAATTTTTTGCAACATCAACTAAACGATTTTTGGACTAAGACCTGAAAATAAAATTAACACAGATTCAACACAAAGCGTGGCAAGTCCTGAAACTCGCTCTTGAGATGAACACGATCTATGACAGTTTTTGATTCTTGAAAGGGCGCTGAAAGAACCTTCTGCACTAGCTACAGTGTATAGTGCAAAATATACGTAAAACAACACAAATGTTGGGGAAAATTGTATACAGATTTTGAACATATCAGATCGCATTTAGCAATTCCAATGGCGACAGACCTTTATCAAAATTTGCTTCGTAAATGTATTTCAAGTGAATTATTTCGCATTCTAAGCTTTGAGAAACGTCAGCCTTGTATTTTTCTGCAAATTTTACTGCGCTCGCCCGAACCGTAGTTTCATCCATGTCTTCAAATTGCCACAAAAAGGAAAACGTCTCGTTCAAATTTTTCATAGCTGCAAATCGCTCATTCACTCATTACCGAATCAACGATCACCAAGAATGTATTGTTTTTAAAATCAGACTCTGGATCATCCCTAATCATCTCATTTCCATTATCTTCCAAACGTCTTTTGGGTTTTCTCTTTCGAATGTCCGGAAATTTTGGCGAGATGTTCAATTGAATAGCAACTGTTTTGCATTCGTTTAAAATTGTTTCCCATTGGTTCCTCATCAACTTCAAATCAGCTAATAAGGCATCTAGATGTCGCACCTCAACATCTATGGTGGCGTCTCTAGCTTGGATGGAGTACGACGTTTCTTTCATTAATGGTTGTCAGTATTTTGAACCAAATTGAGGACAGCAAATTACATTCGAACTTGTTGATGTACTTGAGAATGCCGGTAACATCTCCGTATGCTTGTGCAGACAAATTTAGCTTAATGCGTTTAGTGCTTGTGCTAGTCCTGGAACATGGTTTGCGAATGGTCTGATTGCCTTAATTCTAGCCGAACACCTAGTGCCTGAAAGACTGTGAACAGAGCTCGGTACATTTTTTGAGGATGTCCCATCGTTGTGGACTGCTGCTGAAAACAGTAAAACATTTTTGTACAACTCCACAGAAAGTAATTGCAGCCGTACAACATTCTACAGCAACAACACCACATAAATCGAGACTGTGGGTTGCACAAGGCGAGTAATCAGCATTCGAGTTTTTTCGAGAATGTGACGTTGTACTCCGTTGTAAGCTCTTTTCATATTGGCGCCGTTATCGTAACCCTGTGCACAACAATTTTTTAATGGGATTTCATGTTAACCTAAAGTAAGGCAAATTAAATCCGCCATTTCCTTACCAGTTTTTTGGTTACAATCCACGAAAGCCAAAAACCGTCGTAAATTGTAAAATTTGTTGCTTTCGAATTGGAGGTAGCGCAAAATGAACGTAGTCTGTTCAACGTGACTAACATCAGGCTTAGCATCAACGATAATAGCAAAATACTTGGCTTTCTTGCGTTGATTTAATATAGTTTCCCTCACGTGTTTTGCACAAATTTCTATAAACTCGTTCTGAATATCTGGGGAAACATAGTGAACTTGTAAAAGTTTGTGCTGCTGTTGTGAAATCCCAACTTTCCCCAAATGATCTCTAAGTATCGGATCATAATGGCTTATGAGTTTCGCCTCTGAAAGCTAGGCCTCTTTCACCCAAAAATAAAATAGTGTCCAAAATTCTATAAACAATTTCTTTCCACTTTTGAGTTTCAGCGATTAGCTGTTCATTGATAAGTGTATCAATTGTAGCCTCCTCTTGAATTAGATTTTGTAAAGCTCGCCATTGAATATAACATTTAATGTGTGGTGGCAGTTTATCGTATAGCTTCTTCCACACCTGGAATTTCGAATATCCGTCAGGACAAGAAAATTTAGGTCGATTTAAAGTATTTGTGCTTAATAGACGACATGGTAGCAATAAAAAGCGTTGCTACTGGCACTCCACACCAACCAGTCATGCTCCACTTTCTCTCTATTTGTCAAGATTCTGTTTAACAACGGGGTAGGAAATGCGTCGTCATGACGATCATGTGGAAAAATAACAGGACACTTTTGATGACCTCGACGAGTTATTTCGTTGACTTCTTCAGATCGCAAAAACTCATTATTCACGGTACCGATATCGAAGTCGTTTAAATAATCTGGACTTTGATACAGAGTTGGTGGTATTGTTGGAAGACTTTTTGAAGATGAACCTTCTTCAGTGTCACTACGAAACTTTACGATTTCGGATTCATGTAAACATACATTTTTCTTTGATGTTTTTATTGTCTCCTCACTGTTCGAAGGCCCAGGCAAAAAACCATTATCAATATTCGTTGCTTTTGAAATTCGGCTTAAAATTTGCACATGGAACAACTAATCACTCTTCTGAATTAAAAATAATGTTTTAGTACATCTAAATCGCGGGCCTCTCAGAAACCCCGGGCCCGGGGGGAATCCCCACATTCCTCCTCCCCTCTCGTCGGGCCTGAACCACAGTCTGGAATTTCTTTCCGTTTTATATCGTCGACATATATTAAATACTTTCTATGGGAATTTTAACGAAAATAAGTATCTAAAGGAAATTTTACAGAAATCCCCTATCCTTCTAGTATTTTGCGTATTCAACAACAACAACAACCAGATCCGTAAGGAATGTGAAGGATCTACTCGAACCATTCGAAACCAAATGAAGTTTCAAAAGAAAAGTTTGGTGTCAAAACGGCACTTTGCGGCGTTGTTGTAAATAAAAACCAAAATAGTGTGAATTCAAATAAAAACACGTTTCTTAAAATAGAAAAATGTTAATAATAACAAAAAAACTTTGATTCAAGGTTCGATTCAAGCTCAAGGCCAGAACAATATTTTTTTAAGGATAATTATTATTATTTTATTTTTTTTATTTTTCTATAATTGAAAAATTGTATTTTGTTTTTGGAATAGTAGTTGGGAAATTTTTCAGACAACCTGCCATAGCTGCGCAAAAAAAATACAATTTTTCAATTATAGAAAAATTAAAATAAAAGCAATAATTAAATTATCATTAAAACATTTTTGTTCTGGCCTTGAGCTCGAATCGAACCTTGAATCCTTTATCAATAGGCCGACAAAACAAAAACAATTTAAAAAAAAATTTGAATATTGCTTGTGCCACGCTACCACCACAGCTACTTGGTATTCACATCTGTCATTTCTCAATGCAACAACCAACAGCGTAGACTTCAAAAATAGTTATCACCCCGACAAGTGTGAAGTTGTACAATTAAACCAAACTTTTTCACATTGCACTTAGCATCAAGCCAAGTTTGAGCAAATACTGCTCCGGAAAGCACTAATACTACACAATTTTTTTTTTATGGGTATGTTTAGGATTCTATTGTATTTAAGTACCTCTAAATGCTTTTTACTCCATATGCCACCTGGATGGGAAAGTCTCTGCCATGCCAGAGCGACACACTTGCAGAGAATGTGACCGGGTGTTTCCTCCTCCAGCCACGAATGAAGGCCTCAAAGGTTAGGTTGTGTAAATGGAAAAAGGGAATATGCCCAAGAAACTACTTTTACGGAAATCCGCATTTCAAAGTAGAGTAAGACCTCTATTGAAATAGGAGAGGCAGGTGGACAGGTGTCGTGACTTGTAACAAAATGGCCAAATACGCGTAGGTCGCTAAGGGCCTTCTATACTATGAAGTTATACAATTTGCACACAAATTGGCCAATGTACTAAGAAATAAGTACCACACAAATTTACCTTCTTTTGTTCTAGTCATTTTACATCAATATTTCAAGAATTTTTTGATATTGTTTTGATGATGATGCAATAGAACATATGTGTGGTACTATTTTGCTACTTTTTTACTATCTTAATAATATACTGTGCACAACAAAGCCAAATTCGATATATCTCTACGTAGGAATGGGGACTTGAAAGAAAATAAAACAGAAAACAGACGAAATGTGAATGAAAAGTAGAGAAAGTTGAAGGGAAGTGGGAAAGTAAAGTGAAAAAGGGAAAGAGGGAGAGTGAGAGTAAAACAAAGAAAAGAGTAATGATTTCAGACAAAGTTGTAAAAAGAGCTAACCAGTAAGAGTAAGAATAGCATAAGGATAAGATTAAGAGTAGTAGTGATAGTTGGGCTTGGATAAGAGCAAGAGCATGGAAAAACGGGAAGATTTACAGATGTTGGGAAGGGATGGCGAAGTTGAATGGGCCGATTAAGGTAAATTAGAAAATGCAGAGAAAATAAAAGAGGAAGAAAGGAGGAGGATGAATGTCGGAACCATGTATGTCGGGTTTGTTAATACGGCTATTCCAAGTTCTAATAAGCCACATATCTCTATTTTGCCATCAATAAATTTCTATAAGCTCTGATTATTTGAGATATCGTTGCTGTAAAACCTCTGCCGCTTTATATTTTTACGCCAGCCACCGTTTTCTGCTCAATGAGCCTACTTTTTAACGCTTTATTACATAGATAAACGGTGGGTCTTGGGACCGTGTACCGTCATTTCCGAGTTTTCGTATTACAAGCCTTGCAGATACTCATCCGCAATTGCATAACATTATTCCAGATCGTCAATCATCTCATTGACGTCAAAAGTTTCTTTCCTTTGCCATTCAGTTCCGTTGACTAAAACTTGTCCATTTCCACTCAGGAAAAGGAAATAACACTCGCCCACAAAAGGAAAACCAGACCTCAAGCGCTGTTTTCCTGCACTTTACTTCATATTTCAAAAATCAATGTGAATTTTGAGAGACCAATAACTTGTACTTTGTTGCACTAAAATTTATCGGGCTACAAAACTTTATACTACAAAAAATTCAGAGAACTCAAAATAACAGGTTCCATGTTTTCGTAAAATTTTTCGAACTCTCGAATGTTTTCGAAAAAGTTTTCGAGATTGGTTTGTATAGTTTAAACAATAAAATAAATGTAAGGCGCGATAACCTCCGAAGAGATTTTAGACCGAGCTTCTCTTCCAATTTGCGTCGTGCTCCTTTTAATTTTTCCTACAAATTGGCGGCACAGGACCTACTTGTTTTATGCCGACTCCGAACGGCATATACAAGACAGATGAGTTTTCACTGAGAGCTTTTCATGGCAGAAATACACACGGAGTGCTTGCCAAATACTATCGAGGGGCGACCCCGCTTAGAAAAATTTCCTTCTAATTGAAAAACTTGCTTCTAAAAGTATGATGTTGCTTTTCCCGGGGCATGAATCCAGGATCTTCGGTGTGGATGGCGGAGCACGCTACCATCCCACCACGGCGGTATAGTTTAAGTTACATAAATTCATAGAAATTTTTTCTTAAAATATCGACAATAAGGAAATGAATGAAGAATTTAATTGATCAAATTTGATAAAAATTGGCACTGCTATTTTTCTTTTCGCCGCTGTATTTGTGCGAGTACGTTATCATGTACCTCTAATTCCCTAATATTTTCATTTAAGCCTTGTCCCGCGGTGACATTAGGAGTAATCTAAAAAGCATTCTAGATAATATTCAATGTGTACTATTTTAGGGATCTTTTGATAAGAAAAAGATAAAGTTATGTATAATTAATTTAGTAATTTAGAAAAATGTAGTATTTAAAAACAAGTCTTTTATAACTTATCTGTAGTGACAGATATACTTAAAATAATTTATTAGACCTTCATAAGTTATCCGTTTACCCTCAAGGCAGTGTTACAACGCATTGGGTTTTTATAAAAAGTTTGTCACGAATCTCAAAATTGTAAGTCATT
The DNA here is from genome assembly GCF_040869045.1 of Eurosta solidaginis. NCBI lineage: Eukaryota > Metazoa > Arthropoda > Insecta > Diptera > Tephritidae > Eurosta > Eurosta solidaginis. The sequence continues at coordinate 287,048,609 of NC_090319.1, read as the reverse complement.
AAAGAAGAAGATAGACCCAGCAAGGATGAAGAGCTGAGTTGACTTAGCCATGTCCGTCTGTCCGTCTGTCTGTTTGTATGCAAACTATTCCCTCAATTTTTGAGATATCTTGATAAAATTTGGTGAGCGAGTATATTTAGGTGTCCAATTATACTTTTGTCGGAACCGGCCGGATCGGACCACTATAGCATATATACTCCATACAACAGATTTTTCAGAAAAGAGGATTTTTGTCATATCTTCCACAATTTATCAGATTGAAGCTTCAAACTTCACCAAACTTCGGCGCATGTTGCTAATATTAGTGTCTGAAAAAAAATGGATGAGACAGATATTATATATGGCACATATCCCCCACAACCGATTATTCAGATAAGAATCTCTTCGTAATTACTTCTCCATTTTAACAGCTTGAACAAATTTTATCAAGTACTTACGTTTACGGCATACATACAGTGGTACATATTCTTTTAAACGCACTCTTAATTTTAACTTTATAACTTTGGCTTTCTTTTGTTTATGCCTTCATATCGACAAATTCTAGCCCATATTCTTTGTTCATCTAACGGAAATTCGAATTGACTAAAAAACCTTTTTCGTTGTTTTTGTTGTACTCTTATCATCACATATTCAAAAATACTACTACGAATAGGTGCATATTTGTTTAAACGCAGCAATTTTATTTTTAAATATTTATTCATTTATTAAATTTTTACCAATTAATTGGTCCTCCATTTTTATTAATGGCTTCATATATTCGATTGGGTATCGACTTGGCTTTTGCTCTACAAAGTTCTTCTACCGGCTTCGAATCGGGACTGCATGCAGGCCACATCATAATTGGAATGCTGTGTTCTGCCAGCCATTCCAAAGACCCCTTAGAAACATGAATGGCGGCGTTATCCTGTTGAAAAATGCTGTCTTCATCCATTTTGTCATCTAAAAATCAAACGAGAGCATCGTCCAATAATTCCTTATAAACTTTGGAACCAAAATGAGTTCGTTCGCGGCATTTTCATCTAGAGGAAGACCAAAAATTTGCCTCATATGTGATGATAAGAGTACAACAACAACAGCGAAAAAGGTTTTTTAGTCAATTCGAATTTCCGTTAGATGAACAAAGAATATGGGCTAGAATTTGTTGATATGAAAGCATAAACAAAAGGAAGCCAAAGTTATAAAGTTAAAATTAAGAGTGCGTTTAAACGAATATTTACCACTGTATATTGTAGAGATAAGTGATTCATGGTCAAAGCATCATTTCATGCAGACCACAAAAAACGTGAAGCTTTGCATCCTCACACAAAGTACATACCTATTTTTTATTTTTTATTTTATATTTATCTTAAAAATTGCTTAGGTATGTACATTTATTCACTATATATTTCATATCTTATTCAGCCGATCATTTCGATATTACGAATGGGATGCGATTATAGTTCAGGCCCATTCGTGAAAGGTACGAACAGCCCTATTCTGCATTTCGACTTGGATTGAAATTTTTTCGATTTGGCAATTTTGGTATTCTGTGTTCCAATCTCTTTCGATCCAACTTCGAATCGTTACCACTTTTAAGTTCAATTTCTTACAATTCGTCACTCATCTCAAATGGATTACACAAACTTCGCTATATTTGCCTTTCCATTCTCGCCTGCCCATTTTCGTATACGTTGCTTTCCAACTCCACAAATAATGCCGCGGCTATTGGCTCCAGTATAATAGACAGCTATAATTTGTGTCTGTTGGTTGGGTCCAGTTATATGCCAAAGCAAGCTGCCGGAGGAGAGGAAGGTGAAGCGAAAACGTAAACAATCCTTGCGGAAAGAATAAATAAATCTTCGTGAAGTATTTTAGTCCAGTGCAATGAAATTATCATTCATAAAATTCAGAAAATGTCAACTATATTCGTGCAGGAATCCGTTTTAACAAAACTTGGTGGCCATGGCAGGGAATTGGCCAAAAGAACGATAAAAAGACACATACGATTATGAAAGCACTTCACTCAAAAAAATATAACCCTGCGGCAATATATTCTACTGCTTTTTTTTTTGTACAAAATGGCGTGGATAATAAATATAAACGTTATTCAGTGTTTTTTACAAATTTTCTTTAATTTATTTTGTTCCACTGTTCACACATTCCGTACAAACAGCTGATTACGATTCCGTCGTAATGCAGAATACCCAACTTCGATTAAAACGGAGCGTAGAACGGGAACGTAATCGAAATGCAGAATAGGGGTGGAAGTTTTCGGCACAGCGGAAGACAGTCCGTTATAGTCATTTTCTACTCAAAAAAGTCCGGCTCAAAAAATTATCCTAGGAGAAAGTTTATGGGATCCCGGAGATCCCCATTGCCTTTTCATGACAAATCATGCATTGTTTTTATTTTACGGCGTTTTTTTTAAATAGTCTACAGTACGAATAAAAGTTCGTCCCTATAACTATGGAACGGCTCATCCAAATGGAACGAATTTTTAAACAATTGATTCTCCTAAATATCTAAAATTGAAATCTGTATGGAAACATCAAAATTTTTTTTTACTAATAGTAAAAAGTTGTAAACTATACTTATACTTTTCCATAGTAACCTTGCACCTGTTTTTTAGCCATAAAGTTTGATCCAATACAGATTTTACGTTGGACTTTGATACACCGCTTTATGGAGAAACAAGAAGGATGATGTATGAAAAAAAATTTATTTGAATTGGATGAACCGTTCTATAGTTATTGGGCCGGACTTATATTTTGTGTTTAAAAAATAAAAATCCGGATTTAGCTTTTATTTTCGGATTTATAAAATAAAAGTCGGACAAAAAGATTAAAAGTGTGGAGAAAAACTACGTTTGAAGGGCTTTTATTGTAAAGGAATAACAGATTGGGTCCCTGATTTCCTGCAGCGGAATATGAACAGAAGAATAGACTAATAAGAAACAAGTAAGGAAGGTTAAGTTCGGGTGTAACCGAACATTAAATACTCAGTTGAGAGCTATGGTGACAACATAAGGGAAAATAACCATGTAGGAAAATGAACCGAAGGAAACCCTGGAATGTGTTTGTATGACATGTGTATCAAATGAAAGGCATTAAAGAGTATTTTATGAGGGAGTGGGCCATAGTTCTATAGGTGGACGCCATTTAGGGATATAGCCATAAAGGTGGATCAGGGTTGACTCTAGAATGCGTTTGTACGATATGGGTATCAAATGAAAGGTATTAATGAGTATTTTAAAAGGGCGTGGACCTAAGTTCTATAGATGGACGCCTTTTCGAGATATCGCCATAAAGATGGACCAGGGGTGACTCTAAAATGCGTTTGTACGATATGGGTATCAAATGAAAGGTGTTAATGAGCATTTTAAAAGGGAGTAATCCTTAGTTCCATAGGTGGACGCCGTTTCGAGATATCGCCACAAAGGTGGACCAGGGGTGAGCCTAGAATTTGTTTGCACAATATGGGCATCAAACGAAAAGTGTTAATGAGTATTTTAAAAGGGAGTGAGCCTTAGTTCTATAGGTGGACGCCGTTTCGAGATATCGCCATAAAGGTGGGCCTGGGGTGACTCTAGAATTCGTTTGTGCAATATGGGTATCAAACGAAAGGAGTTAATTAGTATTTTAAGAGGGAGTGGGCCTTAGTTCTATAGGTGGACGCATTTTCGAGGTATCGCAATAAAGGTGGACCAGGGGTGACTCTAGACTTTGTTTGTACGATATGGGTATTAAATGAAAGGTGTTAATGAGTATTTTTAAAAGGGAGTGGGCCTTTTTTTTATAGGTGTTCGCCTTTTCGAGATATCGCCATAAAGGTGGACCAGGAGTGACTTTAGAATTTGTTTGTATGATATAGGTATAAAAGAAAGGTGTTAATGATTATTTTAAAAGGGAGTGGGGCTTAGTTCTATAGGTGGACCCCTTTTCGAGATATCGCCATAAAGGTGGACCAGGGGTGACTCTAGAATTCGTTTGTGCAATATGGGTATCAAACGAAAGGAGTTAATGAGTATTTTAAGAGGGAGTGGGCCTTAGTTCTATAGGTGGACGCCTTTTCGAGATATCGCCATAAAGATGGACCAGGTGTGACTCTAGAATGTGTTTGTACGATATGGGTATCAAACGAAAGGAGTTAATGAGTATTTTAAGAGGGAGTGGGCCTTTCTGGACCAGGGGTGACTCTAGACTTTGTTTGTACGATATGGGTATCAAATGAAAGGTGTTAATGAATATTTTTAAATGGGAGTGGGCCTTCGTTCTATAGGTGTTCGCCTTTTCGAAATATCGCCATAAAGGTGGACAAGGGGTGACTCTAGAATGAGGTTGTACGATATGGGTATCAAATTAAAGGTATTAATGAGAGTTTTAAAAGGGAGTGGTGGTAATTGTATATGTGAAGGCGTTTTTCAGATATCGACCAAAATGTGGACCAGGGTGACCCAGAACATCATCTGTTGGATACCGCTAATTTATTTATATATGTAATACCTGCCAAGATTTTAAGGGTTTTTTTATTTCGCCCTGCAGAACTTTTTCATTTTCTTCTACTTAATATGGTAGGTGTCACAACCATTTTATAAAGTTTTTTCTAAAGCTATATTTCGCGTCAATAAAACAATCCAATTACCTTAACATAATTCATCCCTTTTTTCGTATTTGGTATAGAATTATGGCATTTTTTTCATTTTTCGTAATTTTCGATATCGAAAAGGTGGGCGTGGTCATAGTCGGATTTCGTTCATTTTTCATGCCAAGATAAAGTGAGTTCAGATAAGTACGTGAACTGAGTTTAGTAAAGATATATCGATTTTTGCTCAAGTTATCGTGTTAACGGCCATGCGGAAGGACAGACGGACGACTGTGTATAAAAACTGGGCGTGACATCAACCGATTTCGCTCATTTTCACAGAAAACAGTTAACGCCATAAAATCTATGCCCCTACCAAATTTCAAAAGGATTGGTTAATTTTTGTTCGACTTATGGCGTTAAAAGTATCCTAGACAAATTAAATGAAAAAGGGCGGAGCCACGCCCATTTTTAAATTTTCTTTTATTTTTGTATTTTGTTGCACCATATCATTACTGGAGTTGAATCTTGACATAATTTACTAATATACTGTAAAGATATAAAATTTTTTGTTAAAATTTTACTTAAAAAAAAATTTTTTTTTAAAAGTGTGCGTGGTCCTTCTCCGATTTTGCTAATTTTTATTAAGCGCACATATAGTAATAAGAGTAACGTTCCTGCCAAATTTCATCATGATATCTTCAACGACTGCCAAATTACAGCTTGCAAAAGTTTTAAATTACCTTCTTTTAAAAGTGGGCGGTGCCACGCCCATTGTCCAAAATTTTACTTCTGTCCTATTTTGCGTCATAAGCTCAACTCATCTACCAAGTTTCGTCGCTTTATCGGTCTTTTGTAATGAATTATCGCACTTTTTCTGTTTTTCGAAATTTTCGATATCGAAAAAGTGGGCGTGGTTCGTTCATTTTAAATAGCGATCTGAGATGAGTGCTCAGGAACCTACATACCAAATTTCATCAAGATACCTCAAAAGTTACTCAAGTTATCGTGTTAACGGACGGACGGACGGATGGACATGGCTCAATCAAATTTTTTTTCGATCCTGATTATTTTGATATATGGAAGTCTATATCTATCTCGATTCCTTTATATATGTACAACCAACCGTTATCCAAACAAACTTAATATACTCTGTGAGCTCTGCTCAACTGAGTATAAAAAACTGAGATTCCGACAATTTATCCTTTTTATACTCAGTTGAGCAGAGCTCACAGAGTATATTAAGTTTGATTGGATAACGGTTGGTTGTACAGGTATAAAGGAATTGAGATAGATATAGACTTCCATATATCAAAATCATCAGTATCGAAAAAAAATTTGATTAAGCCATGTCCGTCCGTCCGTCCGTCCGTCCGTCTGTCCGTTAACACGATAACTTGAGTAAATTTTGGATATCTTGATGAAATTTTGTATGTAGGTTCCTGGGCACTCATCTCAGATCGCTATTTAAAATGAACGATATCGGACTATAACCACACCCACTTTTTCGATATCGAAAATTTCGAAAAATCGAAAAATTGCGATAATTCATTACCAAAGAGGGATAAAGCGATGAAGCTTGGTAGGTGCGATGAACTTATGACGCAGAATAGAAAATAAGTAAAATTTTGAACAATGGGCGTGGCACCGCCCACTTTTAAAAGAAGGTAATTTAGACGTTTTGCAAGCTGTAATTTGGCAGTCGTTGAAGATATCATGATGAAATTTGGCAGGAACGTTACTCCTATTACTATATGTATGGTTAATAAAAATTAGCAAAATCGGAGAACGACCACGCCCACTTTTAAAAAAAAAATTTTTTTTAAGTGAAATTTTTACAAAAATTTAATATCTTTACAGTATATAAGTAAATTATGTCATCATTCAACTCCAGTAATGATATGGTGCAACAAAATACAAAAATAAAAGAAAATTTCTAAATGGGCGTGGCTCCGCCTTTTTTCATTTGATTTGTCTAGGATACATTTAATGCCATAAGTCGAACAAAAATTTACCAATCCTTGTGAAATTTGGTAGCGGCTTAGACTCTAGGACGATAACTGTTTTCTGTGAAAAAGGGTGAAATCGGTTGAAGCCACGCCCAGTTTTTTATACACAGTCGACCGTCTGTCCTTCCGCTCGGCCATTAACACGATAACTTGAGCAAAAATCGATATATCTTTACTAAACGCAGTTCACATAATTATCTGAACTCACTTTCTATTGGTATAAAAAATGGCCAAAATCTGACTATGACCACGCCCACTTTTTCGAAAATTACGAAAAATGAAAAAAGTGTCATAATTCTATACCAAATACGAAAAAAGGATTGAAACATGGTAATTGGATTGGTTTATTGACGCAAAATATAACTTTGGAAAAAAACTTTGTAAAATAGGTGTGACAGCTACCATATTAAGTAAAAGAAAATGAAAAAGTTCTGCAGGGCGAAATCAAAAGCCCTTGGAATCATGGCAGGAATACTGTTCGTGGTATTACATATATAAATAAATTAGCGGTACCCGACAGATGATGTTCTGGGTCACCCTGGTCCACATTTTGGTCGATATCTCGAAAACGCCTTCACATATACAACTAAGGGCTACTCCCTTTTAAAATTCTTATTAATACCTTTAATTTGACACCCATATTGTACAAACTCATTATAGAGTCACCCCTGGTCCACCTTTATGGTTATGTATCGAAAAGGCTTTAAAATACTCATTAACACCTTTCATTTGATACCCATATCGTACAAACAAATTCTCCCTCTTAAAATACTCTTTTATACCTGCCATTTGATACGCATGTCATACAAACACATTCCAGGGTTACCCGAGGTTCATTTTCCTACATGGTGATTTTCCCTTATTTTGTCTCCATAGCTCTCAACTGAGTATGTAATGTTCGGTTACACCCGAACTTAGCCTTCCTTACTTGTTTAACTTTGCTTTTTACATACAAACATGTTTATCTTCATTTATGCACAAATGTCTGTATGCGTGCATATCAAAAAAGCATAGGCATGAGAAACCGTTAAGCGGATTGAACACATTTGCTGCCCGGTTGCTTTGTCACAGATTCCGCGTGCTACATTTGCATGTAAATATGTTTATTACACCTGCGAGTGTTAGTGATGAATTGCTGTTTTAAACTTTTCACGTAGATTCAAAAACTTACCGACGATACTGACAATAAAAAACAACAAATATGGACTTTTTCATATTTTGTATGTGCAAGCTTTTTTTGCTGCTGCATTTTCTATTTCTCTGTGCTTAATTTGTACTTTACCTACTTTCCAAAGTCATAAATTCCAATGCAACTTAAAATATAAATGCAAGCAATGCTTATGATTAAAATACTTGTCAATTCTTACATTTGTGTTTAAACACATTTTCACACAATTTAAATATGAAACCGTTTCATAATATCTGAAACATTTGCCAAATATCTCCCGCTGTCGCCAACTCGAATCTGTTATACTGTATGCAGCCCTGTATTTAATGTGTTCGTATAAAAAAGTTTAAATTTTCCAAAAAGAAATATAATTTAATGGTCTAAAGGCCGAGCCACAATGAAGTGTTTCATAAAGATGCGCTCAACGCAATCTTATGCATGCCAGTAACATCACCACAATCACGCAATATGTTGCGTCTGCGGAACTGCAGACTTGGCAATTGAAGTTTATTTCGCCTTGCCCATTCACGTGCAAAATTTTGATAATCACTGTTAGAAGCATTCTCATAATACAAGAAATATACTTGCTAACATATTTTGTGTCCTGTTCATTTGTTAAATTGCAGTTTTTAGCTGTGAAATTTTTTAGAAAAGTACCAAAAAGTGGGAAAAATAATTTCACTTGCAAAGTGTGAAAGCACCCTTAGCCAAAGCAAAGGTCAAATTCTTCTTCTTATGCTTTGCTTGCAACAAAAGTTGGAATGTGGCTACTTTTTCATGTCAGATGGCGCTGGTGTCGCCCGATCTGCCGTTCTCCATAAAAATACGTGCAGTCTACTCATAATGCATAAGATTGCGTTAAACGCATCTATATGAAGAAAGAACTGCTTGTGCGACTGGGCTTTTACGTTAGTTTAATAAGCCTATACATTTTTATCGTTTTTTTTCACGACTGGGACATATCATTGTGCTCATGCTATTGAAAAATGCGTCAATTTACGAGCATAAATATACTTTTCTAGAACTAGTTTGGGATTATACATCCCATCGGTATGGTTAAGGCCACAAAAATTTTACATATTATACACCCATTGGTGTACAAAAATGGGACAACACAGTCTTTATATTTTAATAATTGGTACCGATGGACTAATGAGTACCCCAGCGGCTTTACGAAAACCAGTTGGACATATTATTTCTTAGCAAAATCTATTGTCCAAGGACATTCAATTTGTTTTTTTTTTTTGCAAATTGTTTTTTGCCAAGGTGGGTACTATAGCTATTTGGAAAAGTTTGCTTGATATGTGTCAGTCCGCTACTTGTAGTACGGTAGTGAAAGGGTTAAGTTAAATGTAACCTCCACAACTTAAGCACGACAGTGACCATGCCAGCCTTATCATTCCTGCAAGAATTGTCTACGGGCTTGCAACCTTCCAGCGTCAGCTGGATCTCCTGGTCGATTTTTTGGCATCAACTTAAATCTTCATTTACACTGCACAAAATGACTCATTTCATCGCATTTGGCCTGAAAATGCAATTCAGTCATGCGATGCCCACACGCTTTTGGCATTTCCTTACTAAAAGAAGCCCAGCAAAAACATAATGGCTAAATGACGTTTTATAATCTTTGTGCTATACCAGAGTTATAAATAGCATGTCTCTTGAAGATTTCTTAAAGCTGATATTTTTTTCTTTTTGTGTCGTACTTTTGTTTAAAAAATTACGTCAGTGCCTTTTCATTGGTAGATAGATTGATATCCTGTCAATCGAGGCTTGTAGTGAAGGTAAAGCGAAATGCGACTGAGGCCAATGTAACCGCTTTCAAATGCGTACTATTTGAGGCCAGTGTAAACGTAATTTAACGTTTCTTTATTCTTTCCTTATAAACAGACTATTATTTTACTTCTGGTTCTTTGCGTCGATCCCTGCATATTCAACATGCATGTGCATGGCGGCGGCAGAATTTTCCCACGTAAAGGCCAACGTATCTTTCCTTGCACATGTCGCAAGGCCCTTTTCCCCCTTTATTACTTCGACTATAGCTTTTTATATATCGCGGAGATATTAGCATTTGCCCAAACGTGAATATAGGCTGGAAATTCCAATGGAGAATCACTTTTGTCGACTACTTGCCTTTTTGGGCTGAGGTAGTTGACATGAGAGAAGATTGAATGGTCATTGGAGTATTTAACATGACAGCTGTACTGAAGACCTATGGTTCTTTTGCTGCCAATGGTGTGTAACAAAGGGCGTTTAATGATGAGATGAATGAGCTTTAAGTAGCTCTGAAGCACTGACCTAAACTCCAACACCATTTTACGGTATTCGTTAGTCTTGGCATTTTCAATGACTCCATTAAAGCGCATCCACCACCGACGAAAATATATGTACATAAACGGTTCCCAAAACAGTCGGTTCTATGTACCGGAGCGACTCGAGATTTTTCCCGACTAAAGGCTGTCATTTCAGTGTAACCCCATTTAATTTGTTGCGTCCCTGGTCGCACCTATTGGATGAGGCGAAGCACTGCTACAACAACAACAACAACGACTATATACCGCAATCGATTGCACCTATTTGTTCTAGCAAATGTGATGACATTCATCATTCGATAGTTCAGCGCACTCCACCGTTGTGTCAAACTTAGGGAATATGAGGAAAAATGGAAAGGAAATAGAGGAGGGCAGGCAAAAACAGAGGCCTGACAGACAAAGGTAAACAGAAAACAGGAAAAAGAAGAAAAGAAGGAAAGGAAACGGTGCAGGAAAAAGGGAGAGGAGGTAGAATGGAAGAAACTATGGAGGGGAGGCTGGCACGTGAAATGAGGGAAGGAAAAGCTATGGTGAGGGGAGGGAGAAGAATATGGAAATCAAGAAAGAGGGGGAAAGAAAAATAATGCGGTGGAGGGAATGAACGGAGATAAGAACTGGAAAATGAAGCGGGAGAGGTAAAAGGAAATGGCGATTTTAAATGAGTTTAAAAGGAATGTAAAAGGTATTGTTATCGGAACCTGTCTACCCTAGCAGAGGAAGAGGGGGCTACCACTCCGCTGGAAGTAGCAGGTGCAAAAAGCAAATTGGCGTTACCAATTGGCGCTAGATAGCCCGAGGAAGAACGACTGGGGCGAATCGTTGGTCGGCCTAACCCTTTTATACGGCTATGTCCCAATTAGGTACGTTAAAGGAAGAGAATAAACTTAGGGAGTGGAAAGTAGAAAGCTATAGAAGAGAAAAGAAAAAGCAGGAGGGAAGAAGACGATCTCAGATGGAAAAAAGGCAAACAAACATACGGGAAAGGAAGACAGTATGGATGAGGGATTGAGGAAGACATAAAAGACGCGGCAGAAATTACGAAGGCAAAAGTGTAATGGAAAATTAAAAGGAATGGAGAGAGAAAAAAAAATAGGAGCAGGAAAAGTAGGAACAAGTTTGATATATGTAGGGCAGTGGACGAGGGATATAGAGAGGGACACAAAGAGAAAAATGGACTAATAATAATTTGATCTTAAATATTTACTGGGAATGTTTTTGTATACGACTGAGCTACACACAAACAGAAAAATGATACTGGATTTTCAGGAAACTAAGCTTTAAAATAATCATGTCAAAATGTAACCACGAACAAATGACCCGGAACTACCAGTTATCATTTATGTTGGAAATGCACGAACTGACGTATGCAAGAAAATACTTATTTAGAAAGTAAACTCATTAAATCATTGTAGGCTGATTATCACTCACACTTGAAGTGATTTTGTTTCCAACGGAATATAGGCCATTACAGACCGCAGTTAATTCAAAAAACTTGAAACGGTAGTTATAATATACATACATATGTATGTACATAAGCTCAAACACATTCACATTTATACATCATTTTATAATGGTAATCAATCTGTAAAGTAAAAAACGATGAAAAAATCTACTTAATTGCATTTCGACTTTAGCACCTCAAAAATGCACACAAACGACCTTCAACCGAAGCCCAAAAACTGCAGCATACTTATAACAACAATACACCGTTAACAACGACATGTTCTTACCAATTACTCATCGCTTTTGCATTGTTCCATTGGAATCGCAGCAGTTGCAACAAGTGTGGTAATTTCCTGCATTCAAATGTGTTTTTATCTAATATAAACGCGGTAGCGTGTAGGCAAAACCTCAACAACAAATAGCGCCTGCTGTTGGGCTCAGCACCTCAACCTAAACAAATTTTAGTTCTTTAAATAAACGCCCTACATACAAATGTTGAAGACAAAAAATCGCAATGAGCATAAATACATACATACATACACATATACATACTTATTATATTGACGAAAAGAAGAAATCAGTCGTCAATGTTTGCCTCGGAGCACATATGTACACTGGTGAAAAAAATTACAGAACTAAATTTGTTAATTAAACATGTATGTCTTGCAGCAAGGTTTTCATAATCTATATAAAAATGCATGTATGCGTGTATGACCTATTGGCATCCAAAATACTTGACAAAATTTGGAATGAGTTAAGCAATACTTGGTATGTAGATTCCATATATAAGACAATTTTAGTGGGAAGGGTTTGGGAAATGAAAGTGGGAATCAGACTGGGAGTGGGAGTGAAAGAGGGAATGAAATTGGATGTGAAACAAAACCTTAAAGTTGTTATACTTCCGTAATTATTTGAATGAATTAATTATTTGAAATATTAGATATTTGGTGTATAACTTCCATATGTACCTGGCCCTAAACAAGTAACCGTTTATAAGAAGTACTCGTTTTAAATATGTTCCCGGTTCATAAAAAGGATCCAGGTCTTAAAAACTAAACGGTTCTTAAAAAAAATCCTGCTCCGAGAAAGTCCGGGTTGAAAAAAGTACCAGATACACTCAAAAAAAAGTATCACTATCATTTCAATACTCGATGTGCAAAAATGAAACTATAAACGTTATCATTTTCGTGGTATCAATGCAACGATAAATATTATAAAAAGTATAATTAAAGGTATCAATTTTGTATCTTGACTATTGATATGCCCATGGAAAATATTTGTTTCGCCCTTAAAATGTATCAAAATGATAACTGTATAAATTTCCTAGTTTCATTATGATAACATTTAATACTAGATTGATTATAAAACGCATTACATTTGTATGTAGTCTATTAACTTGACAAATACAAGTACCAAACTAATATTTCGAAAATGTCAATAACATAAGATCATTGATGACGAAAAAAAGATAAGCAAAAATTGCACATTGAGGCCTAGATTGCATCGCCTTGATGATAACTTTTTTTTGAGTGTACTTAAAATGTATCAGATTCAAAGAGATACCCGATTCTAGAAAAGTTCCCAGCTCTAAAAAGTACTCGATTCGAAAATGTATACGGTTGGAAAAAGGGACCGGTCCTAAAAAATAAAATAAATAAAAAAGTATGCTGTTGCAAAAAGTAATCGGTTCAAAAAAGTACCCAGCCCTGAACAAGTACCCGGTTCTAAGAAATTACCTGAATCTTAACAAGTACCCGGTTAAATATAGTACCCGTTTCTTTTAAAGTATCCGGTTTTTAAAAAGCAACACTTTGGCGGCCGCCGTGGTGTATTGGTAGCGTGCTCCGCCTACTACACCGAAGATCAAAATTATAGAAACAAGGTTTTGTAATTAGAGGAAAATTTTTCTAAACGGGGTCGCCCCTCGGCAGTGTTTGATAAGCGCTCCGAGTGTATTTCTGCCATGAAAAGCTCTCAGTGAAAACCTATCTGCCTTGCAGATGCCGTTCGAGGTCGGCATAAAACAAGTAGGTCCCGTCCCGCAAACTTTTAGGAAAAATTAAAATGAGGTCGAAACAAATTGGAAGAGAAGCTCGGCCTACAACCTTATTGGAGGTAATCGCGCCTTACCTATCTTTAAGTTTATACAATATAATTTTACGAAATGCCAATGATTGACGAATAATTCCAAGCGTATTTATGTGATTTTCCTAAAGGAATTGATGGCAAAACCCAAGTTTATAAAAACGAAGATTTTTCGTTTTAGGAATTGTTGATACACAACTAAATCTTCATCTACTGAGCATAGAAATAAGTAAACTAATACTTATTCATTATATCTTGAGTGCATTATTTTTTACCACCAATGTATGTACATACGCGCGAATACCGCAAGTGGGTCTAGGTCGGACAGCGCATCAACAAAATCACTAACAACGGAACACCCACAAGCAAAATCACCACAATGACAATATTGTGCCAACAGACAGACTAACAAGAAAATTTAATACAATTTGTTTTAGTTACACTGCAGGCTGATTTGTTTTAGTCATGTTGCAACATATGTACATACAAATGCTTATACAAATAAGTTAAGTTGTACCTAGCGCTAGACGTTGACGTCTCAAAATGTTCGAAATGTGCATCAACCGTGAAACTGTTGCTGGATGTAAATGTAAATGGCTGCGGCGTTAGGGAAGTTAGTAATTATGTAAGTATTCTGCTACCAGCTACCATTCACCGAATACATTCCACCAGCCAATCGCGATACACAAACAACAAGCAGCACTTCAACACTCCCATTTTGTTACATCAAGGGAATCTTTGGACTATATGACGCCTTTTTATGTTGCACTACGACGTATGCGCGTTATGGGAGCGGTTAAAATGATTCATCATGCAACAGTAAACTTCTTACGAAATAATAAACAAACCAAAAACTAACAAGTAAGGAAGGCTAATTTCGGGTGTAACCGAACATTATATACTCAGCTGAGCGCTTTAGAGACAAAATAAGGGAAAATCACCATGTAGGAAAATGAACCTCGGGTAACCCTGGAATGTGTTTGTATGACATGGGTATAAAATGCAAGGTATTAAAGATTATTTTAAAAGGGAGTGGGCCATAGTTCTATAGGTTGACACCTTTACGAGATATCGCCATAAAGGTGGACCAGGGGTTACCCTAGAATGTGGCCCTTAGTTGTATATGTTTTCGAGATATCGACCAAAATGTGGACCAGGGTGACCCAGATCATCAGCATTCGGGTACCGTTAATTTATTTATATATGTAATGCCACGAACAGTATTCCTGCCATGGTTCCAAGGGCTTTTGATTTCTTCTAATTAATATGGTAGGTGTGACAGCCATTTTACAAAGTTTTTTCTAAAGTTATATTTTGCGTCAAAAAACCAATCCAATCACCATGTTTCATCCCTTTTTTCGTATTTAGTATAGAATTATGGCATTTTTTTTTCATTTTTCGAAATTTTCGATATCGAAAAAGTGGGCGTGGTCATAGTCGTATTTCGCCTATTTTTAATACCAAGATAAAGTGAGTTGAGATAAGTACGCGAACTAAGTTTAGTAAAGATATATCGCTTTTTGCTCAAGTTATGTTAATAATAATGAGCATAAAGGCCGTGTTTAAATAAAACACAATGTTTAAAATTGCATTGGTTTTTTTAATTTGTCAATATTTCGGCTTCAATCTGAAGCCATCTTCAGGACTGTAAGTAAATACCAATATATAAAAAGGGGGACATTAATTTCGGATGCATGGTCATTCAAATTTACTTTTGCAACTAGGTATACATATAAACGAAACGCAACTTACACTTGTGATTATTCTTGATCGACTGATCATATGTTCGAAAAACAAAAGTAAAATATACATCAAAAGTGTATACAATTTAAAGTACCGTAAGTTAAACAAAAATATGCACAAATAAATATATAGGGATAAAAAACAATAGAACAAAAACGTATAAAGCTATAAAATTTACCAAAAAGATTTTTGCTCAAGTTATCGTGTTAACGGTCGAGCGGAAGGACAGACGGCCAACTGTGTATAAAAACTGGGTGTGGCTTCAACTGATTTCGCCGATCTTCACAGGAAGCACTAACCGTCATAGAAGCTATGCCCCTACCAAATTTCACAAGGATTGGTAAATTTTTGTTCGACTTATGGCATTAAAAGTATCCTAGACAAATTAAATGAAAAAGGGTCACGCCCATTTTGAAATCTTCTTTTATTTTTGTATTTGGTTGTAACATATCATTACTGGAGTTGAATGTTGACATAATTTACTTACATATATACTGTAAAGATATTAAATTTTTTGTTAAAATTTTACTTTTAAATTTTTTTTTTTTTTAAATAGGTGTGTTCGTCGTCCGATTTTCCTAATTATACCTTTCATGAACATGAAATGGTATATTAACTTTGGTCCGATGTTTGTAACGTTGAGAAATATAGAAGATAGACTCACCATTAAGTATAGCGAATTGATCAGGGTGACGAACTGAGTTGATATAGCCATGTCCGTCTGTCCGTCTGCCCGTCCGTCTGTCCGTCCGTTTGTCTGTTTGAACGCAAACTAGTCCCTCAAATTTTGAGATATCTGAATGAAATTTGGCACAAGGATGCATTTTTGTATTATATTAGACATTTGTCGGATCCGGTAGGATCGGACCGCTATAACATATATCTCCCATACAACCGATCGTTCAGATAAGACGATTTTGGTCATTTCTGCCGCAATTTAGAAAGTATAAACGTGAAACTCGGTGATACATATTCTAATATATTGTTACGAATATTAGAAAAACTGAGGAGTGCTGCCATCTCCAGGCCGATGCTAAGCAGTGACGTGAATTCACATCAATAATTCAATCATTATGTATCTACATAAACGAATCAATAATTGCGTCTACACATATGTACACATTCCGACGAGCAACATTTACATACAAGGCAGCGAGAGATGAGATGTCACACACCGATGAATTTACTTATACGCTTATGTGTGTGCGGGAGACTGTAAACTACAAACACATGCATATATCTTATCTGAGTTGTCACAAGAGAGAGCAATAATTTGTGCACGTAGTTGTGGCTGGCGATTTTGTAGCCGAAACAACTAGTAACTTCTGGAAATCGAAGAGCCTAGAAGTATGCAGCGTAAACTATAAAAGCGGTGCAGGCGAGTAAGAAGGAATTCAGTTTGATTTGAGTTGATCAGCAGTTACGACTAAGAAGATATCTAGCGAGCAATACCAGTATTATTTTGATTAGTGGAGTTTCATTTGAGCTATCAGTTTGGTTATTAAGCTATTCGTTGCACAGTTTGAGTGTTATTGTGAAGCATTTTCATAAAGGCCATTTTTCCATTATTCAATATTGGAGTTATTTATTCAACAGTTTAGCGATACGAACCTAGCAAAAGGGGCAAATAAGAGGATTTGCAGCAAATTCGTTACAATATGATAGAAGACATCCTGAAAAAATTACTTTGATCGGGGATATATATAGTATATATCCCATACAACCGATCGTTCAGATAGAAATATTTTTGTCAATTTCTCCCTTAATTTCCAATATAAAAATGTTAAGCTTGGTGATATTTATTCTAATATATCATAGACGATTTCATGAAAAAATCATTTCGATCGGAGGTATATATAAAATATAGCCCATACAACCGTTCGTTCAGATAGAAAGATTTTTAGCTATTTCTCCCTTAATTTCCAATATAAAAACGTTAAACTTGGTGATATTTATTCTAATATATAATAGAAGATTTCATGAAAAAATCATTTCGATCGGAGCTATATATAATATATATCCCATACAACCGATCGTTCAGATAGAAAGATTTTTGCCATTTCTCCCTTAATTTCCAATATAAAAACGTTAAACTTGGTGATATTTTTTCCAATATATCATAGAAGATTTCCTGAAAAAATCACTTTGATCGGAGCTATATGTATATAGTATATATCTATCCTATACAACCGATCGTTCAGATAGAAAGATTTTTGGCCATTTCTCCCTTATTTTCCAATATAAAAACGTGAACCTCGGTGATATATATTCTAATATATCATAGAAGATTTCTTGAAAAAATCATTTCGATCGGAGCCATATATAATATATATCCCATACAACCGATCGTTCAGATAAGGGGGTTTTGCCATTTTTTATTTTATATTTATCTTAAAAATCGTTTAGGTATGTACATCTGTTCACTATATATTTCCTATCTTATACATCCTATTATTTGGAGATTACGAACGGGATAAGATTATTGTTCAGCCCCATTCATGAAAGGTATGAAGTCTTCGGCACAGCTGAAGACAGTCCCCTCCTTACTTGTTTTTATTTAGCACACATACAGTAATAGGAGTAACTTTGCTGCCAAATTTCATCATAATATCTTCAACGACTGCCAAATTGCAGCTTGCAAAACTTTTAAATTACCTTCTTTTAAAAGTGGGCGGTGTCACGCCCGTTGTCGAAAAATTTTACCTATTTTCTATTTTGCGTCATAAGGTCAACCCACCTACCAAGTTTCATCGCTTTAGCCGTCTAATGAATTATCGCACTTTTTCGGTTTTTCGAAATTTTCGATATCGAAAAAGTGGGCATGGTTATAGTCCGATTTCGTCCATTTTAAATAGCGATCTAAAATGGGTTCCCAGGAAGTTACATACGACATTTCATTAAGATAACTCAAAATTTACTCAAGTTATCGTGTTTACGGAGAGACGGACGGACGGCCGGACGGACATGGCTAAATTAATTTCTTTATTCCCCGAGATAATTTTGATATATTGAAGTCTATATCTATCTTGATTAGTTTATGCCATTACGGAACTAATATAGTCTGTGAACAAAACTAATATAGTCTGTAAGCTCTGCTCAGCTGAGTATAAAAATAAATGGAACATTATTACACGCCAATTTTTCAGCAAATGAATTTCTACGGTTTATTTCCAACTAAATTAATTGGAAGGTTTTTCTAACAAAAACTGTCGAATGATGGTAATAACATCTTAAATAAATTAATTTTAAACTTGATTGCAAAAGTTTTTTCCACCCAAATACTTTTTTTAACTTGTTGATAACGATACCGAGTAAGCGAAGCACATGTAATATGGTGTCCACACTGTACCTTATTGAAGTTTGAAGTAACTCATTACACAGCTAACGAATTACCGAGACATTATCTAGGAGGGACATAGGTATAACTCTGTGAAATAATATTTCCATAACATAAATACTAGCCAGATAATTTAGAGATTTAGCCTTTAACAGAGCATTTCCATAATTTGTGTGCAAGAGCAGTAGAACATTATGGCCGAATAGCCATGAACGGATTGCCCACTGAACTGGTCAAGCATCGGTGCAGTTTTAGACCTAGGCCCGTATAGTGTTATATGATCCGTGATCGAAAACTATCTTCGAAATCACAATAGCTCTTAGATGGTGAATCAGACTAATAACATATGTGAGACGGAACAATTCGTACTCAGAATATCCATAATTTTTTATAATTTTTAAAAAAAAGGTTGACCATTTCATATTGTAACGAATTTACTGGCAAATCTTCTTATTTGCAATCTTCTGCTAACGTTCGTATCGCTAAACTGTTAAATAAATAACTCCAATATTGAATAATGGAAAAATAACCTTTATTAAAGTACTTCACAATAACACTTATACTTTGCAACTAGCTTGCTTAATAACCAAACTGACTGATAGCTTAAATGAAACTCTACTATTGCCTGACTGATTGCGTTCTTAATCAAAAACTGATTATAGGGCCTCTACCGCTGGTGCTTTTATACTCTGTGATTTCCTCGTGGCATCTTCTAGGCGCCTCCAGAATTTACTTAGTTGCCGCCATATAATTATAACTACAGATGCACGTATATAGCTTCTCATATGCGTGTATTTGTGAGCGACACTTCCACAATTACAATTGCATACTTTTGGGAGCATCTGAGATAAGATATCTGCATGTGTTTGTGCATCCCTTCTCTGCTGCGTGTACGTACATATGTGTAGACATAATGATTTATTCGTATATGTAGATACAAGTGACTGTCTGCTTTATTGTTGTTGTGACTTCATTTTATTAGCATCAGACTAGGGATGTGAGTATCACTTAATGTCACTCATATTGGTCACAATATCAATGGTTTGAATGAAAATAGTTTTCGATCCATGATTAGTGATAGAAGGATACGAGTACTGAGTGAATAGTATCGATACTTTTCCGAAAAATCCTCGAGTATTTTGTACTCGATGCTTTTTTCCAAGTACTGAGTAAAGTATCGATACTTTTCCCCGATACTTTACCAAGTGCCGATGGGCTACATGTTTAAGATCAACTAAATTCAGGCCGCAACATAACTTGAGCAAAAACTAAGATCGTCGGCGATTGGTAAAAACTCCATATTTCACTAAAACCAACTTTTTGAAAATGATGAAATGTGAGACGAATTCTGCCAATGGTGGTAAAAGAAAAGTATGTATTTAGTGTCCAGAATCACGAGCTCCAACAAAATTATGAAAGCTGCTAACTCCATACAATTTCAATACATTTTAAATTGTCATGCAATAGAGCTTTTCGTTCTACTATAAAATTTTTGTGAATGCAGTTAGCAGTTTTACAGCATCTTGACGATATATTGAAACTGAAAACGGTCAGAACGCCCGACTTCAAGAATGAAAAAAAAGAACAATGCCATAACAAATACTGATGACGTGGTTAAACCTGACGAGTGGATTTACTTTACGATGCACAAAAAATGTGGTTCAAGTGTAAAATGGGCGGAGTAGAAAAATATTTAAAAGATAAATATCCCGACTACTTAAAAAATATGTGCTTACAGTTTTAATTATAACAAAATTTGCTACATATGATACGTAATGACACTACCAGTAAAGATATAGTAGTGCAAAGTACGAATGTTTAAAGAAAAACGGAAATCGTTTTGATCTCCCCTTCTATTTAGTTAATATCTCCACAAAACGTTTATTGCCATAAAAAAAATACTTGACTTGATTTACCTAAGAGGAGATTTAGACCGAGCTTCTCTTCCTATTAGCGTCGTGCTATTTTTAATTTTCTTTACAAATTGGGGACGAGAGCTTCATATCTTATGCCGACTCCAAACGGCATCTGCAAGTCAGAGGAACTTTTACCGAGAATCACCACCGAAGAGCCACCCCGTTTAGAAAAACTTTTTTTTGAATGTCATATTTTATCGAAGTTTAGTAAGTACATAATTAGTTTTTATGATAGCAAATGTTGTGTAACCTCTTACGGAACACGATATTTGTAACTAGTTTCTTTTAAATAATTTCGTTCGTGACGGTTCTCTTTAAACGTATCCTGGGTGAATAATGTGTGATTTTTTCCAACCATAAACTTCCTTACTTGTTTTCTACTAAATTCAAAACATACGATCTCGTTTAAGAAAAAGCTTGTTCATTTTTGGTAAAAATTCCGAAGTACTCACTTGGAGCGAGTATACTCGATACCTTTAACTGAGTATGAGTACTAGGTTCGATACTTTGATCCGAGTATTTTAAATGAGTACCGGTATCGATACTTATTTCAAAAGTTCTTTCACTATCCGTGATCGTAAAACAAGATACGGGCCCTGATGAATATATTATTTCTCACTTATGTTTAGAGCGCCGTATCCAGATGATAAGAAAACACTCAAGAAATTTGTTTTATTTTCACATTATAAGTCAAATGTTGCGTTTCTTGTTTTTTTTTTTTTTTTTTTTAATACATATGTATTTTCCCTTATTATTATTCATTTGCTTTATAAAATTTCAAGTTATGGTCTTCATGCATCAATTCAAATGCTAGGTTTTCATGAAATGCTTCCAGGTTCAAATTTATGGTTGAAGAACTCATTTCGGGGGCAATTAGTTAAAGAAATAATAAAACAGGAAAATATCTATTTAAAAAAATGTTCAAATTTGGCTTACTACAGGAAAATAAAAAATGTCTTTTGCATTTTCTTGTGATCTGAATACGACGCTTTAAAATAAATGTTTAAAAAAAGTAACCTGCCAATGCGAAAATAGATCCGCTGTGCAAGTATTTAAAGCAATAAAACATCATACCATGAAATTAGTTTGACTGAATATAGTTGAATGTAATGTAGGGTATTGGGTTATTAGGTATTGGTTATAGGAAAGTGTGTGTACGTGCTACTTTCAGAAAAATATTGGAACCTACTTTTGTCTATATGGGCTTTTTAAGTTATCATTGTAGAATAACATACAAATCTTAATACAAATTACTCATGTAATGTAATGAGGAGGAGAATTTATAGTATAGAAATTAAATTAACTTTGTTCACTTATGGGTCAGAATTTGATATATAGATTCTTTGGTGAAGTGATGTGCTCTACTTTGTTACTTAGAATCTGTGAAATCAGTCACTTCCATGATCAATCAGTTTATCAACAATTGTAGCTAAATCTTAATACGATCTTCAGTTCTATTGAAAAGGGTCTTCTAAAGGATATAGAAAATCAGCCAGAAATACTCCTCTGACAACCTACTAAACAATTATCTGGTAATACTAACCGAGTGTGCTTCAATTGGAAAAAATGTAACTGATAGTTCGCCTTCTTCTTCTTCTTGTAGCGAATAAAATACTCCCCGAATGTTTTAGGGAGTGTTATCGATGTTGTTGGTCCTCTTCCGGATATAGATCGATAACAAGCCGATAAGAAACCAATAGGAATCCGATAATAAAAGAATACATTTTCGATATCGGTTGCTACCGATACGAAGGCGACAAAGCTCTTCTCAAAAATAAGGAACCCTGCAAAAATTGTTGGATTACGTATTCCATTTTCTTCATGTTGGAGTACTCTAACAATACTCCTTTGCAATGCGTTTGCGGACCACCATCAGCCGATCATTGCTCGTCTTTTAACGACAGTGATCACGACACGATGACGATCGAACAGAGTTGCCAAAAGTAAAATATTGCATGCAAATAACTGATAATAAAATTTGACTATGGCAACTCTGATAAAATGCAACAGCGCACTGGTTTTATGTATACATACTAAAGTATGTATAGAGAAATATTAGTTTCTTTATTCACGCAAATGATAAATAACATAAGAATATTCGTAGTATAAAATATAAAAGTTGTATTGCCCCTCGTCATTTACTTTCATTTTAAATTAAATTGACTTCGATAATTCTTTCCGACACAATTCCTCTTTAGTACTTTGGCATATGATCCTCTGTGGGTGCTCCATGGAGTACTACAGTGAAAGTACTTTGGAAAGTACTCTCACGTATGTACTCTATGGAATACTTACAAACAAAGCGAGAGTGGGATCACCTACTCCTCTCCTAGTACATCGCAATGTTAATTGCAGCACATTTTTTGTATGAATACAGATTAGATTTGGAGCAGTCCTATACTCCCAAAGGAGTATTCCTTACATTATTTATAGAGTACTCGCGTTTTTTGAAGGGAAGTTATTTGATTCTGATAAAAATGCCTGTGTAAGCTTACGAGCTTACGATTTCATAGATGCAAAGATGACAAAATGTCATGTCGTATAATTTCATGAAAAATTTGACAATGAAAAACACGTTCTAAGTTCAGGTGAAACATTACATTGTACTACAACTGTTTATAGTTCTTAGGAAACTATCAGTGTTTACCAAATTGTCCCAGCTTACCATTTCTGTAGTTCTGAACTAGACACAAATGCACATTTTAGATCTAGTTGTCGTGTTGGTACTATTTCGTTGTTCCGAACCACTCCATAAATACTTGGCACGATTTACCTCCGCGGAGATTTAGCTTCTCTTCCAATTTGCGTCGTGCTCCTTTTAAGTTTTCCTACAAATTGGCAGGACGTGACATACATGTTTTATGCTGACTCCGAACGTGTTTTCACAGAGAAGCATTTCATGGCAAAAATTCCCTAGCAGTGTTTACCAAATCACTTCCGAGGAGCGACCCCGATTAGAAAAATGTGTACCTAACTGAAAAAGCTTTTTTTTTTAAATGTTTGATGTTACTGTGCACGGGAGTTGAACCCAGGTCCTTCCGTGCATTAAGCGGAGCACGCTACCACCACACTTAGGTATGTTTAGTATGACCCAAGTGTAAGTTGCTTATCATTGTATAAATGTAGTACGTTGTATCTGTCGCGAAATATATGCTATAGAGTTTACGTAAGATAAATGCTACAAAGTGTGGGGAAAGAAGCAATACTCAAAGCCGAAGCTGATTAAAGTTTGGATCAGTTTTTTTTTCTTGTAGGTAGAATGTTTATTAGACTGGGTTGGTCCCCATACAAAAAAAAAAAGTTGCTAATGTCCGCCCCTAAATTTGAAGATTGTGTTGAGAGGGTTTCGGAAAAATTTTTTTAATTTTTTTTTTGATCCTTCGAAATACAGCCAAAAAGGTTTTTTCGTTATAACTTGGTAATTTTACGTCCGATTTTTAAAATTGATATGTCGTTATTTTGGTATTGAGAAGCTTCACATTTCCGTTTAATGTCCTTTTAAGCTATGAAGTCGTTTTCACATGATTAGGTCAGCTAACAAAATTTTACACCCCTAATGTATGTTTTTTTCCTTACCAAACCAAAAGTACTTGAAAATTCAAGAAAATGTTGCTTTGAAACCATATTACTAAAATAATAAACAAAGAAGTTATAGCACTTTCAATATTTATTGCAACTGTTATTTTACCTGATTCTTATTATACTTAGACCTGAAACTCATGATATTTTTGGAGGAAAAATTGCAGGGTTTGCATTGAAAAGTTAATAAAGATATGCCAAATATCATGAATAGGGGATGTTAAAGTAAATAAGTGAGTCAAACCTGTTGTTTCGTATTTATAATAATAACACTATGCGACAAAATCAACTTTTTTTCTTGGTATTGGACAAACCCACTTTTTCGTAGAGATTGAGGCTTAAGTAAACAAAGTACTTAGCCTCCAAAAAATAGATATCGGCTTATGAAGTTTGAAGTTCGAAATTCTACATTTCGAAATTTTATTTTATTTTTGTGTTAACGCGTTCAGCAAATTGAACAAATAAAAATGTGGGCGTGGTCCGCCCTTTTCTGTTATTAGAAGGGCTGGATTCTTTTTTTGAGGTGAAAAGTCAGACTCTGACTTCTGAATACGACTTCTGACTTCTAACTTTCCACCTTTACTTTTTCAATTTGCTGAACGCGTTAACAAAAAAATAAAATTTCGGTTCGAAAAACGGAGATAGTACTTTGTTTACTTAAGCCTCAATCTCTACGAAAAAGTGGGTTTGTCCAATACCCAGAAAAAAAAGTTGATTTTGTCGCATAGTGTTATTATTAGAAATACGAAACAACAGGTTTGACTCACTTATTTACTTTAACTTCCCCTATTCATGATATTTGGCATATCTTTATTAACTTTTCAATGCAAACCCTGCAATTTTTCCTCCAAAAATATCATGAGTTTCAGGTCTAAGTATAATAAGAATCAGGTAAAATAACAGTTGCAATAAATATTGAAAGTGCTATAACTTCTTTGTTTATTATTTTAGTAATATGGTTTCAAAGCAACATTTTCTTAAATTTTTAAGCACTTTCGTTTGGTAAGGAAAAAAACATACATTAGGGGGGTAAAATTTTGTTAGCTGAGCTAATCATGTGAAAACGACTTCATAGCTTAAAAGGACATTAAACGGAAATGTGAAGCTTCTCAAGGCCAAAATAATGACATATCAATTTTAAAAATCGGACGTAAAATTACCAAGTTATAACGAAAAAACCTTTTTGGCTGTATTTTGAAGGATCAAAAAAAATTAAAAAAAAAATTTCCGAAACCCTCTCAACATAATCTTCAAATTTAGGGGCGGGCATTAGCAACTTTTTTTTCGACCCAGTCTAATGTTTATCAAGTACATATAAAATACATAGTACATATAAAAACAAAAACTGTCGATTTTTGATCTAGAGAAATCTTTTTGGTACTTTAGGTTTAGTTTTAAATGAGAAAGCGTCACTTTAAAATAAGAATAGTCAATTGTAAATGAGAAACCGTCATATGGAAATGAGAATAGTCACTTGTAAATGAGAAAGCGTCAGTTGGAAATAGTATTTGTAAATTGTAAATTGGGTTAAACAATTGTAAATTAGAAAGCGGCAAATGCAAATGCGAAAACGTCATATGAAAATGAGAATAGCCAATCTTAAATGCGAAAGAGTCATTTGTAAACTAGAGAGCGTCAAATGATAATGCGAAGGCGTCATTTTAATTTGGAAATGAGAAAGCGCCAGATGTAAATACGAAATCGTCATATGGGAATAGTCAGGTGTAAATGAGCATAAACTAAATATGCGAAAGCTTCACTGGTAATTGCAATACATTCGTACATTCGTTTAACTATTCCTCGCGAATGTCAGTGTATGGAGTGTCATCAAAATGTTCTCCGACTCTAAGATATTTCAGTCGGAATATGAGCAATTTCCATCAATTTTTATTATCCGTAGAGGATATACCCATTGCCCTATGCATAGCTTGTTTTTATTAAAATTTTTATAACCTCAATTAAAAATTACGTTTTCGCATTTTCATTTGATACTTCCTCATTTACAAGTGAGTGTTCTCATTTCTATAAGATGTATTCGCATTTACAATTAACTAATCTCATTTTTTTTTTTTTTTAATCTCATTTTCATATAACGTTTTCGCATTTACAACTGACTATTCGCAATAACAATTGAGGCCTTCGAATTTTCAATTGACGCTTTCTAATTTACAAGTGAGTATTCTCATTTCCATATGATGCTTTCGCTTAAGAATTGACTAATTTCATTTCCATATGATTATTCGCATTTACAATTGACTGTTCTTATTTACAACTGACTATTCTCAGTTACAACTGACGCTTTCGAAATTTTATTTGACACTTTCTTATTTACAAGTGACTATTCTCATATCGAAGTGACGCTTTCGCATTTAAACTTGACTATTCTCATTTCGTTTACATCTGAAGCTTTCTCATTTACAACTGGAAATTGTGTAGTTACTGACACGCATGATATTAGACTAAGCATAACAATATAGCTGCATAGTATGCAGTGCATACCCATTTAGTTATGCATACAACAACACTACATCACACGTGGGGAGTGAGTTAGTCAGTACTAATGTGCATCGCAACAAAGTTAATAATTATTATAAGAAAATCGTGTTACAGAAAAAAATAATGTAACAACAATTTCCTCTCCTTTATTGCTAATTAAAATCTAAACTCCAGATAAAAAGTAAAATCTGTCGACATGCAAACGTTGGAAGTTATTGGCTGTAATTTATCCAAGCTTGCGCTACTTGGCAAATTTAATTAGAACTAGTTTGCAATATTTTTCTTTTCAATTCATTCTCACTACTCGTAGATTTATATTTTATTTCAGTTAAAATAGACGGATCTTTCTTTACACTTGTATATACATATGTCCATATGTACATTAAGATGTTCCGTTTGTTCACGGCGAAAAAAAAAGAAATCTGAAGAAAGTTGAAAGTGTGTAACTTATGTTATAAAGAGGAAAATACAACGAACCTGAAGCCTCATTATCTACCGACGAGATTCGTTTAATTAACCGACTACGGTGAAGGTAGAATGGCAATATGCCGGCTTAAAAATTAGGCGAAGAGTTGGTAAAGACGAATCGTCAGCTTCTGTGCAAAATATGAATGAGCGCATCTAAACCGCGAAGATACTGCGGTAGCCTGATGATATTGGCATCATGGATTTAGTAGCGTACCGTACAGCTTTGAATAATAAAAAAGCAGAGGCAATTTTAAAAAAATTTCATCAGTTGAATTTTTTTTTTTTTTTTCAAATTCAAATTAAATCAAAAAATCAGGTTTATTGTTCTTGGATTAAAAGTTATTCAGTAAAATTGATCGCCATATATGTAATACTTCAATTTTTCTACTACAGGCGGGGTACACTCGCAAACATTAAATTGCCCATATATTGCTACTCAAATGTTTTTGTTTTCGATAAGGGAATTTACTTATATTTAAATTTTTATTGTCACACTCATACTGCTGAAATTAGAAAAAAATTGTAGGCTGTCTTTTATTGATTTCGAATTCAAAACTCATTGCGAGCATTTTATACATTATTATATATGTATATTGATCGCATTATAGTTAATTAAACGAAGTTTATTGTATAGGAGAAAGAAAAAATTACTATCGGCTTAGCAAAAATTACTATCAAAAGCGATATTATGGTTGAGTTGTCGAATTGTTATCGCCGAGACGTTGGCCTTTGTTTTGGCTTTTTATCAGACGGCTTTCGATCGTAGATAGATGTGTCATCGATTTTGCATTGTATCGTTATCTGTTTCATAACAAATCGATAACACGTCGTTAGAAAGTTGGTAACCCACCGATAACTAGTCGTAGAAAATAGCTTCTTGAAAACAAATCCATATGTTTCCATAAGATATCGATAACTTATTTAATCACAAATCAATTAAATAAAAATAAATAATTGATAAGTCTTCTAAAATAAATCTATTACTTTTCGATAACATATCGACGACTTATCGATAGAAAATTCATAACTTTTTGGTGATATACCGATTACTTATCTATAAGTATTCGATATCGAATCGACAACTTTTCAATAACAAACTGACAACTCGTTGATAAACTACAGAAAATCTATTTACTATCGAACTAGTACTTACTTGGTAATTTAGGTTTAATTCTGAAACGGAACTTGGTATTACTAGATAATGACTTTCCTACAATGAAACGGAAAAGTCGTCGATAATACATCGTTAAAATTTCGATAACATCATTAACACTTCGATAATAAATCGCTAACAATTCCCAAAATCTTGAGGGGTGTATATTTGTTTTAATTAATCGGAGATTGCCCTTATTGCTTTTAAATACCTGAAACAATTTAGTTGAAGCAATTTTTAATTTATAATTTATTTTAATATTTTGGTAAAATTTTAAACAACGTGACATCAGGACGGACAAGGCGACAGCTGTTTCGATTACACCTTGAAAATCTCTTCAAAGCCTTTTCTCCCGGGAGTGGGATTTGAACCCACACTCCTAATGGTTGAAGTGTTACAAACACGGTGTCTTTATCGCAACACCAACAACAACAACGCCGAGCGGTTTCCGTCCGGGCTTCGGTTTTAAGTTCTAATCCTCCCTCTCCTCTCCTCTCCTTTCACCTCCTCTCCTATCCTCTCCTCTCCACTTCTCCCATCTCCTCTCCACTCCTCTCCTCTCCTTAGGACTCACCCAATTCGTGAGGGAAGATGTTTATAAATAAAAAAAAAATTCGGAAACGATTTTGACACAATGCATTTAAGTTTTTTTCTTAAATAATCGAGAATAAAATGATACCTTGGTTGAGTGCGAAAATATATTTTGCGGGTTCGAATCGAGCTCAAGGCCTAACAATAATTTTTTATCTTATTATTGTTATGATAAATGTTTTCTTAATTTAAAAATTTTTTTAATTAGAATAGAAGAAAGAAACAATTTTAGACAACTGCCAAAGCTCGTTGTATAGATCCATTTCGGGAACTGCTTAATTCCTTCATCGGCAACGTTTAGGCGTCGCTGCTATAACCATTCAGCCATTACAGCGGTTTTTTGTTTGTCTTCATTAATCCTACTTCTATTCTGGTTCGTGCCAATTGATATTCACAACACTGCGACATCTGTTGCAGAATGGATGTGAAAATTGGACTTGTTTGATGGCAATGCTGCCATAGTGTCATATTTTATAGACACTTTTTTCCCCGTGCTCTGGGATGTATTAACAATTTTTGTTGTTATATCGGCCTACTGATTTGTAAGATCGCGGGTTCGAATCGAGCTCAAGGCCTAACAATAATTTTTTATCATTATTATTGTTATGATAAAATTTTTCTTAATTGAAAAAATTTTTAAATTAGAATAGAAGAAAGAAAAAATTTTAGACAAATCGATGGCGCGATATCGGTTAATAAATCGACCCAGTCTAATATACATATATACATATATACGTGCGTAGAAATATTGATTAGTATTTACAGATGTATTACTTTCGTATATTTGTTTGTATGGAATATCAGTATGTTATTTATGTGGGTAATTTCTACATCACCCCAGTCGTTATGCATGCGTTCTGAGGCGGTCAATGTTTGTTGCGTTCATAGAATTTTCAATTACCATGGTAATATGTAGACAAATTGCAAATAAATAACAACAACATTTCACCAATTGCTAGAGCTAAACGTCATTATCGCATCAATTTCTTTATTTTCGCAAGTGAAAATCAAAGATTTTCCGCAACAACAATCACTATTTGAGTTCAAATGTTCGCCGTCAATCCATAGTCCACCATAAGTACATTTGTGTCGAGACACGTAGCGCGGCGCAATTGTATCTGGTTTTTAGCATTTCAATTACTTCTCCTCTGAAAACAAGTTTCGTTTTTCTTCAACATTGAAAAGTGCCGTAATGTAGTCAAAGGCAATCAGCCGGCTCGTAATGCAACGCGCCAAACGCTTAAGTATAATTTGCACCGGAGCTTCTACGTTGCGTACGCTATCGGTGTGTCGTGAGAACTTTATATTATCTACCTATCGTTTTCCTTACAATTCTATTCTTAATTCATATACATGTGCACATTTTTCATGTAAATACGTACTTACTAGGGCGATCCAACAGAAATGATCATCTGTTATATTTCGTGCACATAAAATGACAAGATATTAGCCTCTAACTGCTTAGAAATCCATTAGTTCAGAAAAAATCACTTAAATAATCCATGATGCCTGAGAGCTACGAGCTTCCGAGGAGGAATTTAGTCATAACTGTCATCGATTAGTGAGCACGTCAGGTGATTCTTCACTTATAAATTACACAGTTGCACTGAAGGTTATGCTGGGAAGAACATTCAGAGAAGACAAGCATCGTGAGGATGCCTATCAGCGATACTCAATCGAAGTGTAACTATCACGCATGTAGCTGAGATCATATGGATTTCATATGGCAGTATTCAGAGGTTCACAAATTAATGGCATATGAGGAAGGTTTCCTCTAGAAATTACCGACATTCATAACTTGTGGACCTCCTCTTATGTAGTTTTACATAGATTAGGGTAGCCTCTAAACGAGATCGGCCTTAACCTTTTCGGAGGCATATCGCCCCAAAATATTACTGTTATTATATGAATTATCTGCTTAACCTTTATAATATTTGGAATAAAATCAAGTATGTGTAAAAGGCCTTTGTCGTTAAGACGTTTTCGCACTGGCAGCCTAACATGCTGCTATGCCAATATGACAGGACAGGTGATATAAAGCCCATCTTGTTGGGCAGGTGAAGTATCGCCAGAGAAGATGAATGCGCTACAAGCATTGAGAATCCGAACACTGAGGAAGAAAAAACGAGGATATGAACTGGACAAAGTAGGCACCCGAAATAGCACAATCGACTAGTTGAGTGACCGCTTGGATTGGGTCGGTGAGGCCGTAACTGGTCGAAGGTAGTACACTTACAAGAGCTTTGCTGCGAGAAACCCTAACTACTGCATCCTTATAAGGTGGAGGAGACCGGCAGAAGGGACGCTCTCCCGGGAACGTAAGCAAGCGGTCAGCATTGAAGGTATAGAGCTGTAAAAAGAGAGACCCTAATATCAAGAAGGCAATTTTCATCATCTCCGTTTAACTCACTTTAGTCGACTGATCACTTTATTTGAAGTATCGTACGGTGATCGCCGGTTGGAGTATGCAAGTGAAAAGTTATTCTTAAATACTTTTACAAATTTCGAAGGTGATTCCATAAATAAGTTGATTCTAATTCACCCAGCCTAGGGGACATTTCATGTATATGTATGTATTTATCTACCTGCATTTTTACATTTGCCTTGACAAAAGTACTCATATTACGTTTAGGTGTTCGCCTGTTCTCTAAGCGCCACATTTTGAATTGATGTGTATGTTATAAAATTTCATTTCACTTAGGACCGTTTTCTCATTTGAACCTTAAATTTTATTTGCTCTTCAAACACATATCGGAGAGATGAACATTAGGTTAAGTTGAACCGCTGCTCCGTGAGGCCCTTATATAGACTCGAACGCACTTCCTGCTATCACTTGACCCTTATTTAAAAGCATGTGACACCAGAATGTCGTATGACGTGCAAATGATCTTCAACACTTGACAGTCTATGCTCTCAGAATAAGTTAATAGTGGGAAAGATTATTTAATTAAATTTATCTTTAAAAGTGATTTCTCCAACTGAGTTTCAAATTCGAAAAATCCCAACATTTTTGAAATATAACTTTCAAAACTTTCGGGACTTAAAAAGGCACGGGATTGTCATTTCTAAAATGTACAATAAAATGTACAAACAGTTCTATAGAATCTAATATTCAGATTGTATCATATTAAGTATACATATACTAAAACGTTGATTATCTATGAAAAGTGTAAAGTGAAACTTTCTAACAATTTTTGTTCTTATATCGGCTTACTGATTTGTAAGATCGCGGGTTTGAATCGAGTTCAAGGCCTAACAATAATTATGTTATCATTATTATTGTTATGATAATTTTTTTCTTAATTGAAAAAATAATCAATTTAGAATAGAAGAAACAAAAAATTTAGACAACTGCCAAAACTCGTTGTATAAATCCATTTCGGGTACTGCTAAATTCCTTCATCGGCAACGTTTAGGCGTCGCTGCTATAACCATTCAGCCATCACAGCGGTTTTTTGTTTGGAATTTAGCAGATCCCGAAATGGATCTATACAACGAGCTTTGGCAGTTGTCTAAATTTTTTCTTTCTTCTATTCTACTTTAATAGTTTTTTCAATTAAGAAAAAATTTATCATAACAATAGTAATTATAAAATAATTATTGTTAGGCCTTGAGCTCGATTCAAACCCTCGGTGAAAATTTCTAAGGAAAAAGAAAAATTATTAACAATATTTTTTACACGGCTCTTTGTACTTGCATGTAATTACAATCTTAGATTTTTACATATACCCTGTTTGCAAATCTTGACTGAAAGTGAAGGGGGCAAAAAGTGTTTTTTTAAAGCCAACTTTAACCTGTAAAAGAGGCACATACATAAACTGTTATCCAAAAGTTATAAGTGGAAATGAGAGTAAACATCACAAATATTGAGAGAGCGCGCACTATTTACGGAGGTGATTATATTTTGCCCGACTTTCCCACAAAACATGCCGAGGAATTTTAACCAAAATATAAGAACAAAAGATGAAGTTAAAGACACTACAAAGTCAGATGGAGGGAGATCGGAAGACAGTAGCGGATCAAAAATTATTTATTTTCTTTACTGAGGGATTGCTTAACCTCACTTGCGATGACGTGTAAAAACTTGTTTATATAAATATTCTGATTGCCAGAGTATAAAGATATCCTTGGCAACTGATAGGCTGGTCTCTTCGCCCGGGCATGCACGTTTGATTGTGTTTGTCAGTGATGACCCTGGGATTCCGCTGGCCATTACTCTCTGCTTCTAGCCGGATGAACTCCCAGTTAGCTTGGGAAACGCTAGGACAACACCCCCGCTCCCCCTCACCGTCTATCTGGCCGTTGTTAACTTAAAGCGGTTCACAATATCCCATATACCGTGGTGATTTGAGTATTTATAGGGTACTGCCCACAATGGGAGTCCACGAGGTACGCCTTAATATAACTGACATCCCCAGCTGTGTTACCTGTTGAAGAACAGCGCGGTGGAATCATCTAGTCACTTTATACTCAGCTGTGCAGCGTTTGCAAATACGAGGTGAAAATATATTTGTCGGGACGTATTCGACTCGCCGGAGAAAATTTCCAAGGTGTACTTGTTGTTGTTGCAGTATCGATGTAGCAAGGTCAATGTGTGCCTTATTCGTAGATTTGCCGTTGCCACGCAGCAACTCCCTAAATTACTGGAAGTCTTTTTCACCGCTGGAGTACGGACCAACATTAGAGTGTGCAAGTGAGCTGTTCCTCTGGACAGCAGCTACCCAACCTAACCCAAAATAAACTAGATCCGTGGTTGCCAAAATGCCGACATTGTTTTCACTGTTATTGCTGGTCCCCACTTCTTCAAAGTTACGAGTTTATATCCGTCTACAGTGATGTCGCGTAAGTGCGCTGATTTTTCCTTTCATGACAGGCAGCACTTCACCGTACCCACGTTTTTCGCAAGATCCGCTTACCTTTCTTTATGCAACCCGGAGGAGGCACAGCGTATAGCGCATTTGCTAATGCCAATGACTTAAGCTTGTAGCGTTCATTGTTTAGATACGCATGCTTTTTATCTCCTACAGCATCAATAAATTGCACGATAGTGAATTGCGGTACTAATTTCGAATGACTTGTAGTCTATCTTTTACAATCCTTACATATCTGATGGTCTTGTTCATTTTAAAAAATTCTATTGAGCTACTCAGGGAACTTAAATTCAGACATAGCAGCGTTTAAACAGCTCCTTTTCATGCTGTAAAAATGTCTTTTGAAAATAAGAAAACAAATAACAAAACGATTATGAGTTTTGATAACCTTGTCATGAGTCTTCTCCAGGATTTGGCATATAGTGATGATCTGGTCTATTGTAGATTACCAAAGAACTGAATATGCTTCCTATCACTAACTGAATTAGAAATCAGGGGAATGGAGATTCCTTCATTAAGTTGGGGGAAGTCTAGACCTCACTCGTTGTCCTCAATTGGCGTGAAATATCGCAAAACAGGAATATCTGACGTGACCTATTACGCAGCTACTAAAATTGCCTAGGCGATTAAGTCAACTAATTTATGATGATATAAGTTCACCTTACTTGATAAGGTAGGGAACACTTTAATTCCTTTCTAGCGGCATGTGCCCGTCCGACCCAATTTTGCAAAGGAAATGATGTACGCTCTCTGCGTTTAAGGAGCCCGATGGGATGTCATAGAAATGTGGCTGAACATATACTCCGTCGAGGGGACTTAGGGTACCAAGATCTTCATCTACCGTGCGGTCTAGCAATAAATAAACGTAATACCTTCCATCTGACATTGAGCTATATTAGAAAATAGTGAATAAATAAATGTATTTCCCCCCTCTGACATTGAGTTATACATATTACAAATAAAATAATTAAAAAAAAAATTTTAAGTTAAATGGTTTTATTGAAAACAATACTTACAAGAAGTAATAATAATACTAAAAGCTAGAACATAATTAAAAATGTGAGGCGTAGCATAACCTGGGTAAGCTTCAGTTGGTCTTACTTATGACTATCAATAGAAATTTTACGCGCCCAACGATTTTATTTAATTGTCTTATCAACGCCCTAGATTGATGAGGAGTGTAATGACTAGTCCCTAGGACCTACCTAATTATTTTCTAGCTTTTAGTATTATTATTACTTCATGTAAGTATTATTTTCAATAAAACCGTTAACTTAAACAATTTTTTTTAATTATTTTATTTTTAAGTTTTTAGTCTTTATTTAATTGCCTATTATTTCTCACTCTATTTAATTCATTTAGTGACTCATTATTACACGGACTCTTATCTGACAATTTGTTACAATTTAAGTCCTCAATACATAATCCTTCCAAAGACTTTACTCGACTCTGCGCCATGTATGCTTGTCCCTCCTCCAACTCCAAAATATTTTGATGTCACTTCTACCGGATTGTATGTAATATTTGTTCCAAATATGAGCCAAAGCGGACATCATAGGTCGCTTTCTATTCATGTGTGTATTATGTGTTCCAAATATGGAAAAAATCGGACCACAAATGCGATTTTTTTGAATATATCGATCCTTGCGCCACCTAGCGGCGATTTTTTCATAGGTCTCTTTCTATTCTTGTATGTATTATGCGTTCCAAATATGAACCAAATCGTACCATAAATAATATATTTTTAATATCTCGATCCATGCGCCACCTATCGAAGTTTTTATTAAGTATTATTGCATTGTCATCGGGTTCTGAACTATATTCCAAGTTTCAAGCTTGTAGTTTATCGGGAAGTTACTTAAATTTCACATTGTATTCTTCGCCTCAAAAAGCGAAAGTGCCCAACTGTTACCTTTCAAATTTCGCGTGCTCCAGCATTTCGTTTAAAGCTTCCCCTACTTTTTTGAAATTTACTATCCAGAATGTACACAAACTTATATACATATGTACATAATTAAATAAGTTCACATATCACCAGGAATAACTACAAATCACACAAGTTAAACCCTGCCCAGCCCATCTCAGTTTCATTTATTGTAGCGGAAGTACTTAATTTGAAAGTGTTTAGATTTGTATACAAAACGTTGTTGAAATAAACATACAAACATAGAATGTTCTAAATGAATGAATGAATTGATGGTTGAATGTGGCATAAACATCATCATGCTGTTGCCCCACGCGAGCGCTGACATTAAGTACCCATAGAAACTTTTTTATTGGTAGTAACTTAGCTTGCAGGCATGTTTGTGAATATTAAAGGCATATTTGTTTATTTTTTTTTTTTTTATGTACTTGCTTTCAAACAGAAATCAGCATGTGCGCAGTTAGATGATATAAGTAGCAGTAACGTAATTATTATGCAAGTCACACATTAACACATTCCGTTTGTGCTTTGCAAACATTGCATATTTTTTCATATTTACTGAATCTAACAAAAGGTGAGGTTTTTATATCCCTCCCTCTTCTATTTTTTGAAGTTGCTACGCTACTTAAGAAAAATAGATTTTAGAGTTAATGAAGAATAGATCTTCACAGAGTTCTTCATTAATTGTACAAGTTTTAGCAGATTTAGGCGATGTTCGATGTGAGTATGAGATGTTGTGATGTAACTGAGGAATAAGGCATCGCCATGCCGCGTTGCATAGGTCTTTCGCAAACTCGACCGTCCTGACATTTAAGTTTTGGGTTCCTAGCACCTCAATTTGAGCATATTTGTTGATTCTCGTGAGCTTCGGCATCCATTGTCAAGTAAATTGAAGAAAGAAAGCTGTTCAGCTATGTCCACCCATTCGTCCGTACAAACCATAACTTTAACACATTTTAATGAAGGTATGGAAACAAAATGCGTTAATAGCCATGCTTCTTCATTCGAAAGTAGTTCAATTCCGCTCCGTTTCCGTACAAAATCGCGTTTTTTCGGTACTCTTCGGACAACTTTAGGTTTTATTTTGGAACCAGATCGTATATTTTTGGGACTATTTTGGCATTATCTTATAGATATTTTTTGGATTTTTCTAGATATGATTTCGGGGATATTACTCCAATACTTCAGATGTTGTAAAATTATTTTTGCGATCTCAGTTTGAAAGAGTTGCCGATTTTTTAAATGTTGGATGGTTCGTTGCTATGCTGCCCACATATTAGAGAACCAAGACCAAGTAGCTCACGGGGCGCCATTTTAATGCACTTTCGTCTGGAACCTATTGCATATGTTTAAGTAGGGCTATTCGGAACCTTCTGATGTCTTTTACGGAGCACTTAACAGCAAGTGATCTGTAGTTTTTCCATAGTTTTAAACTTAGGGTGTTCAGCAAGTCCTCTGTTTTCCTACTATCGTAAGTTGGCGAAATTTTCTTTGTTATCTAGCTGGTGTCCGAGGAATATCTGCTGGAGATCCCATTCTGCTACCTGATTAAAAGCATACCACGCGACCTCTCGCCGAGTCCTCTTTACACAGAACTTCCGCTTGGCTGATACTAGGAAAGTTGGGAAGATGGACTGACAGCGACATCTTTGGTTACCCACAGAAATCGGCAGCTCCCACACCGCAGTCCACTTTAGACCCGTTGCTGTAAAGTTAAATTTCGTCATTCTTACGTAATTCTTATTGTCCATCTTTCAGTCCCCTCTTGAACACCGGCCAAAACTTAGAGAAGGGTTCAATTTTCTGAAGTATGTATATCAGAGTTTTTCGATGACGGAGTATTTTTTGTTTTTGGTTTTACATTGGAGTCCTTTGAGACATCGCCAACTACGTGGTTGATATTAAATTCTAAATCTAACAATCTAGGCCAAGTACTCATTTAACCAAGAATTTTCTCCCTTCCATAAATCAGACACCATAACTGCCGTCCTTTTGCTTCGGGCATATATGGCGCTTTTCACGCCAAGAGTTCTCTCTCGAAAAACTTGATATCTCCAAAATCAACCAAGTTGATAAAAGTTAAGATAATTCTGGTGGCATTTTTTGCGAAAATTTTTTAAACAGAATATCTAGAAATGCAACTTTTTCAAATTTTTGCATTACAGATTTTTTTAGTGCATCTCTAAACAAAACCCAGATATAAACAAGTAAGGAAGTCTAAGTTCGGGTGAAACCGAACACTTGAAATGCTGTTGCTGTTTGTTTTGTATGCTTAATAGTGTTACAAGGCTGCGGAATAATACATATATATATGGTTCTATTCTCAACTAATTTTTCTTCGAGTTATGGCTCCCGAAACATAGAAAATTGCTTAGTCATAAAAGACGCGGTGCCACGCCCATTTTTTTAAAATTGAAGTTTTTCCTATTTATTGTTATAAACTCAGTTGAGCAGAGCTCACAGAGTATATTAAATTTGATTGGATAACGCTTGGTTGTACATATATAAAGGAATCGAGATAGATATAGACTTCCATATATCAAAATAATCAGGATCGAAAAAAAATTTGATTGAGCCATGTCCGTCCGTCCGTCCGTCCGTCCGTTAACACGATAACTTGAGTAAATTTTGAGGTATCTTGATGAAATTTGGTATGTAGGTTCCTGAGCACTCATCTCAGATCGCTATTTAAAATGAACTATATCGGACTATAACCACGCCCACTTTTTCGATATCGAAAGTTTCGAAAAACCGAAAAAGTGCGATAATTCATTACAAAAGACAGATAAAGCGACGAAACTTGGTATATGAGTTTAACTTATAACGCAGAAGAGAAAATTAGTAAAATTTTGGACAATGGGCGTGGCACCGCCCACTTTTAAAAGAAGGTAATTTAGAAGTTTTGCAAGCTGTAATTTGACAGTCGTTGAAGATATCATGATGAAATTTGGCTGGAACGTTACTCCTATTACTATATGTACGCTTAATAAAAATTAGCAAAATCGGAGAAGGACCACGCCCACTTCTAAAAAAAATTTTTTTAAAGTAAAATTTTAACAAAAAATTTAATATCTTTACAGTATATAAGTAAATTATGTCAACATTCAACTCCAGTAATGATGTGGTGCAACAAAATACAAAAATATAAGAAAATTTCAAAATGGGCGTGGCTCCGCCCTTTTTCATTTAATTTGTCTAGGATACTTTTAACGCCATAAGTCGAACAAAAATTAACCAATCCTTTTGAAATTTGGTACGGGCATAGATTTTATGACGTTAAATGTTTTCTGTGAAAATGGGCGGAATCGGTTGATGTCTAGCCCAGTTTTTATACACAGTCGTCCGTCTGTCCTTCCGCATGGCCGTTAACACGATAACTTGAGCAAAAATCGATATATCTTTAATGAACTTAGTTCACGTGCTTACTTGAACTCACTTTATCTTGGTATGAAAAATGAACGAAATCCGACTATGACCACGCCCACTTTTTCGATATCGAAAATTACGAAAAATGAAAAAAATTCCATAATTCTATACCAAATACGAAAAAAGGGATGAAACATGGTAAGGTAATTGGATTGTTTTATTGACGCGAAATATAACTTTAGAAAAAACTTTATAAAGTGGTTGTGACACCTATCATATTATGTAGAAGAAAATGAAAAAGTTCTGCAGGGCGAAATAAAAAACCCTTAAAACCTTGGCAGGTATTACATGTATAAATAAATTAGCGGTATCCAACAGATAATGTTCTGGGTCACCCTGGTCCACATGGTCGATATCTGGAAAACGCCTTCACATATACAACTACCACCAAACCTTTTAAAACTCTCATTAATGCCTTTAACTTGATACCCATATCGTACAAACTCATTCTAGAGTCACCCCTGTCCACCTTTATGGCGATATCTCGAAAAGGCGTCCACCTATAGAACTAAGCCCCACGCCCTTTTAAAATACTCATTAACACCTTTCATTTGATACCCATATCGTACAAACTCATTCTAGAGTCACCCCTGTCCACCTTTATGGCGATATCTCGAAAAGGCGTCCACCTATAGAACTAAGCCCCACGCCCTTTTAAAATACTCATTAACACCTTTCATTTGATACCCATATCGTACAAACATATTCTAAAGTCACCCCTGGTCCACCTTTATGGCGATATCTCGAAAAGGCGAACACCCATAGAACGAAGGCCCACTCCCTTTTAAAAATACTCATTAACACCTTTCATTTGATACCCATATCGTACAAACGCACTCTAGAGTCACCCCTGGTCCACCTTTATGGCGATATCTCGAAACCGCGTCCACCTATGGAACTAAGGATTACTCCCTTTTAAAATACTCATTAACACCTTTCATTTGATACCTATATCGTACAAACGCACTCTAGAGTCACCCCTGGTCCACCTTTATGGCGATATCTCGAAAATGCGACCACCTATACAACAACCACCACTCCCTTTTAAAACCCTCATTAATACCTTTAATTTGATACCCATATCGTACAAACACATTCTAGAGTCACCCCTGGTCCACCTTTGTGGCGATATTTCGAAACGGCGTCCACCTATAGAACTAAGGCCCACTCCCTTTTAAAATACTCATTAACACCTTTCGTTTGATGCCCATATTGTACAAACAAATTCTAGGGTCACCCCTGGTCCACCTTTATGGCGATATCTCGAAACGGCGTCCACCTATGGAACTAAGGATTACTCCCTTTTAAAATACTCATTAACACCTTTCATTTGATACCCATATTGTACAAACAAATTCTAGGGTCACCCCTGGTCCACCTTTATGGCGGTATCTTACTAAGGATAACTCCCTTTTAAAATACTCATTAACACCTTTCTTTTGATACCCATATTGTACAAACAAATTCTAGGGTAACCCCTGGTCCACCTTTATGGCGATATCTCGAAACAGCGTCCACCTATGGAACTAAGGATTACTCCCTTTTAAAATACTCATTAACACCTTTCATTTGATACCCATATCGTACAAACGCACTCTAGAGTCACCCCTGGTCCACCTTTATGGCGATATCTCGAAAAGGCGACCACCTATGGAATTAAGGATTACTCCCTTTTAAAATACTCATTAACACCTTTCTTTTGATACCCATATTGTACAAACAAATTCTAGGGTAACCCCTGGTCCACCTTTATGGCGACATCTCGAAAAGGCGACCACCTATACAACAACCCCCACTCCCGTTTAAAACCCTCATTAATACCTTTAATTTGATACCCATATCGTACAAACACATTCTAGAGTCACCCCTGGTCCACCTTTATGGCGATATCTCGAAACGGCGTCCACCTATGGAACTAAGGATTACTCCCTTTTAAAATACTCATTAACACCTTTCTTTTGATACCCATATTGTACAAACAAATTCTAGGGTCACCCCTGGTCCACCTTTATGGCGATATCTCGAAACGGCGTCCACCTATGGAACTAACTCCCTTTTAAAATACTCATTAACACCTTTCATTTGATACCCATATCGTACAAACGCATTCTAGAGTCAACCCTGATCCACCTTTATGGCTATATCCCTAAATGGCGTCCACCTATAGAACTATGGCCCACTCCCTCATAAAATACTCTTTAATGCTTTTCATTTGATACGCATGTCATACAAACACATTCCAGGGTTTCCCTCGGTTCATTTTCCTACATGGTTATTTTCCCTTATGTTGTCACCATAGCTCTCAACTGAGTATTTAATGTTCGGTTACACCCGAACTTAACCTTCCTTACTTGTTGGATTTATGATTAACATTATTTGTAAAAATTTTATCACAAGTGGGCGGTGCCACGCGCATTTAAAAAAAATTTTCAAATTTTTATCAAGAGTCTCAATATCAGTCTACAGGTCAAATTTCAACATTCTAGGTGTATTATTTACTAAATAATCAGGTTTTTTGTGTTTTCCAAAATGTTATATATATAAAAAGTGGGCGTGATTTTCATCAGATTTCGCTCATTTTCAATGCCAATCTATTCAGGGTCTAGATAAGCTCGTTTACCAAATTTGGTAAAGATATCTCAATATTTACTCAATCAAATTTTTTTTCGATACTGAGGATTTTGATATATGGGAAGTCTATATCTATCTCGATTCCTTCATACCTGTACAACCAACCGTTATCCAATCAAAGTTATAATACCCTGTGTACAAGTACAGCTGGGTATAAAAATATATAGGTCATCACTTTGTAGGGAATGTAAATTTTTTTTTGCGTTCTTTCGCTTTGAAGCTTCTGGGTTCCGACGCGTCACAATTTCAAAGCCCACAAAAATTTACGATTTCCCGAAAAGTGACCTGTGCAGTATTGCCCACGTATTCCCTTATACAAATGTACAGATCACTGTGTGGTAAAACGAAAATATGTATGGTTTTTTTTTTTAAACTGTAGTACGATGGATCGCAAAAGCTTCAAAGAAAAAAGTGCGAAAAACGAATGTAAAAATTGATAAAATTTTTTTGTTAATTTTTTTTTCATATGTTTGAAACTGCTATAAGAATAATCTTAGCTCTTTTTCTGCTATGAAATTTGATGGTTTAAATATTTATTGAAAAAAGCGCAAGGAAGCAAATTTACTTTCGACACCTGTATAATTGCAATCCGTTTCTTCTTCTTCTTTTTCACAGGTTATGTACCCTACAATGACAACATTTTCACCAACTTTAGTGGATTTTGGTAAT
The DNA here is from genome assembly GCF_040869045.1 of Eurosta solidaginis. NCBI lineage: Eukaryota > Metazoa > Arthropoda > Insecta > Diptera > Tephritidae > Eurosta > Eurosta solidaginis. The sequence continues at coordinate 287,006,228 of NC_090319.1, read as the reverse complement.
ATCAAGTTTTTCGAGTGAAAACACTTGACGGGAAAAGCCCCAGATGTGCAAATAACTCTCGCTACAACTGGGTATAGAAAAGAGAGCTAAAATATTTATACTTAAATGGGTAAATGTTCTTCATATTTATTTTTCAATAAGCATGTTCTTATTGCAAAACTTACACATGCTGTCGAAAACTGGTCTTCCATGACCCACTGACAGCTGCATCGGCCCAACTCTGCATGCACTTGTACTCATAATGTTGTTAGCAACTCGAGCAAGGCGGGCATAAAATGCATATAAAATTTTAAAACCAGTCCGCGAATGTAGGTTATTAAAAACCTTTGCCAACATACACCTTTTTATGGCAGCAAGACTACGGTTTTTGGAAAGCACAAAAATAAAATAGGAAAGTGTTAGAGTTCCCAAGTTTCGTTTTAATAAAGGTACATTAATCCGTCTTCCTTTTAAAGAGAGTAATGTTGACCTGAAAAGCTCTCGTGCGGTCATTCGGTTGATTCTAAGGAGCGTCTGAATTCTGTAATGAATTTAAGGTATGAAAGTCAGGAGTTTCCAGTACTGCTTGTCTTCCTGAGGAAATGTAAATCAAATAGTTGTCCTTCCTTAAAGTGGAAGTGGTGATCAGGAAATAACTGTTATCAATTAAATACAAATAATTAACCTGTTAGGGGCGTACTTGAATTTCTTTGGGAAAATTTTCAAGTAGCAATTTCTTTTACAAGACTAAAATCCCATAACGCTTTCCATTATAAAAATGAAACTAAATTTAAAAGCCGTCATGAGCAAATTCATTTAATTTATGTAATTTCTAGCAACTAGTAGACCAACTCCAAGTACGATGAATATGCAGCGAATGTGATATGTGACATTGAAGTTGCTGCAAAAATCGACTGAAGTTGACAATGAACGACGCTTACCTTGACAATGGACACAATCAAGATATTTGAACGCATTTAAAAAAATTAAAAACGTATTTTAAAGTGTTTTATAATAAGCTGCTTACAACTGATAAATTTCATATGAGTCACTTAAATACTTGCATTTGGTCTAGCGCTGTAGCTTGATGCGGTTAATAAGTTTGTCTGCGGCAGTGGCTAGCCATCGGCCAATTATGCAGGTATCTGGTGGTGCTACCGCATGCCTCAACGCGTGTGCACCATATCAAGTGCCTACCGCAATCATGTTTATATATATGTATGCATGTATACGTAAGATTGGCGTATACAAAGGGGGTGGCAGGGCGCATGCCCTCCTAGCCAGCCTAAAATCTCAAACTTAGTCAGCTGTGCGCTTCTATCGTACAGTTCATTTATAAGTAAATAAATACAAGGGGCGATAACCTCCGAAGTGACTTTAGGACGAACTTCTTTCCAATTTGCGTCGTGCTCCTTTAAATTTTTCCTAAAAATTGGCGAGATGCGACCTACATGTTTTGCGCCGATTACTAACGGCATAGCAAGGCAGGTGAGTTTTTACTGGGAAGCTTTTACATGCCTAAAATATACTCGAAGTGTTTGCCAAATCACTGCCAAGGGGCAACACCGCTTAGAATAAATTTTTTTTTTCTAAATTTTTGATGTTGCTTTGCCCGGAGCTTGAACCCAGGATCTTCGGTGTGGTAGGCGGTGCACGCTATCACCACACTACGGCGACCGGTACAGTTCATTTGGTTTCAGATTTTTGATTCCGAAGTACCTCTTCAGGATTTTTACTCCATATCTTGAGGGAATTAAGAGTCATGCCACATAGATGGGAGAGTATCTGCTTCGTCAGAGCGATGCATTCGCAGAAGCGACAGTTATGGGTATCGGATATATTTAGCTTATATATGTATGTGTGGTTCGTAGACTAAAGTGTTACATTTAGTGCTCAGTGACAGTTCGTAGGTCCTCTCTGCTTAGATTAATAAGATTGTCTAATACTCTCGTTGCTGGGAAACTTTCAATTAGTTGTGTAATACTTCAAGGCACGCGAGACAGCTTAGCTGCCTTAAATAATGAGGAAACTTTTCGAGGCTAAGCCTCTCCGTAGACATTCCCTACCGCAAACTTCTATTGCTTGGATTTTTGCCTGAAAAATAGTGAAGGAGCATCTCATTTGTACCGACTTTTTGATATTCCGCCCATAGATACAAGCTCCGGGTTTCCCATCATCAAATTTCGGTCCACTCGTGAACCAGACCTCTGAGTAAGGCTCAATATATGGATTCCCAAAGATTTCTGCCCAGCTTAAAGTTCCGTAAGATTCTGAGCGTAGTCGCAATATGGGATTTCATATGACTTTTCTTATGACCTTCATATGCTCAATCACGTTTCCGATCTTTAGCTCAGAATTATTTTGAAGTCAAGTGTTGCCTCTTTCTCTATAAAAACAGGGAATCGAGATATTTCCACTATGTTGTTATTAACAGAACTCCTAATTTTATCAAGAAAGGTGGCTTATTCTTCAAATTATGGCTCGCGAACTGCTAGGACTTGTTTGGTGAAAAAGTCGGTGCCACGCTTAATTCCAAAAATGTTTGATTTTTCCCATTTATTGGTATAGTAAAGATATTGCGACCACCGTGGTGTGATGGTACCGTGCTCCGCCTACCACACCGTATGCCCTGGGTTCACACCCCGGGCAAAGCAACATCAAATTTTAGAAATAAGGTTTTTCAATTAGAAGAAAATTTTTCTAAGCGGGGTCGCCCCTCGGCAGTGTTTGGCAAGCGATCCGGGTGTATTTCTGCCATGAAAAGCTCTCAGTGAAAACTCATCTGCCTTGCAGATGCCGTTCGGAGTCGTTATAAAACATGTAGGTCCCGTCCGGCCAATTTGTAGGGAAAAGCAAGAGGAGCACGACGCACATTGGATGAGAAGCTCGGCGAACAATATTTACGAATCTTTCAAAAAATCGTTTAATTAAAAATGTTGGTGTTCGAACCGATTTCGTCTGCTCTTTTTATGCTACTATAATTCGTCTCATCAGTCTGGCTTGCAGCGTTTGAGGTGGTTTTTCAATACTAAGACTTCACGCTTGGCTCTGCTTTGCATATCTAGGGGGGTGAACCTTGTATTTGCTTGTTATTCACTATTTCACTATTTTGTCCCCCCGCTTTCACCTTGTAAGAGCAGGCTTGTCGTCTTTAGCCGATCGCTGCCTCTTCTTTCCGCTCGCGGCTAGTAAAGTCTATGTCAGAAAACAGCCTTCGGAGCTCGCTCTAGCGGTCGTTTGGATCGACTGCTGCACCCAGCCACTGAACAGATATTGAATATTCACTTTTTGTCTTTTCCGTTTACGTTTCGCCTTCTTCCATACGCCCTTGTTGATGTACAAAAAAAAAAACGCTTTCACATGCGAAATGGGCACACTTAAGTGATTAAATTCAGTTATATGGCGCCAGCCGTGCCATAATGGTAATGTGTTACCGTGCCATACCGCAGGTTTCAGGTTCATGTAACAGGGCTAATATCAAGATATATTAAGAAAATCTTTCCAACAGGCCCTCCGGATGTATTTCAGTTATGAAAAGTTTCCCAGATACCTTTCGGAGTTCGCATAAAACATGTAGATTCTCAAATTTATAAGAAAATTTTAAAAGTACCGCAGCATAAATTGGAAGAGAAGCTCGGACTGGATATCCTCCTAGGTATAACGCGAAAAATTATTGGGCATTTTCAACGAACACTATTTTTATTGATACGTTGCAAACTTGTTTCCGTCATTTGAGTTATGAAATTTTGTTCTCTTAACGACAAGTTTAGCCAACTGCCAAATTAAATACTTGTCCTCAAATTTTAAGGAAAAGGCCTTCTTAAATTATTTTCCACACTTCAAAGCATGATACAAAAAAATGGAGGTAGTTCCATTTAGTGTGACCGACCTTAGCCACTTGACTTTTGCGCAGAGCTGTAAAACTGTGCAATTATTTGAAATTTTAAGTCATTGATTTAAGAATGCTTGCTCTTCATTCATTCATTCCTTGTTAAGGAATGTGGCTTATAAAGTTAACCCATTCTTCATTCAGTAGTGGAAAAAAGAATGCACTTCTGAACTCATTCGAAGAAAGAATGAAGTAATTGAATGAACACAAACATTTTTCAACACAGAATAAGCATTCAAATGAATGCAGCCTTTGCTGAGTGTGCACACACTTTTCTAGTACCAATCAGTTATGAAAAATGTCGTACATGCACAAAACCCGCTCAAATATCACATGGTTGCATTTAATTAAAGCCACTTCAAAATAGCTACACAAAAATTTAATTATTGTCCGTAATTGCCAGTTTGTTCGATATTTAAATGGTAATAAAGCACAAAGAAGTTAACTGGAAAAGTATTCTTATTGCAATTCTCCTAAAAATTTAATAATAAAAAAGCAAATGACAAAGATTTCAACATCCCTGTTCCGAAAATTGTCATCGTTCTAAATAAGTGTTGCCAATGTGCCATATAAAATGCTTGCATAAAAAAGTACTAGTCTACATTTCAACGTCCTCAATTGTTGATTAAACAATTGAAAGTTATATATTATAAAAGCTCTTAAGTTCATTTATATATTCTTCCTAGCGGTTTATGGTCAAATACTGTATCTATACTGGTTTGTGAGTTTGCAAATTGCTATAGCAATATACTATTTTTCTCTATTTTCTAAGAAAAATATTCTTCTAAACACAATAGTTTATAATTACAGTCATTTAAAGTAGGCTCTATAGGTAGTTGTAGCTTTTTTGATAGCAAGGAAAATTAAATTTGAATACAAATCTGCTCAAGTAAGACAGAATTCAACCTACAAATGGTATGCAAATTGACAGAGAGACTAATGGTCCTTCTCAATCATTCGGGTCCTATATTTATTTTCCGTCAAACACTCTCAAAACATCAGCTGTAAAAAACTTTGGTCCGATGGATCCAGTCAATCTCTTCGTAGGTATTTAAATTTAAATGGCTTAAATTCAAGTATCTGTTTTTGTTATATTATCGACAAAAAATATCTACAATTTACTCTATTTGGCCAATGCACAATGTGTTCATTTACAAAATCCATTTTACTACAATAGCAATATAAGTAGGACATATAGAACGATTTTGACATATAGCAAGAAAGCAATAGATTGTCTTTGCGAAGTTTAAGAAAAAAGGGAAAGAAAGAAACATTTACTTGCATATTGCGATGATTTAAGGCAACTGCAGTTTCACCGTGTAATTCGCGGTTCCAATCTCGGTGAAACCTTTGATAACATTCGAAATTGACTGATGATGATTATGTGGCTGTTTTCGAAATGTTAAAATCGCAGTATGCCAGTAAATGTTCCTTTCTTTTCAAAAATAATGATTGAATATTCAACTATTATAAGCCGGTGTTAAGCTCGTGAATTCTTAAATATTGAACTGCTTGAATAATTGGAAGGGGCTATTATTTCTATTGATAAATTTTACGCCTTTTTTGCACCCAACTCCTAAATGGATTTAACATATCTGATGGCAATGAAAGTATACCAAACAAGTAAGGAAGGCTAAGTTCGGGTGTAACCGAACATTACATACTCAGCTGAGAGCTTTGGAGACAAAATAAGGGAAAATCACCATGTAGGAAAATGAACCTAGGGTAACCCTGGAATGTGTTTGTATGACATGTGTATCAAATGAAAGGTATTAAAAAGTATTTTAAAAGGGAGTGAGCCATAGTTCTAAAGGTGGACCAGGGGTCACCCTAGAATGTGTTTGCACGATATGGGTATCAAATGAAAGGTGTTAATGAGTATTTCAAAAGGGGGTGGGCCTTAGTTCTATAGGTGGACGCCTTTTCGAGATATCGCCATAAAGGTGGACCAGGGGTGACTCTAGAATGTGTTTGTACGATATGGGTATCAAATGAAAGGTGCTAATGAGTATTCTAAAAGGGAGGGGCCTTAGTTCCATAGGTGGACGCTTTTTCGAGATATCGCCATAAAGATGGACCAGGGGTGACTCTAAAATATAGTTGTACGATATGGGTATCAAATGAAAGGTGTTAATGAGTATTTAAAAAGGGAGTGGGCCTTCGTTCTATAGGTGGACGCCTTTTCGAGATATTGCCATAAAGGTGGACCAGGGGTGACTCTAGAATGTGTTTGTACGATATCGGTATCAAATGAAAGGTTTTAATGAGTATTTTAAAAGGGAGTGATCCTTAGTTCCATAGGTGGACGCCTTTTCGAGATATTGCCATAAAGGTGGACCAGGGGTGACTCTAGAATGTGTTTGTACGAGTTCAGATAAGTACGTGGACTAAGTTTGGTAAAGATATATCGGTTTTTGCTCAAGTTATCGTGTTAACGGCCGAGGGGAAGGACAGACGGACGACTGTGAATAAAAACTGGGCGTGGCTTCCACCGATTTCGTCCATTTTCACAGAAAATAGTTACCGTCATAGAATCTATGCCTCTACCAAATTTCACAAGGATTGGTAAATTTTTGTTCGACTTATGGCATTAAAAGTATTCTAGGCAAATTAAATGAAAAAGGGCGGAGCCACGCCCATTTTGAAATTTTCTTTTATTTTTGTATTTTGTTGCACCATATCATTACTGGAGTTGAATGTTGATATAATTTACTTATATACTGTAAAGATATTAACTTTTTTTTTAAATTTGACTTTAAAAAAAATTTTTTTTTTAAAGTGGGCGTGTTCGTCATCCGATTTTGCTAATTTTTATCTAGCACACATATAGCGAAAGGAGTAACGTTCCTGCCAAATTTCTTCAACGACTGCCAAATTACAGCTTGCAAAACTTCTAAATTACTTTCTTTTAAAAGTGGGCGGTGCCACGCCCATTGTCCAAAACTTTACTAATTTTCTATTCTGCGCCAAAAGTTCAACTCACCTACCAAGTTTCATCGCTTTATCCATCTTTGGTAATGAATTATCGCACTTTTTCGATTTTTCGAAATTTTCGATATCGAGAAAATGGGCGTGGTTATAGTCCGATATCGTTCATTTTAAATAGTGATCTGAGATGAGTGTCCAGGAACCTACATACAAAATTTCATCAAGATACCTTACTCAAGTTATCGTGTTAACGGACGGACGGACGGACGGACATGGCTCAATAAAATTTTTTTTCAATACTGATGATTTTGATATATGGAAGTCTATATCTATCTCGATTCCTTTATACCTGTACAATCAACCGTTATGCAATCAAAGTTAGTATACTCTGTGAGCTCTGCTCAACTGAGTATAAAAATAACCTTGGGGAAAAAGTATTTAGCTTACTTACTTACTTAATTGGCGCTTAACCGTCCAAACGGTTATGGCCGTCCAACAAGGCGCGCCAGTCGCACCTTCGCTCCGCCAACCAGCGCCAATTGGTCACACCAAGGGAGTTTAAATCGTTTTCCACCTGGTCCTTCCAACGGAGTGGGGGCCGCCCTCTACCTCTGCTTGCATAGGCGGGTTCCGATAGAAACACTTTCTTGGCCGGAGCATCATCTTTCATTCGCATAACATGGCCTAGCCAGCGCAGCCGCTGCGTTTTAATTCGCTGGACTATGTTGATGTCTGCGTATAGCTCGTACAGCTCATCATTAAATCTTCTTCGGTACTCGCCATCGCCAATGCGTAGAGGTCCATAAATCTTTCGAAGAACTTTTCTCTCGAACACTCCCAAAGCCGCTTCATCTGCTGTTGTCATGGTCCATGCTTCTGTCCCATATAGCAGGACGGGTACGATAAGTGACTTGTAGAGTATGATTTTCGTTCGCCGAGAGAGGACTTTACTTTTCAATTGCCTACCTAGTCCAAAGTAGCATTTATTGGCAAGATTGATTCTTCGCTGGATTTCAGTGCTGATGTTGTTGCTAGTGTTGATGCTATTTAGCACTGAATGGAAAAAAAGTGTGCATTCATTTCAAGTCTACATTCATCAAAGATTGGGAATGGTTCCTACATTCCCACTCTATACTGAATTATATTTTACCATTCAAGAACACACACACTTTAACTTTGAGTTAAAGTATTTTGAGCCATTCAGGAATGGGGATTTATAATATGCAACCAAAAAATCACAATTTTTTAAAAGAATGCTGAGACAATGCACACTCAATTGATTCAATCTTTTTACAGCTTTGCTTTTGCGGGGACAATGACAATTTCACCAAAAACGAGCAACCAGATTGAAAAATGTTACGAATTTTTCTAATTTTGATGGATTTCATATTAACGAATACGACTAAATTACTTTTATAGTTATTTTAAATAAAAAAGAAAAAAATGAGTCCCAAGCCTTGCAAATATTTTAATACGAAATATCAGCCTAGATAAGCAGGTTTTTAATTAGTCTTTCGAGCTCCCGAAAATTGTTTTGGTGGAAGAAACATGGATCGAAGTATGCAAAGCAAGGGAATATAGCCTTCTTAAGTGTCCGTACGTTTGCTCAGAAAAATTTGACAAAACATACACGTTTGTCAATTGCTTGCTCAAAGGAGGTCCTTATAAACCGACACCGCAATAAAATAAATAATATTGATAGTTTGGCTACAAGTCCTCATTTTTTATTTATTGTATAATTCAAGCGTTGCACTTTAGGAGGGAATTGTTAAACCATTTTTCAGGGAGAACATTGCCCTGTAGCTCTGCCGGTTAGCCACTAGTTATGAGAGTGTTTTTGCCCGTTGTACCAAGAGTCACCTTGTGGCAGCCTCGCCTATTCGCATTCTGTGCCCTTCTAGCATTGACATAGATGTGCAGACTTTGGAGGTAATTTTTTCTCAACATGCCTTGAGAAATATCCACTGTAGGGGCATGATAATAGGGCCGTGCTAGAACAACAGGGCCCGTATTACGTGTTACGATCCGTGATCGAAACTAATTTTTTAAATCACAATAGCTCTTGAAAGGTGGATCGGATTAATGGCATATTTGAACTAGCGGCAAAGAGTACTCGTTAGATCCATTCTTTATTATAATTTATAAAAAAAAGTTTGACAGTTGCATAGTTATTACTTGAGAAAAAATTGTTTTCAGACACTGATCGTAACACGAAATACGGGCCCAAGATTTTTCGTGTATTTTTTTTTTTTCTGTCTAGGAGTCAAGCTGCCATAAAGATATGAATCACTAACCAATGTATGAGTCATTATCCACTATTTTTCAATAAAGTTGCATGTTTTACTGTATTCTCAATCGATATATATGCACATAAATCGTGCTAAAGCATATTATTATTGTCTCAGATGACCATTGCCTTTTCATCCTAAAGAAAATTTCCGTCTCGAAGAACCACAATTTCGCCTTAAACAGTAACGGTATGGCAACGCTTCTGGCAACACAACAAATATTATGAAACTTCAAAAATCCCCAAATACGTAAAAAAATGTTGAGTGGAACTACCTTCTTTTTTGTATCATGCTTCAAAGGAGGAAAAATTTTAAACATAACCAACACTAATATGTCCAACAAGTGTAAAATAGCCGAATAAACACGTTGAGCGAATGTATCGAAAAATATGTATGCTCAGTAATTTGACGTAAAATCCCAACCGTAGAGTGGATCAACAATTCTCAGCGGTGGATTCAGAGAACTATCACTCAACAATTGATCAACACTTGTGTTTGCTGACATCGCGCATTGTTATTATTATATGGAAAAAGTCGTTCAAGTGGTACCTGCTGAGAATGTATGTCCATGCAGCCGGTTTGACACCGAGAACACAGTAACAAAATACTAAAGCTTTGCATTCAGGTGATGGTTAAAAAAAAAAATTTGCAATAAAATGATAAAATTGATGACGAAGCTGGTGAGGCATAAAAATCGAACAATTAATTGCAGTCAATATCAGTTCAATGAACTTGATTTTAATTCGGCAACTTTCGCACGAGTATAACAGCATTCATATCAAAATGTTTTTAGTACTTACATACTTACGTATACGTTAATTGGGTTAAGTTGTCTTCAGCTGTTTTTATCTTTCATGATATGTTAACGCTCAAAGAATTCACTCACATTTGTTTTTAGTTTTACCATTTTTCACATTTCAAAACTAAGCTCTACTTTTAAACTACCTTTTCTATCTTTTAGCAATTGCGGTACTACTATTTCCGTTTCCTGCACAACTTTCAAACCAATATACCCTACAAGAAACGCTGATAGTTTTACTAATACACTCACACTTGTAATTGACAATGCTGATCCTGCGATGACGTAAACATTGATACTCAAATTTATGTATGTTCCTTTGTTCGCTCACGCATGTCCGCATGTTCCCAACGACAGCCTATAATCATGAAAAAGGACTGAAACTGGGAAGGCTTCGGACACCTGGTACAGAACAAAAGAACATACAGCAGATACCATAATGCATGTGAGACAGATGCATAATTCTCAACGGAATTTTATGTATGCGAGAACAGATTATCCGATTTAATCATGTTGTCACTACTGACTGTCATATGACAATCAAATGATTTTCACGGTTGTTTTGTTATTTTTTAAATTCCGCCATTTTCAACCGACGAAACCATATAAAAAATAAGTTTAAAAAATGAAAAAGAGAGCATTTCAAAGCTCCATGCTAAAAGAAAAAAAAAAATCGAAAATAATATTAAAAAATACCAAAAGCTCGCGGAATGTATGGGGCGCACTCAAAAAATTGATACGCGAAAAATAATAGTGGTTAGTGGTGATTCATTTTTAAATGTGTTTCCGCATGAGGAAAGCGCTCTTCTGTTGTTTTGTTATTTTCTGAATTTAAATTGAACATTTTGAACTCGATTTCTTATAAAACTATTTATTTTAAACAAATAAGAAACACGTATGCTTTCATCACGTTAAAAACGTAATGAAATAAAGTAAATAAAAAGCAAAAAGCATTGTTTCCTTTTTGGCGGAATATAACAATGGTCAATTATGATAGTATAACAGTCAAACCTGATATCTACAGTAAACTATCATTTATGACACTTTTTGATAGTTAGAGTGTCAGCACTGATCTAGGAAAAGGAATGAGAGTGAGCAGTACGGCTATATACTTAATCAGTAGGCCATGTTGGTGTATAAGAAGGAGACAAAAACTCACACGTACACAGTTGTTTACATCACATTTGCGCAAGCCCCCTTAAGTTTGTGATAGAAAGTTTGTATGAGGCGCTGATCGTTAGGTTGACATTGCTGACAATCAGATGATAGTCATATGATAGTCAGTGTTCTTGTAGGGATAGCGCTGCCACATTTCCTGTTTCGAAAATATATACAATACAAGCATGGCGGAACCATACAATGGCAGCACGGTGACATACCTACAAACATTAGTTAAACTTGCATTAACTTTGTTTTTGTAAATCGTCGGACTAATGTCAAAATCGTATTGCGCAGGAAGTTGATGTATCAGATTATATCATGGTTCAACTATATGGTTGGCTCATCTGTATATAAACAAAATATGTTAGTTCAGATTGTCAAAATCTACGTGTTGGTGATATGCGAATGGAATGGAATGAAAACATAAAACTTAGCAGTTTTTGCACAAACCACCTACCCAAATTGCGTATGCACGAGTTCAAAATTGCTTCGTTCTGCGCATCTACGCCACAGTTGACTGCTTGAGCGGATGAGAAAAAACAAGAGCTAAAGGAAAATGACGTGTGAATTGCTAATAAAAAAACAGCTGAACTTTTGTTTACATTATTAACGTAAATACTGCTTGGCATGGCCTTAGCATCGCCTTAGTGATGGGATAACTTAGTGATGGTAATATCCGCGACACTGCCCTCCACCTAAGTCTGATCGTCCCGATCAGACAAATCTCTCGATCTAAACGTTGCCAGCCTTTCCAAATGGACCACTTTCATTTTGGTTCGTGGTTTAGCGATGGTTTGTATGCGGTACACTACATCGTTGATCCGTTTTACAACTTTGTATGGGCCTTCCCAATTACACTGCAATTTCGGGGACAAACCTTTTTTACGTTGTGGGTTGTATAACAGCACCAAATCTCCTTCCTGAAAACCTTCTGAATTAATTGCTTTATCGTATCTGGCTTTCATCTTGTCACTCATAATCTTTGTTCTTTGCCTTATCAGATCATGTATTTCTCTTAGCTCTTCTTCCAAATCACTAGTGGATTTCCTGACATTTCTCTCCGCATTGGCATCTATCCCAAACTTCAAATCAGTTGGCAGTCAAAGGTCATTGCCAAAAATTACTTTTGCCGGGGTTTGGCCCGTTGTCTCATGGTATGTGGGTATCCCATTCTTTATGGTACTTGTCTACTACTTTTCTTAAGTGCTCCTCCAATGTTCTATTGAATCGTTCTACCATACCATGGGATTGAGGATGCAATGCAGTTGTCCGTGTTTTTCGAATGCCCAATGACTTACACATTTCCTGGAACACAGCTGATTCGAAATTCCTGCCTTGGTCAGAATGTAACTCCATTGGTACACCATACCTTGCAACCCATTCGTTTTTAACCACTTCTGCTACTGTTTCTGCTTCTTGGTTTGGGATTGGGTATACCTCTGGCCATTTACTGAAATAATCCATAACCACCAGTACGTATTTGTTTCCGCGGTTACTAGTAGGAAATGGACCTGCGACATCCATGGCGATCCTTTCAAATGCCACACCTGAGTTATATTGCTTCATCTGGCCATGACTTCGTGTTCTGGGCCCTTTCGCTCTGCTGCAAACCTCGCAGTTCGCAATCCACTCAGTGACCGACTGCCGGCAACCAACCCAATAGAATCTCTGTTTAATCTTCTCGAGCGCCTTCGTGATTCCAAGATGACCTCCGCTTGGACCATTATGCAGCTGGCTGAGCACGTCAGGAATCCTCTTTCTGGGAACAACTATCAGTTTATTCTTGTATTTACCATCCTCACTCTCCCATAGTCGATGAAGGCAACCGGATATCAATTCTAAACTGTTCCACTGTGCCCAATATGACTTCGCAATGGGACTCTCTGCTGACATCTCTTCTCTGTTTGGTCTTTCATTTCGTTCGAGCCCTTGCATAACACGTGACAGATCTGCATCTTCTAGCTGGCACTTTCTTAGCTGTTCCTTGTCCCATTCATCTGTACATGTTATATTCATTAGCCGGACATCTATAATGTCTTCTTTAGCCTCGGCTTTTGAACAGTGCTTGCATTCCAAACTACATGGTCTTCGTGACATTGCATCAGCATTTCCATGGGTACTACCTTTTCGATGCTCAATGGAAAAGTCGTAGCTTTGTAGTCGCTCGATCCACCGTGCCAATTGTCCTTCCGGATTACGGAACTGCAGAAGCCATTTCAACGCTGCGTGATCTGTCCTGACACGGAATCGCTGGCCGTAGAGGTATTTGTGAAAATGTTTAATGCAGTCTACCAATGCCAACAGCTCTCTCCGCGTAACACAGTAGTTCCTCTCTGGTTTTCCAATCGAACGGCTGTAATATGCAACTACCTTCTCCTGTCCATCGACCAGTTGTGATAAAATGCCTCCTATAGCATATCCACTCGCATCTGTATCCTGAATAAATGTTGCTCCTGGAGTCGGATATGCTAACATTGTGGCAGTGCACAAACGCTCCTTCAATGTTTGGAAAGCCACTTCTTGCTCCTTCTTCCATTCAAAAGCTTTGTTTTTTCTTGTAAGCTCATGGAGGCTATGGGCTACGCTGGAAAAATTTGGTACAAATCGGCGGTAATATGTGCACAGCCCAAGAAAACTTCTCAATTCATGTAGGTTCTGTGGTCTTGGCCAATCCTTTACAGCCTCTATTTTTTCGTTCGCAGTGCAGATGCCCTCTGTCGTTACCTTGTGACCCAAATAATTGACTTCCTTTTTAAACAGCGCACACTTTTTGGGACTTAACTTCAGACCAGCGCCAGCTATTCTCTGGAAAACTTCCTCCAAGTTCTTAAGATGTTCATCAAAGTTCTTGCCCAATACGATGATGTCGTCCAGGTACACCAAGCATGTTTTCCAATGTAGTCCTTTCAGTACCTGGTCCATGAGTCTCTCAAAAGTAGCTGGTGCATTACAAAGTCCAAAAGGCATCACTGTAAATTGCCAAAGACCATCACCGACACTGAAGGCTGTTTTCTCTTTATCTTCCTCCTTCACATCCACTTGCCAGTAGCCGCTTTTCAAGTCCAGCGTGGAAAACCATTTCGTACCAGATAGCGAGTCCAGAGTGTCGTCAATTCTTGGCAATGGGTAGCTATCCTTTTTCGTTACGTCATTCAACTTCCGGTAGTCCACGCAAAACCTCATTTTTCCATCCTTCTTTTTTACAAGTACTACCGGTGAGCTCCATGGACTAGCTGATGGTTCGATGACGCCGCTGTCGCTCATTTCTTGAATGATTTGACTCACAACTTCCCGCTTCGCCAGTGGAACACTACGTGGAGCTTGACGGATCGGCCTCGCATCTCCAGTGTCAATTTGGTGTTTCACAACGTTGGTGCGGCCTGGCTTAGAATCATCCTGGTCAAATATGTTCGCGTACTTTAGGAGCAGTTGTTTTGCCTTACTCTGATAGGGGTCCTCTAGCCCATGCGTCCATGCCGTGATATCATTTGAAAGATCAGTATTACTAGATGAAACGTATTCCTGGAGCTGTTCACAGTTAATAACTACTTCGGCCTCTTGGCATCTTCCCAAAATAGCTCCTTTGGTCAAATTGAATGGTGACTTCAATTTATTGAGTACTCTTACCGGAATACGTCCATCTTGTTTTGTCATAGCCAGGGTTTTTCCTACAAGTATGTTCAGTGCTGATTTATGTGCTGCTTCGACAACCCACAATTTGTTTGTCCCACAATCTCCATTTACCTTTGCCCAGATGACTGCTTCTGATTTTGGTGGTATTTGCTGACTCTCTTCCACCAGCACTCGTTTACTGCTGTAGCCTCTCTCGTAGCCGAAATTAAGTGGCACATCCATGTTCTTATATCGCATCGTCTTGCTTTGCATATCGATCTTGATGCCTTGGTTGATTAAGAAGTCCACTCCAATTATGATTTCATCAACAATACCTGCCACTATAAAATTGTGAAGTACCGTGACGTTCCCAATTGCTACTTCACATTCTCTTCTCCAATTACCTGGGTGTCCTCTCCCGTGGCTGTACGTAATCTTGCTCCAAGCAATGGTCTTATCTTCTTGTTGACTAAATCCGCTCGAATGATGGAATGAGATGCACCCGTATCTACAGTCAGTAACCGTTCCTTTCCGTCCACATGTCCTCCAACAGTAAGATTGCTTGACCTTCTTCCAATTTGCGAGATAGAGATTATGGGGCATTCAATTGAGGGAGCCAGCTGTCGTCCCTTGCGGCTGACTCGCTTTAGTTTAACGATTGAGTGGATTTGGAGATTTGCTCGTCTCCTTCAGCTCTGCGTTTACGGCCACCCACATTGTTGGAACTATTGGAATTGCTACTGCAATGACGGGCAATGTGACCTGGGTTACCGCACTTGAAACATTTCATAACTCCGGCATTTTTCTGTTGTGATCCCTTCAGAGCTTCCAAAATTGTATCTACCCACTCCGGCCTTCCTACTTCCACACGATGAGCTTTGTATGCTGGTTTACTCAATAATGACGCCGTTTCCTGGGTCAATGCATGGGATACCGTTTCAGCAAACGTTAGTTTTGGATTCGCATATGTAGCCCCCTTCGTTTCCACATCTCGTATGCCATTTATGAAGCTCTGGATTTTTACCCTTTCAGTGTATTCCACGGGTGCGTCCGCATTTGCAAGATGAGCCAATCTTTCAATATCTGAAGCAAACTCCTGCAATGTCTCATTTGCTTTTTGGTAGCGGTTTTGCAACTCAATTTGGAATATCTGTTTCCTATGCTCGCTTCCATAACGTCGTTCTACAGCAGCCATCAATGTTTCATAACTGTTCCGTTCGTACTCTGGAATCGTCTGTAAGATTTCCGCTGAAGGCCCTTTCAATGCCACGAACAGTGCAGCAACTTTATCTTCCGCATTCCAGTTGTTCACTGCTGCGGTCTTCTCAAACTGTAGCTTAAAGACCTGGAAAGGAACAGAACCGTCAAAGGATGGTGTTTTTACCTTTGGATTACTCGCTGAAACTGCTGAACGATTTAATTGTAACTGCTCCATACGACCCTTCAAATCATCGACTTCTGCCTGAAATTGAGCGATTTTTGCATCCTGCGCTTCCAGCTTTGATGTTACCCTTGCTTCCTGTGCTTCTAACTGTGAAGACATTTGTGCCACCTGCAATGATAAGCGCTCCTCTTGTTCTTCCATCTTTGATGTTATACGGGTTTCCTGCGATTCCAGTTGTGAAGAAATTTGTGTCGACATTTCTGAAATACGTGTTTCTTGTGCTCCAATCTTCGATGTTATTCGTGTCTCTTGGGATTCCATCTGTGATGACATATACGTTTTCTGTTCTTCTAGTTGAGATGACATATACGTTTTCTGTTCTTCTAGTTGAGATGCCAGTTGAGATGTTATATCTGTCTTTTGCGATTCCAGTTGAGAAGCCACTGTCGATGTTTGAGCAGATATTGCAGCCAAAATCATGTTCAAGTCTGTGCTGGTAACCGTCTGCGATGTTTCGTTTTTCTCTTCAATTTTTGTTGTCTCCTCGCCATCAAGGTGAAAGACATACTCTTACACATCTATTCCTTCTGCTTCCATTGCCTCTCGTAGCCGTGCCTGAAGTTCGAGTTTAACGCCGCTTGTATTCAATCCACGGCTCTCCAACTCCTTCTTCAGTTGCTGGATCTTTAATTCACTGAACTTTGCCATATCCTTGTTGTCTTCTGGAATTTATTCAACAATTCCTCTTCTGACACCAATTGTAACGAATTTACTTGCAAATCCTCTTATTTTCAATCCTCTGCTAAGTTCGAATCACTAAACTTTTGAATAAATAACTCCAATATTGAATAATGGAAAAATGGCCTTTATTAAAGTACTTCACAATGACACTTATACTTTGCTACTTGCTGGCTTAATAACCAAACTGATTGATAATTCAAATTGAACTCTACTACTGGCCGCCAGATCGCGTGCTTAATCAATAACTGATTGATTGCTCAACTCAAAATGAATACCTTCTTACTCGCTTGCCCCGCTTTTATAGTTTACGCTGC
Organism: Eurosta solidaginis; assembly: GCF_040869045.1. NCBI lineage: Eukaryota > Metazoa > Arthropoda > Insecta > Diptera > Tephritidae > Eurosta > Eurosta solidaginis. The sequence continues at coordinate 286,989,133 of NC_090319.1, read as the reverse complement.
ATACTTCTAGGCTCTTCGATTTCCAGAACTTACTAGTTGTTTCGGCTACAAAATCGCAAGCCACAACTACGTGCACAAATTATTGCTCTCTCTTGTGACCACTGAGATAAGATATATGCATGGGTTTGTGCATTGCCGCTCCGCTGCTCGTATACGTACATATGTGTAGACGCAATTATTTATTCGTTTATGTAGATACATAAAGATTGAATTATTGATGTTAATGTTTGTAGTTTACAGTCTCTCGCGCGCACATAGGCGTATAAGTAAATGTATCTGTGTGTGACATCTCTCTGGGCTGCCTTATATATGTGTATACTTGATTTGATTATTAACGTAAATACTGCTTGGCATGGCCTTAGCATCGCCTTAGTGATGGGATAACTTAGTGATGGTAATATCCGTGACAATATTATAAATGGCAAAGTTTGGATGTTTGGATGTTTAGATGTTTGGATGTTTGGATGTTTGTCCAGACGTTTGTCTTTGTGACTCAATCACGCAAGAACGGCTGGACGGATTTGGATGAAATTTGGCACACATATAGCCAATAGTCTAGAAGGATCTACTAGCTATATATTTTTCAAAAGGGGGGAGGACCCCGCCCCCTACGAACAGTTATAATTTAATTATTATATTTTTTAGTCTTTGCGACTGAATCACGCCAGGACGGCTACACGGATTTTGATGAAATTTGGGACACAGACAGTAGTCTACTAGCGGAATCTTTTTCGAACATAGAAAGAGGGGCAATTACTCGAGCAATTACTTTTTAATTATTTTTACACATTATAACTTTACGTATACTGGCTGACCTTCACCAATATCACAGACTCAATGGGTCAAATAAGTCGAGGGCTTACAAAGTGAGCAGTGACACCCTCCGCTCGCCTCCCCCCCCCCCCCCTCCTCCCTTTCTAACCCTTCTGGTGTAAAATCTATAAATCGTTATAACTCAATATAAATTTTCTCCTAAATCAATAGTTTTTGGTATCTGGCACATACAGATCGAGATCTAAACAATTTTGGAAAAACGAGCAGCGGTACTTCTCCTCCCGCCATCCGCTCTCCATCAATTGTTTTTATTAGCACGCTTTTATTTGCTTTACCTGTATGTTTCTTTGTAACTCTTCATTCACTCCAACGCGCCTGCTGCCTTATTAAAATTGTTCTACAATCAGACCCTTCCGGGATCATTTCTGTATAGTTTTCGGGATCCGTCCGGGATCCCGTCGGGGTTATTTTGGGATATTTTCGGGACTATTCCGGGATCATTTCGGGATTTTTTCACGAACACTTAGGGACCCTTCCGGCAGCATTTCTGGATGGGTTTCGGGATCCGTTCCGCATCCAGTCGGGGTATTTTCGGGATCATTTGCGTACCTTTGAGATATAAATTCTTGATGGTTTCCGGGATCATTACGGGACTTTTTCGGGGTCATTTTGGGTCCCTTCCGCCATGATTCTGGATGGTTTTCGGGATCCGTCCGGGATCCCGTCGGGGTGATTTCGCGACTTTTTCGGGATCATTTGGGGTCCCTTCCGGCATCATTTCTGGATGGTTTTCGGGATCCGTTCGGGATCATTTCGGGACTATTTCGGGATCATTTCTGCATAGTTTCCGGGGTTCGTCCGAGATACCGTCGGGGTCATTTCGGGACTTTTTTTCTCGACTAATACGGGATCATTTGGGGAACCTTTCGGCATCATTTCTGGATGGATTTCGGTATCCGTCCGTGATCCCGTCAGGGTAATTTCGGGACAATTAGGGGATCATTGGAAGACCTTTCCGGCATCATTTCTGCACAGTTTCCGGGATCCGTCGGGGATCTCGACGGGGTAATTTCGGGACTTTTTCTCTACTAATGCGGGATCATTTGGGGACCCTTTCGGCATCGTTAATGGATGGTTTTCGGGATCCGTCCGGGATCCGCGCGGGATCATTTCGGGACTCTTAGGGGATCATTTGAGGACCTCTCCGGCATCATTTCTGCATAATTTCCTGGATCCGCAGGTGCTCGACGGGGTAATTTCGGGACTATTTCCGCATTATTTCGGGTACCTACCGGGATCACATCTGGATGGTTTGGTATCCGTCCGGGATCCCGTCGCGATCATTTCGGGACTTTTTCGAGATCATTTGGGGTCCCTTCCGGCATCATTTTTTGATGGTTTTCGGGATCCATCCGGGATCCCGTCGGGGTCATCTTTGGACTTTTTCGGGATCATTTGGGTTCCTTTCCGGCATCAGTTTTGGATGGTTTTCGGGATTAGTCCGGGATCCCGTCGGGGTCATTTTGGGACTTTTTCGGGATCATTTGGGGTACCTACCGGCATTATTTATGGATGGTTTTCGGGATCCCGTCGGGGTTATTTTGGCAATTTTTCGGGATCATTTGGGGTCCCTCCCGGCATCATTTCTGGATGGTTTTCGGGATTCGTCCGGGATCCCGTCGGGGTCCTTTCGGGACTTTTTCTCGACTAATACGGGATCATTTGGGGACCCTTTCGGCATTGTTTCTGGATTATTGTAGGGATTCGTCCGGGATTCCGTCGGGGTCATTTCGGGACTTTTTCTCGACTAATACGGGATAATTTGGGAACCCTTTCGGCATCATTTCTGGATGGTTTTCGGGATCCGTCCGGGATTCCGTCAGGGTGATTTCGTGACTATTAGGGGATCATTTGAAGACCTTTCCGGCATCATTTCTGGATAGTGTTGGGGATCCGTTCGGGATCCCGACGGGGTCATTTTGGGAATATTTCTGGATCAGTTTGGGGCACCTACCGGCATTATTTCTGAATGGTTTTCGGTATCCGTCCGGGATCCCGTCGGGGTCATTTCGGGACTTTTTCGGGATTTTTGGGGTCCCTTCCGGCATCATTTCTGGGTGGTTTTGGGGATACCGTCGGGGTAATTTCAGGACTTCTTCGAGATCATTTGGGATCCCGTCCGGCATCATTTCTGGATGGTTTTAGGGATCCCTCCGGGATCCCCTTGGGGTAATTTCGGGACTATTTCGGGATCATTTGGTGCACCTTCCGGCATTATTTATACATGGTTTTCGAGATCCGTTCGTTATCCCGTCGGGTTAATTTCGGGACTTTTTCTCGAATAATACGGGATAATTTAGGAACCATTTCGGCATCATTTCTGGATGATTTGCGGTATCCGTCAGGGATCCCGTCAGGGTCATTTCGGGACTATTAGGGATCATTTGAGGACCTTTCCGGCATCCTATCTGGATGGTTTTCGGTATCCGTCCGGGATCCCGTCGGGGTCATTCCGCGACTTTTTCGGGATCATTTGGGGTCCCTTCCGGCATCATTTCTGAATGGTTTTCGGGATTCGTCCGGGACCCGTCGGGGTCATTTCGGGACTTTTTCGGGAGTTTTGGGGTCCCTTCCGGCATCATTTCTGGGTGGTTTTGGGGATACCGTCGGGGTAATTTCAGGACTCCTTCGAGATCATTTGGGGTCCCGTCCGGCATCATTTCTGGATGGTTTTAGGGATCCCTCCGGGATCCCCTTGGGGTAATTTCGGGACTATTTCGGGATCATTTGGTGCACCTTCCGGCATTATTTATACATGGTTTTCGGGATGCGTCCGAGATCCCGTCGGGGTCATTTCGGGACTTTTTCTCGACTAATTCGGGATCATTTGGAGACCCTTTCGGCATCATTTCTGGATGGTTTTCGGGATCCGTTCGGTATTCCAGCAGGGTAAATTCAGGACTATTAGGGGATCATTTGGGGACCTTTTCGGCATCATTTCTGGATAGTTTTCACGATCCGTTCGGGGTCCCGTAGGGGTCATTTCGGGAATATTTCGGGATCATTTTGGGGTACCTTCCGGCATCATCTCTAGATAGTTTTCGGGATCCCGTCGCTTCGGGACTTTTTCTCGACTGATACGGGCTCAAATGGGGACATTTTCGGCATCATTTCTGGATTGTCTGCGGTATCCGTCCGGGAACCCATCAGGGTCATTTCGGGACTATTAGGGGATCATTTGAGGACCTTTCCGGCATCATTTCTGGATAATTTTCGGGATCCGTCCGGGATCATTTCGGGACTTTTTCGGGGCTATTTCGGGATCATTTGGGGTATTTTCCGACATCATTTCAGTATGGTTTTTGGGATCCATCCGGGGTTATTTTGGGATATTTTCGGGACTATTCCGGGATCATTTCGGGATTTTTTCACGAACACTTAGGGACCTTTCCGGCAACATTTCTGGATGGGTTTCGGGATCCGTTCCGCATCCAGTCGGGGTATTTTCGGGATCATTTGCGTACCTTTGAGATATAAATTCTTGATGGTTTCCGGGATCATTACGGGACTTTTTCGGGGTCATTTGGGGAACCTTTCGGCATCATTTCTGGATGGATTTCGGTATCCGTCCGTGATCCCGTCAGGGTAATTTCGGGACAATTAGGGGATCATTGGAAGACCTTTCCGGCATCATTTCTGCACAGTTTCCGGGATCCGTCGGGGATCTCGACGGGGTAATTTCGGGACTTTTTCTCTACTAATGCGGGATCATTTGGGGACCCTTTCGGCATCGTTAATGGATGGTTTTCGGGATCCGTCCGGGATCCGCGCGGGATCATTTCGGGACTCTTAGGGGATCATTTGAGGACCTCATTTCTGCATAGTTCGGGATCCCGACGGGGTCATTTTGGGAATATTTCTGGATCAGTTTGGGGCACCTACCGGCATTATTTCTGAATGGTTTTCGGTATCCGTCCGGGATCCCGTCGGGGTCATTTCGGGACTTTTTCGGGATTTTTGGGGTCCCTTCCGGCATCATTTCTGGGTGGTTTTGGGGATACCGTCGGGGTAATTTCAGGACTTCTTCGAGATCATTTGGGGTCCCGTCCGGCATCATTTCTGGATGGTTTTAGGGATCCCTCCGGGATCCCCTTGGGGTAATTTCGGGACTATTTCGGGATCATTTGGTGCACCTTCCGGCATTATTTATACATGGTTTTCGGGAACCGTTCGTTATCCCGTCGGGTTAATTTCGGGACTTTTTCTCGAATAATACGGGATAATTTAGGAACCATTTCGGCATCATTTCTGGATGATTTGCGGTATCCGTCAGGGATCCCGTCAGGGTCATTTCGGGACTATTAGGGGATCATTTGAGGACCTTTCCGGCATCCTATCTGGATGGTTTTCGGTATCCGTCCGGGATCCCGTCGGGGTCATTCCGCGACTTTTTCGGGATCATTTGGGGTCCCTTCCGGCATCATTTCTGAATGGTTTTCGGGATTCGTCCGGGACCCGTCGGGGTCATTTCGGAACTTTTTCGGGAGTTTTGGGGTCCCTTCCGGCATCATTTCTGGGTGGTTTTGGGGATACCGTCGGGGTAATTTCAGGACTTCTTCGAGATCATTTGGGGTCCCGTCCGGCATCATTTCTGGATGGTTTTAGGGATCCCTCCGGGATCCCCTTGGGGTAATTTCGGGACTATTTCGGGATCATTTGGTGCACCTTCCGGCATTATTTATACATGGTTTTCGGGATGCGTCCGGGATCCCGTCGGGGTCATTTCGGGACTTTTTCTCGACTAATTCGGGATCATTTGGAGACCCTTTCGGCATCATTTCTGGATGGTTTTCGGGATCCGTTCGGTATTCCAGCAGGGTAAATTCAGGACTATTAGGGGATCATTTGGGGACCTTTTCGGCATCATTTCTGGATAGTTTTCACGATCCGTTCGGGGTCCCGTAGGGGTCATTTCGGGAATATTTCGGGATCATTTTGGGGTACCTTCCGGCATCATCTCTAGATAGTTTTCGGGATCCCGTTGCTTCGGGACTTTTTCTCGACTGATACGGGCTCAAATGGGGACATTTTCGGCATCATTTCTGGATTGTCTGCGGTATCCGTCCGGGAACCCATCAGGGTCATTTCGGGACTATTAGGGGATCATTTGAGGACCTTTCCGGCATCATTTCTGGATAATTTTCGGGATCCGTCCGGGATCATTTCGGGACTTTTTCGGGGCTATTTCGGGATCATTTGGGGTATTTTCCGACATCATTTCAGTATGGTTTTTGGGATCCATCCGGGATCCCGTCGGAGCCATTTCTTGACTTTTTCGGGATCATTTGGTGTCCCTTCCGGCATAATTTCTGGATGTTTTTCGGGATCCGTCAGGAATCCCGTCGGGGCCATTCCTGTACTTTTTCGGGACTAATACGGGATGATTTGGGGAGCCTTTCGGTATCATTTCTGGATGGTTTTCGGGATCTGTACGGGAACCCATAAGGGTAATTTCGGGACTTTTTCGGGACTATTTCTGAATCATTTTGGGACCCCTCCTGGTTAATTTCTGGATGATTTTCGGGATCTGTCCTGGAATTTTAGTATCATCTTGGGACCCTTCCGGGATCATTTTAGGTCTCTTCGCAACCGGTAGTTCAGCACACATGCCTTTTTAAATTATGAGCTTTTATGGCCGTGGATTTGCTGCTAATTATTCGTAATTAAAATTCGGTATGTTTTATCTTCAATCTAACACAGCTTTTTTGTTCTATAATAGTGTAAGAAACTGTTATAACTATAATTACACTTTTTGTAATATTTTAATCAACTAAAACCCGAAAAAGCAACACAAAAAAATTCTCTTTAGTTTTAGCTAATTGTAGTTTCACACCTTTGTTCTATGAGTAGTAATTCTTTCACCCCTTTCATATCAGTTAATTTAATTTAAAAACAAAATGTATTTTTTTAATTCGAAAAAACTGTATTGTACTATTCATGAAAGCGTGCCATTCAGCTTATCTTCTCATTTAGTTCTTTTTTTTTTTTTACTAAATTACCAAATCAAAATACATTAGACAAAAATAATTTTTAAACAGATAACTTGATAAGCAGGCTAACGTGAATAGCACATATATTTTATTTTCTCCTTGCGGACGGGGTCGCGGGTAAAGGCTAATATTCTTGATAAACTTAATTGTCGATCAGCTGTATTATTGCCAAACAAATTTTTGATTGTTATACAAATTAAAAAATGCCAAGTTTAAGTGAAAAATCAAAACTAAAATATCTTTACTAAGAAATTCTAATAAATGACTTGCTGATTTCGGAGATTTCTGATGAAAAGGACGGCAATTATGTTTGCAAGGTTGTATTCCTTTGAGTTTAGTGCGTTTACACCATGGTACAATAACCCGGGGCCCTATTCAGTAACTGTGAGTTTTAAAATGTACACTTTTTCTTCATATAATTTGTATGAAAGAAAAATGTACATTTCAAAACTCATAGTTACTGAATAGGGCCCCAGGGGCCCTATTCGCTAACTGTGAGTTTTAAAGTGTACACAAGAAATTGTGTAAACTTTGAAATTCTGATTCTGTAAAGCAAAACTGTGAACAAAAAAACTCACTGATAAAAACTTCGTGAGTTTTCTTGGCAGACAGTGTACACTATTCTGACATTCAAAACTCATACGCTCTGTTGCAGAATGACTTTTTTGTTTTCATGGCGTTTGATGAATATTTTCTCACTGACATAAGACTTTTACATTCAGCGCTCATTCAGCAAAACAATGTACACAATAATTTACAGAATCGCATGAAAATTTAAAGTGTAAATTGTGTGTGCAAATGAGTTTTCAATGAGTGTACATTTTTCAGTTTTTCACAGTTACGGAATTGACCCCCAGAGGTAAAAGCATCAGAGTTGCATTTTACATGTTTTTTCATTCGAAGCTAGTTATAAAATGTCAAACTTTGTTTATGTTTACATTTTTTGTTTATTTACTTTTTATGTGAAAATTTATTCTTTACTTTAGCTCACAACTACTAAAACTCGTGCAAGGATATCAGGAGAGGTGTCAAAAAATGCGTTTTGGGCTCAGGACGACGAAGGAAGGACGAAGGATAAATAATAAAGTCCCTTCTACATGTTCGCTTTTTTTTAAGTGACGCCGTTGGAGCGAAAGGCCAATACTTGGCACGGAACAGCTGCAGCACACAAACGGATATGCATAATGTACCACAAATAAGCTGTGAAACCCAGACGCCGTAAGCTCCCCTAGTTTCAGGGCCACCATTAGTTTACAAAGAGCGAAAATATGCTATACAGGTATACGCAAAACGGACCTTATCAGGGCCACCACTAGTCAACAATCAGGGCCACAAACAGTTTAAGAAGAGAAAATATTGCTAGACAATTATGTTTTACATGCTATTGATTTACTTTTGGATTATTTATATCATCCATATATTGTCAAGAAAAAAACTGGATTATAACCGATACTGGAGTTGAAAACGGAAATATTCCAAGCCGAACTTTTGCCATAGCAGGTACCGATACCAGATCCAGCCTAAAGCCGAAACTGCTACAAAAGCCTCCTGGCTAGAGCCAGAAGGAAAACCCGGAACCGTAATTGAAGTCAGTATTACAACCGAACTAGTATCCAAAAATTAAACCGAAAGCAAAATCGGTTCCGAACAGAGGAGCCAAAAGAAAAATTCGATCAAAACAACCATGCAATGGCGCTGAACCCGAAAGTTCTGTGGCATAGCGACTCAATTTGAAAATTTCAGCACACCCGTGCTTTTTTTTAATTAAAAAAGATTACATCTCAAGATATGAAGTACATATCCTTCAAAGAAATCTGCACCTCAAATACCGACACGACGAGTTTCCAACGTTAAACTTTGTTATGTATATATGTATCTTCGATATTTATTAGCTTACTAAATTACTTAATTTTTACTTTACAAAATACATGAAATTTTAAAATAAATCAGTACTTATTCATGAACATACTATTAACTCAGCATTTTATATACAATATCGTCCTAAATTTTCAACATCTCTTGAAGACAGTAACGTTAGCACTCATACATACATGTATTGAAAATAAGGTCCACTACAAAAAACATTTAGCAATAGCAATAGCATTTCCCAGTATAATACTACAAAATAACGACCTTAGGCAGATAAAGTAGGAACTATATACTTCCTAAAAAGTTGTATCTCGCCTTACATTAAACTGCTTTAGAATATAAATGCATACATTAAAAGATGCATACAATAAGAGAACGGCCCCTTATTTATATATCATAAAAAATATTAATGTTGCGACCATTGGATATTTTTCAAATCAATTGGTTCTAGCACCATCTCCCATAATAGAGACATTTCACGTAAACGTTCGACATGTTTGATGCATGTATCTGTTATATAATCAACCTATTCAATGGTGGTAAAACGACCAATACCAAACCTATAAAAATATAACAATAAATTACTTTCAAATTAACTACACAATTCAGTACGGTAAACTCGTATACCTTATTGAACTATGTGCCAAATCCTCATCAGTTCCAATCGCACGTAGTACGTACAAGGTTCCAGTGATGCAGAAGTACATGCTGAGGCACTAGACAACGCCACAACTTTAAATGCCATCAGTAATGATAAATTTAATAAACCACTATATCTTTGCTCTGGATCACCATTACATATACCATGTGATAATCTTGAAGTGATGCGATCTTATAAACGTTTCGAAAGAAAATCTATAAATTTCTTATCATATTCCATTTCTTTGAGTGCAAGATCACATGCAGCACCTAATCCTATAACAATAATCCGAAGGCGGAAAAGAAAAATTTTAGCTTGTTCAAAAGATATTCCCAAAAAACCGAAAAATTACCCCGCAGTGCTTAGAAGCCGGGGTGGGATCCGTAGTATTTTTGCGGTGGCGGTCTTCGGCCGCGCTTATAAAAAATTAATCTGGGTGGGCCCAACACCGGTTTGGAGACCAAAACTATATCTGCGCAAAACACTTATGTCCAAAATTTTTTTTTGTGGGTACCAGATATCATCAACATTACAACGCGCACATGAAAATTTTGAATTGAAAATTTTCAACTTCTTTTGCAAATATCTCTTGGCCAACACAAAATATTGTAACGAATTTACTTGCAAATCTTCTTATTTGCAACGCTCTGCTAAGTTCGAATCACTAAACTGTTGAATAAATAACTCCAATATGTAATAATGCAAAATGGCCTTTATTAAAGTACTTCACAATAACACTCAAACTGTGCAACGAATAGCTTGCTTAATAACCAAACTGATTGATAGCTCAAATGAAACTCTACTATTGCCCGCCAGATTGCGTGCTTAATCAATAACTGCTTGATAGCTCAAATCAAACTGAATCCCAGCGCCTCTACATTTGCTGCCTTTTATACTCTCTGATTTCAACGTTCGCATCTTCTAGGCGCTTCCAGAATCTACTAGTCCATCAGCTCTCAACCTTCTCAGCTGTAACTACACTTGCACGATTTTATAGCTTTTCTCATTGCATACTTTCAGGAGTATCTCAGATATATGCATGTGTTTGCGCATTGATTCTCCGCTGCTCGTATACGTACATGGTACATATGTGTAGACGTAATTATTGTTTCGTTTATGTAGATACATAATGATTGAATTATTGATGTGAATTCACGTCACTGCTTAGCATCGGCTTAGAGATAGCAGCACCCCTTAGTTTTGCTAATATTCGAAACAATATTTTACCTCCGCCTTCGGATTATTGTTGTCGAGGTTAATGCGCGTCTTTTAACACCTCTCTCGATATTTGTGAACGCGTATTATCAGTGTCATGCTGTCGTATAGAATTACCAAGAGTTGATGCGCTGGAAACGTTGAAGATATGATTCAGCTGCTATATGTAGATAAATAACAACAATAAATTAAATATATATCATTTAAAAATTAGCTAATTACCTTTATTTTTCGTTAAAAATGCCTTTTTCCTCCAGATTCATCAGCAAACAAACTTTTTTCTTTTGGCTTTGTTGACGAAAATTATATGTGACATTTTTCTTCTTCCATCACTTTTGACAGAAGAAATTGAAAGACCGATTGACAGTTTATGTTCGATCGGCAACAACAAAATACACAGGAGGGTTGCATTTTCACTTATGCTTCTACCTGGTAATTGTATCTTGGTCTGAAAGTGCTCATAGCCAAAAGAGTTGTCAAACTCTTCTTCTTAAGCTGCAGTTACCCACGAACGTGCATTCAAAAAACATGTCAACTGACACGACCTATCTTATGAATGTGCAAAGTAAACGAAAACTCACCGACGTTCAACGCACGTACGTACGTAGCCCGGAACGTAGAAATCAAGACAATTTTAATTTTTTCCGTAAGAATATGTCAGCTGATCGTTCTCTCAATAGACGGAGCTGCCTAGTCAACTTTTGCGCGCTAAGTTTTAACCGTTTGCAGTTTTTATGCAAAACCACCTAATTATAGCTTGAAATGTTGTGTAAATAATACGAAATAGATACGTAAAAATGCAGATTACAAATATATAATCTATTTATACTTATTTAATATTGTAACGAATTTACATGCAAATCCTCTTATTTGCCCTTCTGCTAAGTTCGAATCACTAAACTGTTGAATAAATAACTCCAATATTGAATAAGGGAAAAATGGCCTTTATTAAAGTACTTCACAATAACACTTATACTTTGCAACTAGCTGGCTTAATAACCAAACTGATTGATAGCTCAAATGAAACTCTACTTTTGCCCGACAGATTGCGTTCTTAATCAAAAACTGATTATAGCGCCTCTACCGCTGGTGCTTTTATACTCTGTGATTTCCTCGTGGCATCTTCTAGGCGCTTCCAGAATTTACTTAGTTGCCGCCATATAATTATAACTACAGATGCACGTATATAGCTTCTCATCTGCGTGTATTTGTGAGCGACACTTCAACAATTACAATTGCATACTTTTGAGAGCATCTCTTCTCTGCTGCGTGTACGTACATATGTGTAGATATAATGTTTTATTCGTTTATGTATAATGATTGAATAATTGATGTGAATTCACGTCACTGCTTAGCATCGGCCTAGAGATGGCAGCACCCCTTAGTTTTGCTAATATTCGTAACAATATTAATTCCAGCCTTTTACAACATCAAAAATTAAAACAGAAAAATTTGATGTTTCCGTAAGCATGCATTCAAACAGGTCGATAGCAAAATTTCTTCGTTGCCACTACGGGCATAAATTTCGCTCAAACGTGTGTACGTACGGCATACGTTGGTGCATAACTGCAGTTCTATGCTTTGCAACAAATGTTACGGCTACTTAGGCCTAAAATGTAAACTAATAAATATAATTCAATATTACAATTCATTATTTAATTATATGCTGTTGGAATGACATTTGATTCCAATCAGCATATTGACAAGCATAAGAGACGGACGAGTCTGTGAGCTACTCTTTTAATGGAGGATGGAAAGGATGCGTTTCCAATCCTCAATAGCTCCCAGCTTAAAGCAAACAAATTTTGAACATTTTACGATATTTCCAATGACCGCCTACTCCAACTCCTGAGTAGACAATTAGGTTTTGTAATAATTCCGTCGGAATGCATTAAGATTCCGATCAACACAGCTCTACATATGTTAGTACGTTGGAAAGAAGGTGTTTCCAATACTCCCGTCTTCCAATTTTTGTTTTGCGTTATATTAGAATTTACATCGCATGATTTTATTGCTGTCGGAATGAAAATTATTTCGATCAGCACAGTAAGTTTCGGACAAAAATACTGAATTCTAACTAAGTTGTTGGAAAGCTCTAATTTCCAATCCACCCCTATTAAAGACAACTGTCGACCGATTTTGTTTTCCGCTTCTGTGATAGCTGTTCTCGCCTTGCGTCAAGTATCGGATATCATGCAAAAATAAGGAAAAAGTAGTGATCTTATATGGAGGTTTTTATAATGCTCAAATAAGCAATAATGCTCAATAAGCCCGACGAGAGGGGAGGGGAAATGGGGGGATTCCCCCCGGGCCCGGGGTTTCTCAGGAGGCCCGCGATTTAGAGGTACTAAGACATTTTTTTTAATTCAGGAGAGTCTTTAGTTGTTCCATGTGCAAATTTTTAGCCAAATTTCAAAAGCAACGAATATTGATAATGATTTTTTGCCTGGGCCTGAGAAGACAATAAAAACATCAAACACAAATGTGTTTATCAGGGGCCCGCGATTTAGAGGTACTAAGACATTTTTTTTAATTCAGGAAAGGCTTTAGTTGTTCCATGTGCAAATTTTTAGCCAAATTTCAAAAGCAACGAATATTGATAATGATTTTTTGCCTGGGCCTGAGGAGACAATAAAAACATCAAACAAAAATGTGTTCTCAGGGAGCCCGCGATTTATATGTACTAAGACATTTTTTTTAATTCAGGAGAGTCTTTAGTTGTTCCATGTGCAAATTTTAGCCGAATTTCAAAAGCAACGAATATTGATAATGGTTTTTTGCCTGGGCCTGAGGAGACAATAAAACCATCAAACAAAAATGTGTTCTCAGGGAGCCCGCAATTTAGATGTACTAAGACATTTTTTTTAATTCAGGAGAGTCTTTAGTTGTTCCATGTGCAAATTTTAAGCCGAATTTCAAAAGCAACGATTTTTGATAATGGTTTTTTGCCTGGGCCTGAGGAGGCAATAAAAACATCAAACAAAAATGTGTTTATCAGGGGCCCGCGATTTAGAGGTACTAAGACCTTTGTCACTTGGCAAGCCTAAAATACAATTGACACTTAGCAATCCTAACTCTTCATATATTCCCGATTGCAAAAAGAGTGTTATTCGGAGATTCAACGAGGCAACGTGAAAATCAGCCAAATCAATTAATAATTAAACCTAATATCTTTTATTAAACTTTTGAACATTCAATACATATAATTAAACATATTAATTAGTATAAACCGTGTCTATGTATTAATTTTACATATCTCGGAAGACCCTGTCGTAAGTATCGCCATCACTTGACAGATCAGAAGTGAGAAGTGAACAAGAAAAAACGTACACAGTGAAAAGTTGGCGGTAAAACTTGTGGAAAAAACGATATATAACTAAAATACAACGCAATAAATAGTGAAAAGTGCATTTTAGTTCGTCACATATTAAATAAATGTGAAAAAGCAACATACGAATTGTAAGAATCGTTCAATAATTACAAGTGTATAAATTTGAGACTCCGCTGCATTCGCGAAAATTTGAGACACCTCTGCTATCGTTTGCTGCTAACGACGTGTCGCAGTCAGCAGAGAAACTTCGTTCAAGTCGAATCGGTAAATGTATGTATACGCTTGCAAATTGTCGGTTGAAATTTGAACACATATCGCTTTCGTTAATAAGCTTTCGTGAGTTTTAAATCTGCCAACAGTAGATTTCGATACATACCGTCAGGTGTCGCATATCTAATTAGATCGAACGAAACAAAAGAGTTTTCGCTCCATACCGTCAGATGTCGCATATCTAATTAGATCAAACGAAACAGAAGAATCAAAACAAAATGTCAGAGCTACAGAAATTGACAGTCGCGGAACTTAAGAAAAAATGTAAGCAAGTAGGTCTTCCGAGTAGTGGAAAAAAATACGATTTAGTAGAAAGATTAGAAGAAAATCTAATAGAAAACCAATTTGAAAGTGCAAGTGATAATAATCATTTACTCGAACGCATATCTGAGTTAGAAAGCACAATTCGAAACTTAGCAATGCAAAATAATAATGCTATAAGTACTCGAAATGATTTTACGCCGTGTTTTATTTCGTCGCCTGTAACAACAAGATCAACGCATTCGTACTTTCCGATAATGTGTACAACAAATAACTATATTCCACCAGTGCAAGCATGGTCGGATACGCGTCCAGCTAATGTGGACAATGTAATCGGTGATGTGCACAATCCGCGGAATCAGAGAATTCCAAACTCGAATGTTAATTATTATAATGTGCCATTCGCGCACTTACAACCGTCGCAGGAAATAATTTCTCCTGTGAACAATTACAATCCGGTATATAAAATACGTGACATTATAGACTTGTTACCCTCGTTTAATCCGATATCCGAATCATCGCTTAACGCAACGCAATTTCTGAAAAGAGTCCAAATGCTCAAAAGCGCTTACCATTGGGAAGAAAGCATGCTATTGTGCGCGGTACAGCAGAAAATGCAAGGACCAGCAAAGTTATGGGTTGATTCCCTTCCGGAAATTTTCGTGTCGTGGTCGCATTTCGTTTCGCGTTTCAGAAACGATTTTCCGCATTCTGAAAATACCGCTGAAGTGCATATTAAGCTATCTCGACTAAAACGTTCGCAAAATGAAACTCCGGTGGAGTACTTACTATGAAATGTATTCGCTTGGTATGAAAGGTGGGCTGACGGAAGATGCTATCGCCTTACATATCATAAACGGTATTAACGATATTGACTTACGCAGAAGAATTTCGAATAGTTATGTGCGCTGTAACGATTTATTACGCGACATTTCCAACTATAGTGTGTTTAATGAAATAAAACCCGTTACCCAGTATAAACCAAAAATTTATCCGCAAAGCAATACGAGTGCAACCAAAACCGAAAACCGTGAAACGAAAACGCCAGAAAATGTAAAGTGCTTTAATTGCTTAAAATTCGGTCACTACTCAATAAAGTGTCCCGAACCTCAGAAGAAGCAACGATGTGAAAATTGTTCGCGTACAAATCACAAAACCGAAAACTGTCCGAATAAAACCAAACAAGATATACGTGCGATCGATAAAAATCTCGAAAACGAATCTGTCTACGCAAAAGGTATAACAAAACGAATTAAAGTGAATGGAATCGGTACAAATGCTTTTGTCGACCCTGGTTTGAAAAAGTACTTAAAATAACTAATGTTGAAAACATTAATCAAAATGAAAACGAAAAGCTATCGAACATGTTGAATACGTGTCGCGACGTGTTTGCCGAAAAGCTTACCGAACTTGGTTGTTGTACCGTAGCTACGTTTAAAATCGAACTTAATAAAGATACTCCGGTGAGTATTAAACCATACCGCGTCCCGTTCGCGAAACGCCCGATTATATCCGGTATTATAAACGAATTGCTCGAAAATAATATTATACACCCGCCTTATGCTTCTCCAGTCGTGCTCGTTGAGAAAAGCAACGGAGAAAATCGTCTCTGCGTTGATTACCACTGCTTGAACAAAATCACCGTCAAACAATCGTACCCGATGCCGATAATGGAGGAACACTATGCTCAGTTGGCAGGTAATAAATATTTTACGTCACTAGATTTAAGAATGGGATACCATCAAATAGCAATTGATGAGGACTGTAAGAAATTCGCAGCTTTCGTAACAACCGATGGCCATTTGGTTTGGTCAACGCTCCGGCCGTATTTTAAGCTGTGATGAACAAAATTATTTCGAAAATGAACCCAGGTGAAGTACTCGCCTACCTGGATGACGTTATTATTCCCAGTCGTACAATAGAAGAGGGTTTGCAACGTATCAGTAAATTCTTAGTTATACTTCGTGAATCAGGATTAACACTGCGATTAGGGAAATGTAAGTTCTTGCAGGCTGAGATCGAATATATTGGTCATATAATCAACGAACAAGGAATAACGCCAGGTACTCGTAAAGTATCCGCCATACGAAATTTCACACAACCTAAAAATATCGCCGATTTAAGAAGATTTTTGGGGCTTACTGGGTTTTTCAGAAAGTTCGTACCGAACGCTCACACGATTATTGCACAAAGTCAACGAAAACAAATTTGTTTGGGGAAAACAACAGCAAGAAGCATTTAGTAAAATCATCGAGATACTTACAAACGAACCCGTGTTGGCCTTATACGATTCAAAAGCGCAGCATGAGGTACACACTGACGCAAGCAGCATTGGTCTTGCAGGTGTACTGCTACAGTCAGTGGACGGTACGAATTGGAAACCGGTAATGTATTATAGTACACATTGCACAGATGTTGAGAGTCGGTATCACTCCTACGAATTAGAATCGCTCGCCGTGGTCGAGGTTCTTGAACGTTTCCGTTTATATCTATTAGGCCGAAGATTCCGTTTGGTTACTGATTGCTCAGCAATAGTAAGGGTTCGCGACAACAAAGAGTTGAAACCAAAAATTTCCCGATGGTGGCTGAAACTCTTAGGATTCGATTTTGAGAGCGTACATCCTTCTGGAAGCTCATTAGCTCACGTTGATGCTTTGAGTCGCTCACCAGATGAACCCGCTAATGACGTTGAACCAGCAGGTTTCATATTACAAGTAGATTCGAACTTCGACGATTGGTTATACACAATGCAACTACAGGATCCCGATTTAGCTGAAATCATCGCTATATTAACTGGTAAAGTTAATTCACCGCGTGCAACAGAACTACGTAAAGGTTTTAAAATTCATAATCATCGACTATACCATAAAGAAGACGACGGCATGAAGTTTGTCGTACCAAAGGCAGTAACGTGGCGAGTTGTGGAACTCTGCCACGATCAAATGGGTCATTTCGCCATCGACAAAACAATTGAACGTATTCGGCAAACGTTTTGGTTTTCGCAGATGAGGAAATACGTCAAAAACTATATAGCCACTTGTATCGAATGCTGCTATCGACAAACGCGTCCCGGTAAAGTCGAAGGAAGTCTCCACTATGGTAGTGTAGATCCGATTCCTTTTCGAACACTCCACATCGACCATTTAGGTCCCTTCGTACGCAGCAAAAAGGGCAATAGCTACATACTTGCTATATCTGACGCATTTACTAAATATTTAATTGTCAAACCCCTGCGCGACACAAAAACATCACACGTTATAAATTGTCTCAATGAAATTACAACATATTTCGGTTTACCGTCACAAATAATAACGGACAGAGGTACCGCATTTACCTCAAAGAATTTCAAAATATATTGCGAACAAAATAATATCAAACATGTTAAAGTCGCAGTAAGAACGCCGCGTTCAAACGGTCAAGTCGAGCGCGCTAACCAAACGATATTGAACTATCTACGTACTACAACTGAAAACGGAAACGGAAAGGAATGGTACTTAATACTACGCAACCTGCAATGGACCGTAAATTCGCAGAAGAACAGTTCTTCTGGGTTTACCCCTAACGAACTTATATTTGACTTTAATCTCCGCGATATCGCGCATAACCGATTGCTAGCAGCCGTACACAACGATACTTTCGATCACGAGGATCCGGGTAATATCATCGATAAAAGAAATAACGCGAAAGATAACATTGAACGCGAAAGGTCGAAATGGAAGAAAAGTTTCGATGCTAAGCATCTAACCCCGCGCAAATTCAAAGAAAATGATTTAATACTTATCGAAACCGAACCGCCTGCAACCGGTGAATCGTGCAAACTAATACCGAAATATCGTGGCCTGTACCGGATCGCAAAACCCTTAGATAATGATCGGTATTTAATCGAAGATATACCGGGCATGCAAATTAAAACGCGAAAATTCAGCTCAGTATATGAATCCAGCAAAATTAAACCTTGGTGCGAGAACAGTCCAGAGCTAGACATCACCTCCGAAGAAATCGAGGACGATTTCACGTCAGGATAGGCCGAGCTGTGACTTGGCAACCCTAAAATACAATTGACACTTAGCAATCCTGACTCTTCATATATTCCCGATTGCAAAGACAGTGTTATTCAGAGATTCAACGAGGCAACGTGAAAATCAGAAAAATCAATTCATAAATAAATCTGATATCTTTTATTAAACTTTTTTAAGATTCAATACATATAATTAAACATATTTATTAGTATAAACCGTGTCTATGTATTGATTTTACATATCTCGGAAGACCCTGTCGTAAGTATCGCCATCCCTTGACAAAATTATCTGGCACACAAATTAACCAGACCTCCTATCAATAAAACTTATGTTCGCTCAAAGCGCCCATTGAGTTGGACCTAACGGAAACATCTTGTGATATCTACCTGATAGCATTCTTCCACCCCTACAAGAAACGCTGATAGTTTTACTAATACACTCACACTTGTACTTGACAATGCTGATCCTGCGATGACGTAAACATTGATACTCAAATTTATGTATGTTCCTTTGTTCGCTCACGCGTGTCCGCATGTTCCCAACGACAGCCTATAATCATGAAAAAGGACTCAAACTGGGAAAGCTTCGGACACCTGGTACAGAACAAAAGAACGTACAGCAGATACCATTATGCATGTGAGACAGATACATAATTCTCAACGGAATTTTATGTATGCGAGAACAGTTTATCCGATTTAATCATGTTGTGACTACTGACTGTCATATGACAATCAAATGATTATCACGGTTGTTTTGTTATTTTTTAAATTCCGCCATTTTCAACCGAAGAAAACCATATAAAAAATAAGTTTAAAAAATGAAAAAGAGAGCATTTCAAAGCTCCATGCTAAAAGAAAAGAATCGAAAATAATATTAAAAAACACCAAAAGCTGTCGGAATGTATGGGGCGCACTCAAAAATTTGATACCCGAAAAATAATAGTGGTTAGTGGTGATTCATTTTTAAATGTGTTTCCGCATGAATTTCTGAATTTAAATTGAACATTCTGAACTCGAATTCTTATAAAACTATTTATTTTCAACAAATAAAAAACACGTATGCTGTTATCACGTACAAAATTAAAAACGTAATGAAATAAAGTAAATAAAAAGCAAAAAGCATTGTTTCATTTTTGGCGGAATATAACAATGGTCAGTTATGATAGTATAACAGTCAAACCTGATATCTACAGTAAACTATCATTTATGACACTTTTTGATAGTTAGAGTGTCAGCACTGATCCAGGAAAAGGAATGAGAGTGAGCAGTACGGCTATATACTTAATCAGTAGGCCATGTTGGTGTACAAGAAGGAGACAAAAACTCACACGTACACGGTTGTTTACATCACATTTGCGCAAGTTCCCTTAAGTTCGTGATAGAAAGTTTGTATGAGGCGCTGATCGTTAGGTTGACATTGCTGACAATCAGATGATAGTCATATGATAGTCATATGATAGTCAGTATTCTTGTAGGGACGTTTCCTATATGGTAACTCGATAATGTGACAGCCAGTGAACACACCCATAGCCCGTGAGTGACAGCTGACACGAAAGCGTTTTGACAGAAGTGATTTGCAATTTTGGGAAAATTTGCTATATTTTGTCGGTCAAACTAGGAACTTTTGTGGAAAAATTGTTGTATCGATCGCAAAGTCCGAAATCAATTAAGTTTTTAAATAAAAGATTATCCAATTATATAAGGTATGTGGGTAACTTAGGGGATTGGGTCGTAGATATGTAGCTAAATATCTATTTTGTGCCTTCCTCCTAACCTCAAATGTTCTCCTTCCAGGAACAAATCGGGAAAATGGCGCTAACATCCGCTGCTGGTATCATCTCTTTGTTGGATGAGCCAATGCCCGACTTGAAGATTTTCGCCCTAAAGAAACTCGATAATATTGTAAATGAGTTTTGGCCCGAAATCTCTGAATCTATCGAAAAGATTGAAATGCTACATGAGGATCGTTCGTTTCCTGAAAACAAGTTAGCTGGAATGGTTGCCTCGAAAGTATTTTATCATTTGGGATCTTTTGAAGATGCTCTAACTTACGCTCTAGGAGCTGGTGATTTATTCGACGTTAATGCGCGCAATGAATATACTGAAACCATAATTGCAAAATGCATAGACTTTTATATTGCACAACGCATTGCTTTCATTGAGAATCCCAAGGATGCTAAAGTAGTTGATACACGTCTTGAAGCAATTGTCAATCGCATGATTCAACGTTGTTTGGACGATGGCCAATATCGTCAGGCTTTGGGTATTGCGCTGGAAACACGTCGCATGGATATTTTTGAACAATCGATAATGAAGTCTGATGATGTTAGTGGCATGTTGGCTTACGCCTATAATGTGACTATGTCCTTAATTCAGAATCGCGGTTTTCGTAATGAAATTTTGCGTTGTCTAGTGGGATTGTACCGTGATTTAGGTGTTCCAGATTATGTGAATATGTGTCAATGTTTGATATTTTTAGAGGATCCACTTGCAGTTGCCGAAGTTCTCGACAAATTAACACGCTCGTCAGTTGAAATTAGCAATCTAATGGCATACCAAATAGCCTTCGATTTATACGAATCTGCTACACAAGAGTTTTTAGGGAAAGTTCTTCAAGCACTCAAAGAGACTGCGCCCATACCTACAGCATTACCATCGACTTTCAAGCCACAAGGTACCGCAAGCAGCGATGATGCATCAAAATCAACTAGTGATGAAAAGACAAAATCCTCTGAGGAACCAGACGGTGATGCAGAAGGTAGGAAATTTTTTATTCGTCCAATTTTTTTGTGAAATTGACAAATTTTATTTTAACAGGCGATGCAAAAATTGAACGCACTATAGAATCTTTAAATGATTCTGAGAAAGCACATCAAAAAAATATTGAAAAATTGATTTCCATTTTGTCGGGAGAAGTAAGTATTGATCTTCAATTGCAGTTCTTAATACGCAGCAATCATGCTGATTTACAAATACTACGCGGTACAAAAGAAGCTGTGCGTGTATCTATTTGTCACACTGCAACTGTAATCGCGAATGCATTTATGCATGCTGGAACCACATCCGATCAATTTCTACGCGACAACTTGGATTGGCTTGCTCGTGCTACGAATTGGGCCAAATTATCTGCCACTGCATCTTTGGGTGTTATTCATCGTGGTCACGAAAAGGATTCACTTGGCCTCATGCAAAGTTACTTGCCTAAAGAGACTGGCCCTAGCTCCGGTTACTCTGAGGGTGGTGGTCTATATGCTTTGGGTTTGATCCATGCAAATCATGGTGCCAACATAATCGACTACCTACTACAACAATTGAAAGATGCACAAAATGAAAATGTACGCCATGGTGGTTGCTTGGGCTTGGGCTTAGCAGCAATGGGTACTCATCGCCAAGATTTGTATGAACAATTGAAATTCAATTTATATCAAGATGATGCAGTTACTGGTGAAGCTGCTGGTATTGCTATGGGCATGGTAATGTTGGGTTCTAAGAATGCACAAGCAATTGAAGATATGGTATCATATGCACAGGAGACTCAACATGAAAAGATTTTACGTGGTCTAGCAGTGGGTATTTCATTGACAATGTTCGCACGCTTAGAAGAGGCTGATCCTTTGGTGACCAGTTTGTCAACTGATAAAGACCCTGTATTACGTCGCTCCGGCATGTATACGATTGCAATGGCTTACAACGGCACGGGCAGTAATAAAGCTATACGCCGCCTTTTGCATGTTGCTGTATCCGATGTAAATGACGACGTGCGTCGTGCTGCTGTTACAGCGATTGGTTTCATTCTTTTCCGTACACCAGAACAATGCCCCTCCGTTGTAAGTTTGCTTGCTGAATCTTATAATCCTCATGTACGTTATGGCGCTGCTATGGCTTTGGGTATTGCTTGTGCTGGTACTGGTTTGCGCGAAGCAATTGGCCTCTTGGAACCCATGGTGAAATTTGATCCAGTAAACTTTGTGCGTCAAGGTGCTCTCATCGCATCTGCTATGATTCTTATTCAGCATACTGATCAAACCTGCCCTAAAACCACATTCTTCCGCCAACTTTATGCCGAAGTAATTAGCAATAAACATGAAGATGTTATGGCAAAATTTGGTGCTATACTTGCCCAAGGTAAGTGGAAGCGTTTGAATTTTTAATTGATATGCAATAACTAATTTTTTCGCAGGCATCATTGATGGAGGTGGTCGAAATGCTACACTATCATTACAATCACGCACAGGTCATACCAATTTGCAAGCCGTCGTAGGAATGTTAGTCTTTACCCAATATTGGTACTGGTTCCCGCTGGCGCATTCGCTTTCTTTGGCATTTACACCGACTTGCATTATTGGTTTGAACTCCGATTTAAAAATGCCTAAAATGGAATTCAAATCAAATGCAAAGCCATCACTTTATGCTTATCCAGCGCCATTGGAAGAAAAGAAATCGGAGGAGCGCGAGAAAGTTGCAACTGCCGTTTTATCAATAGCTGCTCGTCAAAAGCGACGCGAAATTGCTGACAAGAAAGAAGAAGAAACAAAAATGGATGTTGATGAAGATAGCAAGGATGCAAAGAAAGATAAGGAAGATAAGAAAATGGAAGTTGATGAAAAAGTAGAAAGGAAAGAAGAGGAAAAGGAGGATAAGAAAACGAAAGAGGAAAAAGAAAATAAGGATGATGATAAGGAGAAAGAAAAGGATAAAAATACTGGTGACAAAAAGAAGGATGAGAAAGAGAAGGAAAAAGACAAAGAGAAGGATAAAAAAGACAAAAAAGAACCAGAACCCAACTTTGAAATTTTACAAAATCCAGCTCGTGTTGTACGTCAACAACTAAAAATTATAAGTGTTGCCGAAGCTCAGGCTTACATACCACTTAAAGATGTTACAATTGGCGGTATAATTGTTTTACAACATACCGGAAAAATTACTGAGCAAGAACTGGTTGAACCAGTAGCCGCCTACGGACCGAAGAATGACGATGCTAAAGAACCCGAGCCACCAGAGCCATTCGAATACATAGAAGACTAAATGGGAATGCTTTTTATCATTTTGTAATTTAATTTTAGTGTTCTGTATTCTTCGTATAACATTCAATCAAATTTAAAAGCACATGTAATTTTTCGTAATCAAAAATTCATCCCATTAAGAAGTTGCTCTAAATAAACATGCTTACTTAAATAAAACATATACAGCTGTTGTTGCTGTATCGATAAAGACACTCCGAAATATATACAGCTAAATTAGCTGAGGTAATATAATTTTTCGGTTCAAGTAGATATACGAATTCAAAAACCTGGCACTTAATCATGCCTGCTCATCATTTCGCTTAAATAAGTAACAAACTGTTCCATGTTGTTGCCTTTTTCGTAAGGTTTTAGGTTGCTTAAATCAACTCTTTCTATTGATGAAACCAGTTGATCCACACTCGAACTATATAGATAACCATCTTCACATAGCTGTTGTGCCAGTTCTTTTTGATGATTGTCTAGCAATTTTGCATTTATTACAACGATTCCAGGACGCCCATGATGTAGTATATCCATGCATGTTCCAGCTCCGGCATGCCCAATTACTAGATCAGCATTTATTATGTCACTTCTGGGTGTTTCGTGCTTGTAATCGTATTGTTCCATTTGAATGCCATAAACCTGTTGAATTTTGGAATCGTCTACGGGCCTGCTTTGACCATACTGTATGACAAGTTTTGCACACCCTCGCTTCTGTAAAGCCAGCAAGCCCCGATGTGAAACAACTTCATTAACAAGTTCTGGGAATTTCGTAGTGCCCACTGTGACATACACCGTTTTTAGGGCCATTTTTTTTTAATAAAATGATTATATAGAAATTGCTATGAACAACATTTGCAATATTGATATTGGCCGACTTTTTTTGTGTTTACTGTGGTTTTTGTTTACCAGCTGTTTGACGTAACATTATCACAGGTCTACACTTGATTGAAGTATTCAACTAGAAAATGACAACTGTGCCGCAGGTAAAAGGCTTGGCAAAGTTGACATAGTCATAACCATACTTATCCATGTCAATAGGCATCAGGTATTGATGCCTTAACCTAAAAAACATAAAATTTTCATAGAAATCAAGAAAACGCAAAAAATTACAAACATATTCCAGAAACAATAAGTTTCTTATTCAAAACGTATCCAAAACAACAAATAAAACTTACAAAAAGTTTATAAATTCACCAACTCGAAAACCCAAAAAACCAATTGTTTGACTATGGTATGATTATGGCCGGGGCGTTATGGTATGGCACCATTGACCAATTACATTGATTTTCATATGGTTAGTTGGATCAGCTGTTTTATATGGATATGGATAAGTCACCATTAATTGGCCCTTTAAATCGATTTTTTAACGTTCAACTATGAATTGCTTTGGAAATAGGTTCAACGATAGTAAATCACCCCAAAAAATCTCGTCTTGCATTTGCGCAGGGCCTTTATGAACAAATTCAAAAGGTAATAGTTTAAAGCAGGGTATATTGCTAATAATGCTCGTCCATATCGGGAGAAATGTCAAAAGACGCAATTTGGTCTCTATATCAATAATCTTAAACCGAAAAACGTTTTGAGTCGATCGGAAGATATTGATGAAAATCCCTAGAAACGACAACGAATCTCTCCGAAATCAAGGATGGTTTTTTTGCGCAGAATATCCTGCGCTGGCGGCCTTCGGCCACGTTTATGAAGGATTATGCTTAGTGGGTCAAACATCGGTGGCTATCGAATATCGAAAATCGAATTTGAAATTGGTATTATGACAACTCATCTCTGTCGAAATTTTCGTTGTGTATCTAATTTACAAGCGAATAGAAATTTGTTGTCGACGCTGTATCGAATAGAAAAAGAATTGTTTAAAATGTAAGTTTTTTGTATTTATATTCTACTTTTTTACTACCTAGTAGTAATTGTAAATTATTATTTTTTTTTTTTTTTGTTTAAACTTGTTGGCCAGAGAATGTATCTCCACACGCCAGGTATTTCTCTTAGTGTGAGTTCATAAATTTCTGGATTGAACATCCAGTGTCAATTTAGTGTGTACTTGGGATCCTAGCATACGATGGTAGTACCTTAGAGGCCAGAACCATGCGTAGCAGTCCCCTTCATGATTTGTGGTTTCAATTGTAGATTGTATTTTTAGTGTATTTGGTATTTAAATGGCACCACGCCAAGCACAAAGTCCTTTGTTTTGTTTTCCAATTACGTATTTTAAACTGTTCTATTCTATGTGTGTTTGGTTTTTTCAATGGCACCACGCCAAGCACAAAATCTTTTAGATTGCATTCTTAGTGTCAGTATTTTAATAATTCATTTTCAAGATTGTTGTCGTAAAATTCGGTTTTTCAAGGGCAACACGCCACTCACAAAGTCCTTTCTCTATATATATATTATTTTTCTTTTTAATTCTTTTCGTTTAATTTTTTATGTTGTTTCGTTTTTAGCCGTAAAATTAAAATTATGTATATCCACTCTTCAGTTTTTTTCGTTGTTTAATTTTGGTAGGAAAGTTTTTGTCGTGTTTGGTATTATAGTTGTGCATTGTCAATAAAGCTGTATTTGTGCAGTATTTGTACTGCTTTAGAAAAAGCCGAATGTCTACTCTTGCCAAAAATTCTTTTTTTTTTATTTATTTAATTATTTTTTCCTTTCTTTCCGATTATATGTAGTCAACCATTTATGTTGTATTGAGTTATTAGTTTTCAATCCCGTTATTTGTTCTTTTTGTCCTTGGTGGAGTTATATGTATATTATCGCCATTTAGTATCTAGGGTAATCTCTACCCCGTTATATGTTCCGTTAATCATATATATATGAATTTATGTAAAACGAAAGTTTTACTTATATTTTTGTATTTCACATAATTTTTAATTAAATGTTGACAATATTTTTTTAAAATTTTAATAATGTTATTTGATTTTCATTGCTTCGTATT
Organism: Eurosta solidaginis; assembly: GCF_040869045.1. Lineage (NCBI taxonomy): Eukaryota > Metazoa > Arthropoda > Insecta > Diptera > Tephritidae > Eurosta > Eurosta solidaginis. Next base: position 286,962,755 of record NC_090319.1, on the reverse strand, counting down.
TTAGCCCGTTTGCAGTTTATATGTTGAAAGCACTCATCAACATTTTAATGCCAAACCCGATTTTTCCCGATAGCAATTGAATCTTTTTTCACAATTTGCATATTTTTACGACGAAACATTATTTAGTAATGTTATTCATTGAAACTGTTTCACTTTTTAGTTATTTAACGCGAAACACGTTTTACTCACGCGTAACGCTGTGAAATTCCTTGCAGTCTGGATTTGTACTGAACCACATGTTATAAAGTCCAATTTTTCATATGGTTGAGCTGCAAAGAATTTCAGCGAACCGTTCACGACGAGATTGAAAACGCGAAGCTGTTGTAAACTATTTGAATTAATTTTATATAGGTCCAAGGTCGTGAGTACAAAACAACAGCTTGAAAGACTGGTTTCAATTATTGAACAAAATCCCCATATAGCCAAAGGATATTGCACATTATAGAAATGCAACTTTGCAGCCTCCTCGTAATTCAATTTTATCTATCTTTCACAAATAAAATTTTCCAAGACATTCAACACCTCTGATACTCGTAGTACCACATATACACTCGACTGGGCAAGTCCGAGTGGATTTTCGTTTCCAATGCTCAATTGGTAGGATCCCTGAGCACAAAATCGGAGAACTGTTGACAATTTTAGAATATTTGCAATAGACTTGGCTCTTGTGGATTGCTGCACCCGTTCATCTGTACTGGACAACAACTTCATGAATGCTTCTTTGGACAGTCTGAAGTTTTGAATAAATCTGTAAACAAAACTTATAATTTTAACAACTTATTTAGAAAGCTACACTTACGTGGTAGAATTCATTTCCAAAGTCTTCTTCTGGCTAGCTCCAGTAAGCTTTCCTCTTCATCTGACGAATCATCAAACCACAATTCCGTCGCAGTCATACTTTTATTTTTAATATTTGCATTTATTAACTAGTAGTGGAGGTCAATTCACGTTCTATGAAGTTGTGAAGTGAAAGCATTTTTCACCATTTCATCTGATATGCGATTCAGTTTGAAAAAAGTGATATTTATTACCAAATTTTTTTCATTTAACGAATATTTTTTCACCGTTGAATTTTCCCGTGAAAAATCTATCTACATCTAATCTAATATATATTGTAACGAATTTACTTGCAAATCCTCTTATTTGCCCTTTTGCTAGGTTCGTATCGCTAAACTGTTGAATAAATAACTCCAATATGTAATAATGGCAAAATGGCCTTTATTAAAATACTTCACAATAACACTCAAACTGTGCAACGAATAGCTTGCTTAATAACCACTCTGATTGGTAGCTCAATGAAACTCTACTATTCAAAATAATACTGCTATTGCTCACTAGATATCGTCTTAATCGCAACTGCTTGACAACTCAAATCAAACTGAATTACTTCTTACTCGCCTGCCCCACTTTTATAGTTTACGCTGCATACTTCTAGGCTCTTCGATTTCCAGAACTTACTAGTTAGTTTCGGCTACAAAATCGACAGCCACAACTACGTGCACAAATTATTACTCTCTCTTGTGACAACTCAGATAAGATATATGCATGTGTTTGTGCATTGCCGCTCCACTGCTCGTATACGTACATATGCGTAGACGCAATTATTTATTCGTTTATGTAGATACATAATGATTGAATTATTGATGTGAATGTTTGTAGTTTACAGTCTCTCGAGTACACATAGGCGTATAAGTAAATGCATCTGTGTGTGACATCTCTCTGGGCTGCCTTATATATGTGTATACTTGATTTGATTATTGACGTAAATACTGCTTGGCATGGCCTTAGCATCGCCTTAGTGATGATATAGCTTAGTGATGCTAATATCCGTGACACTGCCCTCCACCTAAGTCTGATCGTCCCGATCAGACAAATCTCTCGATCTAAACGCTGCTAGCATCGCTAAATGTACCACTCTTCTACTCCGTGGGTTCTCAATGCTTTGTATGCGGTAGATGGTATCACTGATCTTCTTCACAACCTTGTACGGGCCTTCCCAACTGCACCGAAATTTAGATGGAACACCTTTCCGCCGGTGAGGGTTATATAACAGTACCAAATCTCCCGCCAAGAAACCTTTCGAATTATTGTTCTCATGGTACCTGTGTTTCATCGTATCACTCAATACCCTGGTTCGTTCCTTCACACTCTGTTGTTTGGCCAATGAACTACTTCGTAGAGCTTGCGCTTGACGGATTGGCTTCGCATAATCAGTATCGTTCCCACATTTCACAACAGTAGTGCGCTCTGGCTTGAAACTACCCTCGCATTCTTTCTCGGAAATCCGTTGCTTCGTTTTTCTGCGTCGTTTAGGTTTTTTCAATGCCAGTGTTTCTCTCGCAGGTACTTTTGATTTTGATTTATTTGGCCCATTCGATCTATCAACCTTTGCCTTTGACTTTCGTGGTCTTTTTCGAGTCTTTTCCACCAGTACCCGATTACTGCTGAACCCTTTTTCCAAACTAAAGTTAAGTGGTATGTCCTGGTTCTTATAGCGCATAATTTTCCTCCGCATATCGATCCTGACGTCATGGTCAACCAAGAAGTCCACTCCCAATATGACTTCATCAACGATCTCCGCCACAACGAATTTGTGTAGAACCATGACTTTTCCAATTAATACCTCACATACCACTTCGCCTTGGACTTCATTATACTCGCCTGTGACCGTACGCAACCTTGCTCCAGGTAATGACTTTACTCTCCTGTATACCAAATCAGATCGAATCAAGGAATGAGATGCCCCGTATCTACAGTCAGTACACGCTCTTTACCATCCACATTCCCTCTGATGGTAAGACTGCTTGATTTCCTTCCAATCTGCGACACAGATATCACAGGACATTCAATAGCCGGGGCAAGTTTTCGTTCTTTACATCCGACACGCTCTTGCTCATTTCCGCCAGCTTTGCGTTTACGGCCACCCACATTGTTGGAACTATTAGGACCAAGATCGCAATGACGTACAATGTGACCTGGGTTGCCGCACTTGAAACATTTAATAACTCCGGCATTCTTCTGTTGAGATCCCTTCAGTGCTCCCAAAATTGTGTCTACCCACTCTGGCCTTTCTACTTCCACACGGCGTGCTTTGAAAACTGGCTTACACAGAAGCGACGCTGTTTCCTGAATCAGAGCATGCGATACCGTTTCAGTAAATGTTAGTTTTGGATTCGCATATGTAGCCCGCTTCGTTTCCACATCTCGTATGCCATTTATAAAGCTCTGAATCTTTACCCTTTCAGTGTATTCCACGGGTGCATCCGCATTCGTTAAATGTGCTAGCCTTTCAATATCCGACGCAAACTCTTGCAATGTTTCACCAGGCCTCTGGAAGCGGTTCAGCAACTCCATTTGGTATATCTGTCTCCTATGCTCGCTTCTATAATGTCTCTCGACAGCGGCCATCAATGATTCATAGTTGTTCCGCTCTCCTTCGGGAATCGTCTGTAGGATTTCGGCTGCTGGCCCTTTCAATGCCACGAACAGAGCTGCAACGTTATCTTCATCATTCCAGTTGTTCACTGCTGCGGTCTTCTCACACTGTAGCTTGAAGACCTGGAAAGGAACAGAACCGTCAAATGATGGTGTTTTTACCTTTGGATTGCTTGCTGAAACAGCTGGGCGGTTTAGTTGTAACTGCTCCATACGACCTTTTAACGCTTCTATTTCGGCATCAATTTTGTCCTCGAGTTGTAAAATTTTTGCATCCTGCTCTTCCAGTTTCACAAAGAGCTGCGATAATACCTGTTCCGAAATTTGTACCGACATTTCAGATATACGTGCCTCTTGCGCTTCCAGTTGAGATGCCAAATATGTCTTCTGTTCTTCCAATTGTGATGTTATACGGGTTTCCTGCGATTCCAGTTGGGATACCATATATGTCTTCTGTTCTTCAATCTTCGATGTTATGCGTGTCTCTTGGGATTCCATCTGTGATGACATTGTCGATGTTTGAGCAGATATTGCAGCCAAAATCATGTTCAAGTCTGTGCTCGTAACTGTCTGCGATGTTTCGTTTTTCTCTTCAATTTTTGTTACTTCCTCGCCATCGAGATGAAAGTCATACTCTTCCACATCAATTCCTTCCGCTTCCATTGCCTCTCGTAGCCGTGCCTGAAGTTCAAGTTTAACGCCGCTTGTATTCAATCCACGGCTCTCCAACTCCTTCTTTAGTTGCTGGATCTTCAATTCACTGAACTTTGCCATGTCCTTGTTGTCCTCTGTAATTTATTCAACAATTCCTCTTCTGACACCAATTGTAACGAATTTACTTGCAAATCCTCTTATTTGCCCTTTTGCTAGATTCGTATCGCTAAACTGTTGAATAAATAACTCTAATATGTAATAATGGAAAAATGGCCTTTATTAAAATACTTCACAATAACACTCAAACTGTGCAACGAATAGCTTGCTTAATAACCACACTACCCTACTTGGTAGCTCAATGAAACTCTACTATTCAAAATAATACTGCTATTGCTCGCTAGATATCGTCTTAATCGCAACTGCTTGACAACTCAAATCAAACTGAATTACTTATTACTCGCCTGCCCCACTTTTATAGTTTACGCTGCATACTTCTAGGCTCTTCGATTTCCAGAACTTACTAGTTAGTTTCGGCTACAAAATCGCCAGGCACAACTACGTGCACAAATTATTGCTCTCTCTTGTGACAACTCAGATAAGATATATGCATGTGTTTGTGCATTGCCGCTCCACTGCTCGTATACGTACATATGTGTAGACGCAATTATTTATTCGTTTATGTAGATACATAATGATTGAATTATTGATGTGAATGTTTGTAGTTTACAGTCTCTCGAGTACACATAGGCGTATAAGTAAATGCATCTGTGTGTGACATCTCTCTGGGCTGCCTTATATATGTGTATACTTGATTTGATTATTGACGTAAATACTGCTTGGCATGTCCTTAGCATCGCCTTAGTGATGGTATAGCTTAAAAAAAATAAATGTAAGGCGCGATAACCTCCGAAGAGATCTAAGGCCGAGCTTCTCTTCCAATTTGCGTCGTGCTCCTCTTGATTTTTCCCTACAAATTGGCCGGACGGGACCTACATGTTTTATGCCGACTCCGAACGGCATCTGCAAGGCAGATGAGTTTTCACTGAGAGCTTTTCATGGCAGAAATACAATCGGAGCGCTTGCCAGACACTGCCGAGGGGCGACCCCGCTTAGACAAATTTCTTCTAATTGAAAAATCTTATTTCTAAAATTTTGATGTTGCTTTGCCCGGGAGTTGAACCCAGGGCATACGGTGTGATAGGCGGAGCACGCTATGGTATAGCTTAGTGATGCTAATATCCGTGACAATATTATAAATGGGAAAGTTTGGATCATTGTGAATGATAACAAAGTGTGATATCTTCTGCATAGACGTCAAAATTCCAAAGTGATTGGATCACCTGATTTGTAATTGAATATCGATGTCTCATTCTGTATCTCTTTCTATCATCCGCTGAAGATAGGCGCCGCCATATTGAACACCCTGTCAAAACGCTAAAAAGTAGCCATATTGAACATCCTGTCAGGCAGTTGACAGATAAGATATCACACTTAGTCATCATTCACAATGGTTTGGATGTTTGGCTTTGTGACTCAATCACGCAAGAACGGCTGAATCGATTTGGATGAAATTTGGCACGCATATAGCCAATAGTCTAGAAAGATCTACTAGCTATATTTTTTTGAAAAGGGGGGAGGTGCCCGCCCCCTATGAACAGTTATAATTTAATTATTGTATTTTTCGTCTTTGTGACTGAATCACGCCAGAACGGCTACACGGATTTTGATGAAATTTGGGACACAGACAATAGTCTACTAGCGAAATTTTTTTCGAGCATGGAAAGGGGGGGGTAGGGGACCCACGACCCCCTTCGAACAAATACTTTTTAATAATTTTTACACATTATAACTTTACCTATACGGGCCTTCACCAATATTACAGACTCAATGGGTCAAATAATTCGAGGGCTTACATAATGAGCAGTGACACCCTCCGTCCCACCCTCCCCCCCTTTCACCCCCTCTGGTGTAAAATCTATAAATTGTTATAACTCAATATAAATTTTCTCCTAAATCAATAGTTTTTGGTATCTGGCACATACAGATCGAGATCTAAACAATTTTGGAACAACGAGCAGCGGTACTTCTCCTCCCGCCATCCGCCCTCCTTTAATTGTTTTTATTAGCACGCTTTCATTAGCTTTACCTGTATGTTTCTTTGTAACTCTTCATTCGCTCCAACGCGCCTGCTACCTTATTAAAATGATTCTACAATTAGCTTCGCCTTATTTGTAATCGCGTTGATGGTTTTCGGGATCCGTCCGGGATCCCGGAGGGGTAATTTCGGAACTTTTTCGGTACTATTTCGGGATCATTTTGGGACCCTTCAGGGATCATTTCTGTATAGTTTTTGGATCCGTCCGGGATCCCGTCGGGGTTATTTTGGGATATTTTCGGGACTATTCCGGGATCATTTCGGGACTATTTCACGATCATTTAGGGACCTTTCCGCCATCATTTCTGGATGCGTTTAGGGATCCGTTCGCCATACCGTCGGGGTATTTTCGGGATAATTTGCGTACCTTTGAGAGATAAATTCTTGATGGTTTCCGGGATCATTACGGGACTTTTTCGGGGTCATTTTGGGTCCCTTCCGCCATCATTTCTGGATGGTTTTCGGGATCCGTCCGGTATCCAGTCGGGGTCATTTCGGGATCATTTGAGGTCCCTTCCGGCATCATTTCTGGATGGTTTTCGGGATCCATCCGGGATCATTTCGGGACTATTAGGGGATCATTTTAAGACCTTTCCGACATCATTTCTGCATAGTTTCCGGGATCCGTCGGGGATCTCGACGGGGTAATTTCGGGACTATTTCGGGATAATTTCTGCATAGTTTCCGGTGTTCGTCCGGGATCCCGTCGAGGTCATTTCAGGACTTTTTCTCGACTAATACGGCATCATTTGGGACACCCTTTCGGCATCATTTCTGGATGGTTTTCGGGATCCGTCCGGGATCCTGTCAGGGTTATTTTAGGACTTTTTCGGGACTATGTCAAAGTTATTTGGGGATTCCTCCGGGATCATTTTTGGATGGTTTTCGGGATCCGTCCGGGATCATTTCGGGACTATTAGGGGATCATTTGAAGACCTTTCCGGCATCATTTCTGCATAGTTTCCGAGATCCGTCGGTGATCTCGACGGGGTCATTTCGGGACTATTTCGGGATCATTTGGGGTACCTACCAGGATTACATCTGGATGGTTTTTTGGTATACCTCCGGGGTCCCGTCGGGATCATTTGGGGTCCCTTCCGGCATCTTTTCTGGATGGTTTTCGGGATCCGTCCGGGATCCCGTTGGGTTAATTTCGGGACTATTTCGGAATCATTTGGTGCACCTTCCGGCATCATTTATACATGGTTTTCGGGGTTCGTCCGTTATCCCGTCGGGGTAATTTCGGGACTTTTTCTCGAATAATAGGGGAACATTTAGGGACCATTTCGGCATCATTTCTGGATGGTTTTCGGGATTCGTCCGGGACCCGTCGGGGTCATTTTAGGACTTTTTCGGGATCATTTGGGGTATTTTTCAGCGTCATTTCTAGATGGAGTTTTCAGGATACATCTGGGATCCCGTCGGGACCTTTTCGGTATCCTTCCAAGAACATTTCTGGATCCCGTAAGGGTCATTTCGGGACTATTCGGGATAATTTTCGGACCCTTCTACCATCATTTCTGGATAGCTTTAGGGATCCTTCCGGGATCCCGTGAGAGTTATTTCCGGACTATTTCGGGATCATTTGGGGACTCTTCCGGTATAATTTCTGGATGATTTTCGGGATCCGTCCAGGTACCAGTCAGGGTTATTTCGTTATAATTTTGGGACCCTTATCATTTCTGTATACTTTTCGGGATCCGTCCTGGTCATTTCGGGACTTTTTCGGGATCATTTGGGGACCCTTCGTTGATACTTTCTTGGCGGTTTACGGAATCCCATCGGGGTCATTTCGTGACTTTTTCTGGATAATTTGGAGAGTTTGCCGGCATCAGTTCTGCATGGCTTTTGGGATCAATCTGGGATCCCCTCATGGTCATTTCTGGATCATTTGGGGACTCCTTAAGGATCATATCTGGATGGTTTCTGGGATCCGTCCGGGATTATTTCGGGGTAATTTGGGGATCCTTTCGGGATCATTTCTGGATGGTTTTCGGAATCCGCCCGTGATCCGGAAGGGGTAATTTCGTGACTTTTTCTGGACTATTTCAAAATCATTTGGGGACCCATCTGAGATCATTTCAGAATCCGTCCGGGATCTCGTCAGGGTCATTTCGGAACATTTGTAGCAGTATTCCGTGATCATTTGGGGATCCCTCCTGTATCATTTCTGGATGGATTTCGTCCGGCATCCCGTCGGGGTAATTTGGAGAATATTTATGGACTATTTCGGGATCATTTGCGTACCCTTCAGAGATCAATTCTGGATGGTTTTCGGAAACCCGTCGGGGTCATACCGGGACTTTTTCGGTATCGTTTTGGGACCCTTCTTAGATCATTTCTGGGTAGTTTTGGGGATCCGTCCGGCTTCCCGTCGGGGTAATTTCGGGACTTTTTCTGGACTATGTCAAGGTAATTTCGGGACTTTTACGGGATCAATTCTAAATGGTTTTCGGGATCCGTCCGGGATCCCGTCAGTCATTTCATCATCATTTCTGGATGGTTTTCGAGATCAGTCCGAGATCCTCAGGGTCATTTCGGGACTATTTCGGAATCTTTTCGGGACCCTTCCGGGATTCTGTATGGTTTTTGGGAACCGTCAGGGTAACTTCGGGACTTTTTCGGGGTCAGTTGGGGACCATTTCGACATCATTTCTGTATGGTTTTCCGGATCCGTCTTGGATTTCGTCAGGGTCATTTCGGGACTTTCTCGGGACTACTTCGGGATCATTTTGGGGCCCTTTCCGCATCATTTATGGATATTTTTCGGGATCCGTCCAGGACCCCGTCATTATAATTTCGGGACTATTTCGGGATCATTTAGAGACCCTCAGGGATCATTTCTGGATGGTTTTCGGGATTTGTCCGTGATTCCGTCGGGATCATTTCGGGACTATTTTGGTATCATTTTGGGACCCTTTCGGGATCATTTATGGACTCTGCGAAACCGGTAGTTCAGCACACATGACTTTTTAAATTATGAGCTTTTATGGTCATGGATCTGCTGCTAATTATTCGAAATTAAAATTTGGTATGTTCTATCTTCAATATCTAGCACAGCTTTTTCGTATTATTTTTGATTTTTTTAAATGAGTAACAGGAGTAACGAACTGTTGTAACTATAATTACACTTTTTGTAATATTTTAACCAACTTAATACCCGAAAAAGCAAAATTATTTTCATCTAAAAAATTCTCTTTGGTTTTAGCTAATTGTAGTTTCACTCCTTTGTTCTATGAATAGTAATTCCTTCACCCCTCTCATATCAATTAATTTAACTTAGAAACAAAATGTATTTTTTTAATTCGAAAAAAACTGTATTGTACTATTCAAGTAAGCGTGCCTTTCAGGTTATCAGCTCATTTAGTTATTTATTTTACTCTATTACAAAAATAAAATACATTGACAAAAATAATTTAAACAGAAAACTTGATAAGCAGGCTAACGTGAATGGCCCATATATTTTATTTTCTCCTTGCGGACGGGGCCGCGGGTAAAGGCTAGTATGTATATGGGGTATTCCATCCCATTTCGACCAATTTTGAACCCAACCCCTTTAGAATTGGCTGAAAGTTTTTCTTCTTTTTCTAGCTTACGAAAGACGTTTTTCAAATTTTTTCATCGAACTCAAAAAAAGTTATGCATTTAAAAAAAACACCGTTTTTGTTTCAAAATGCTATAACTTTTTCAAAAATTGACCGTTTGGGATCTTTTTTTTTTTAAAAATTTGTTTTTAAATGTACTTTTCGGAAAAAATTCAGAAAAATTTTTAAAGTTTTTTTTTTGTAATTTTTCAGTTTTTCGAGATTTTTCGAATTTCGCCCTTTTTTTCTCATAAAAAAATTCAATCAATTCTGCAATCATCCCCTCTAATCCCGGAGTGGGCCGAGAATTTTTTTTTTTTTTTTTAATTGAAAAAAAAAACTTTAAAATTTTTTTTGTATTTTTTCCGAAAAGTACATTTAAAAACATATTAAAAAAAAAATGATCCCAAACGGTAAATTTTTGAAAAAGTTATAGCATTTTGAAAAAAACATCGTTTTTTTCAAAATATTTAAAACTTATTTTGAGTTGGAAAACGGTGTTTTTTTCAAAATGCTATAATTTTTCAAAAATTGACCGTTTGGGATCTATTTTTTTTTTAATATGTTTTTAAATGTACTTTTCGCAAAAAATACAAAAAAATGTTAAAGTTTTTTTTCAATTAAATAAAAAAAAAATAATTCTCGGCCCACTCCGGGATTAGTGGGGATGATTGCAGAATTGATTGAAGTTTTTTATGAAAAAAAGGGCGAAATTCGAAAAATCTCGAAAAACTGAAAAATTACAAAAAAAAAACGTGAAAAAATTTGTTTGAATTTTTTCCGAAAAGTACACTTAAAAACAAATTTAAAAAAAAAGATCCCAAACGGTCAATTTTTGAAAAAGTTATAGCATTTTGAAAACAAAAACGGTGCTTTTTTAAATTCATAACTTTTTTTGAGTTGGATGAAAAAATTTGAAAAACTTCTGAAAAACGTCTTTCGTAAGCTAGAAAAAGAAGAAAAACTTTCAGCCAATTCTAAAGGGGTCGGGTTCAAAATTGGTCGAAATGGGATGGAATGCCCCATATACAAATCAAATTCTGTGTGTGTGTGTATTACCTATGGAAACGTATTTCCCACACTTCAATCATCACCAAATTTTGGCTATAGGTTCCTTCGATCAACGGGAAGGCTTTAGGCTAAAAATAATATGGATATATAAAACGGGCGTGGCACCTCCCATACAAATGAAATCTTTGGTACTGCATAACTCTGAAGGTATAAATCCCAGAACATTGAAATTCAGTAAGGAATTCTATGAGGTCAATGCCTAACAGCACCAAGACCCCATACAAATCTATATATATAAAAGAAAGTCGTGTTAGTTACACTACGCATAACTCAGGAACGGATGAAGAGATTTGGCTGAAAATTGGTGGAGAGGTAGCTTAGAACCAGGGACCGGACATAGGATACTCTTTATCCCGTTCTGAATAGGGGCTTGAGATCAAAACATGGACCTGGGTACTCCTGGGATTTGTTTGTACAATATGGGTAGCAAATGGAATCTGTCTATGAGTACTTTGATACTGGGCATTTTTCTTACCTACTGGTGACTAGGGTCTCGAGATATAGGCCAAAACGTGGACCCGGGCACCCCTAGTATGTGTTTATACAATATGGATATCAAATGAAAGCTGTTGATGTATGCTTTAGTACAGAGTAATTTTTATATCGCTGGGTGACTAGAGTCTTGAGATATAGGCCAAAACGTGGACCCGCGCACCCCTAGAATGTGTTTATACAATATGGATAACAAAGGAAAGCTGTTGATGAGTGCTTTAGTACAGGGTAGTTTTCATACCTATTGGTGACTAGGGTCTCGAGATATAGGCCAAAACGTAGACTCGGGCACTCCTAGGATGTGTTTATACAATATGGATATCAAATGAAATCTGTTGATGAGTGCTTTACTACAGGGTAGTTTTCATACCTATTGGTGACTAGGGTCTCGAGTTATAGGCCAAAACGTGGACCCGGATATCCCTAGGTGTGTGTAATATCGATAGAAAATGAAAGCTGTTGATGTGTGCTTTAGTACAGAGCAATTTTTATATCGCTGGGTGACTAGGGTCTTGAGATATAGGCCAAACCGTGGACCCGGATACCCCTACAATGTGTGTGTAATATGGATATCAAATGAAAGCTGTTGATGTGTGCTTTAGTACAGAGTAATTTTTATATAGCTGGGTGACTAGGGTCTTGAGATATAAGCCAAAATGTGGACCCGGATAATATGGATGTCAAATGAAAGCTGTTGCTGAGAGTTTTAAAGTAATTTCCATTGTCATATTCGATTTAGTCGCATCAACCTGGCAAAACTGATAAATGAGCATGCGAAGCCGAAATAAAGAAATGAATTAATAATACCCACATAGCTATATACATATGTACTTCCTATTCGATTTGCCTGAAATTTGGTGCATTAATTTGCCTGTATTAGTATTTACGATCCTTTTTTCCGGGAACTAGACCAGAGACGGACTGGGACTGGGATTAGGACTAGGACTGGGGCTGAGACTCGGAGTGGGACTGGGACTCGGAATAGGACTGGAACAAAATACATACCACCCTCTGGGACTGGCAATATGGGATGAAGAAGAATGAGAAGAGCTTGAGAGAAGAGAAAAGAGGGAAGGAGACTGAGAAAGAGATAGAGTGAGACGAAATAGAAATAGATGAATCGAAAAATACGGAGGGAGAAGTGAAAAATATAAGAGGGGGGAGGCAGAGGTCTGCTAGTATACACATATAAAAGAAAGTAGTGTTAGTTACACTATAACTCAAGAACGGATGAACCGATTTGGCTGAAAATTGGTGCGAGAGGTAGCTTAGAACCAGGAGACGGAAATAGGTTACTTTTTATCTCGTCTGGATGGTTTTCCGGATCCGTCCGGGATCCCGTCGGGGTTATTTTAGGACTTTTTCGGGACTATGTCAAGGTTATTTGGGGATTCCTCCGGGATCATTTTTGGATGGTTTTCGGGATCCATCTGGGATCCCGTCGTGGTTATTTCGTTACATTCGCGGTATCCTTCAGGCATCTGGGATCACGTCGGCGTTATTTCGGGACATTCTCGGTATCCTTCAGGCATCATTTCGGGATAGTTTTCAGGATCCGTCCGGGATCCCCTCAGGGTAATTTCTGAACATTTTTGGGCCAATTCGGGATCATTTGGGGATCCTTCTGGCATCATTTCTGGATGGTTTTCGGGATCCGTTCAGGGCCATTTCGGGACTATTTGGGGATCATTTTGGGACTCTTCTGGCATAATCTTTTGATGATTTTCGGGGTCCGGTCAGGGTCATTTCGGAACTTTTTCGGGACTATTTTGGGACACTTCTGGGATCGCGTTGGGGTCATTTCGGGACCCTTCCGGGATCATTACTTGATGGTTTTCGGGATCACAGGGGTAATTTCGAGATATTTCGGGATGATTAAGGGACCTTTCCTTGTGCTTGGGGGCCATCCGGGAGCCCGCCAGGGTCATTGCGGAGCTTTCTCGAAACTATTTCAGGATCATTTGAGTACCCTTCAACAACATCAGTTCTGTGTGGTTCTATGGATCAGTCTAGAATTGCGTCGTCGTTCCGGGACTTTTTTGGGACTATTCTGGGACCATTTGGAGACCCGTCGGGAGCATTTCTGGATGGTTTTCGGGATCCGTTCGCGATACCGTCGGGGTCATTTCGTGGCTTTTTCTGGATAATTTCGATCATTTGGGGATCCTATCAGGTTATCAGCTCATTTAGTTATTTTTTTTTTTTTTACTCTACTATAAAAATGGAATATATTAGATAGACTTTTTTTTTAAAACAAATAACTTGATTAGCAGGTTAACGTGAATAGTCCATATATTTTATTTTCTCCTTGCGGACGAGGCCACGGGTAAAGGCTAGTATAATATACATATATATAGTAGTGATACATACCACTTGAGGTAAACCCAAAAAGAGCATAGGAATAGGAATAGGGAGAGGAAGAAGGCATAGAAGAAGGAAAAGGGAACGGAAACGAAAATTAAAAAGTATAGGGAAAAGGAAATGGAGAAGAGTATAAGATCGGGAGGGCGAACGAGAGAGGCTGAGAAGGAGTGGGATAAAAAGATGGAAGAGAATAAGAGGGGGACGGAGATGTAAATGAGAAGAAAGGGAAAAGGAGAAGGGGAAGAAAAAGGGGAAGGAAAGAAGAACGAAAAGGAATAGGGGAAGGAAAAATGAAACGAAAAGAAGGGGAAGGAAAGGAGAAGAAAAACGGAACTGAAAAGGAAAAGGGGAAGGAAGAGGGAAAAGAAGGGGAGAGGAAGGCGGTGAGAGAGGGGGAGACCGAGGGGAAGGAGAATGAGGGGTGGGATATAAAAAGATGGAGAAGAGGAAGAGCCATAAGAATGAGGCCAAAGAGATGCTAAATGCCCAAAAAGAAACAAATAATAAATTAGACGCAATAATTGCCAAAATTCGTTAAAAAGTTGTTTATAATTTACTAGGGGATCCACTGATATGGCTATGGGCTTTCCGACTTTGGACACTCTAGGCTTCGACTTTATCCCTGGCAGGACGGACTATTGTTTGCCGATAACTTCTCCCTGTGCAACCTTCACCCCAGTCATTGCCCGGGAGAGTAATGGGGAAGAAGACTGATCCGGGGAAGGGGACCGGTTAACTTGTTCGCGGATGGGTCGAATATGGACGGAAAGGTCTTTTGTCAAGAGCTAAATGTAAGGCGCAAATTGAAGTTGACTGGTCACTACAGCATCTAACATCCTTTGCTCTAAAAGCAATGGAGAAGATTGTACACCACGAGATTAGATCAAAGTTTCTCGATAGAATACCGCTACATCGAGATCAGCATGCATATAGGACAGGCAGGTCGACAGAAACTGTATCGTATCAGCTGTCAGAAATCCAAAGTGCGTTCGAATGCGGAGAGGTTGCGCTATCCGCATTTTTCGACATAGAGGGGGCATTCGACAAAACGGCCCACGAGAGTGTGAATCGGGAACTGGAGAGAAGAGAGGTACAACGTCCAATCCGTATGTGGATAAACGCCCTACTGCGTACGAGGATTAACGAGACCTGGAGTGGGGACGGAACAGTAGAGATCAAGACAACGAAGGAATCTCCACAAGGGGGCATCCTGTCACACCTGCTGTGGAGCCTGGTAATAGATGAACTTCTACAGAGGCTCTCAGAGAACGGAATACGATGTCAGGGTTACGCGGATGATATTGTTATAATTGTAAGAGGCAGATTTGAAAGCACCCTTTGCGACATACATAATTCAAAGGGCATTGAGGGTAACGACAGAATGGTGTACTGAGGTGGAGCTAGGAATCAACCCTAACAAGACAGCCATTGGTGTTGCAGACGTATTGCAGGAAAATGTCCTAAGATGGATGCACACTACTATAGAGAGAGTTATCATAGTGTTAGAAGCAGTTGCGTGGGCATCAAGGACAATCATGGTGACCGTACAAAAGTCACTCACGAAGCTTCAACGCTGGGCATGTGTCTGCATTACGGGAGCTATGCGAACATGGCCGACGGCGGCAATAGAGGTGCTGCTTAAGTTAAAGCCCCTACACATAATAATTGGGCAGTCAGCCAGGAGTACTTTAGTAAACATAGCTAAAGAGGGATGCGGAAGAGGCAAAGTGATACAGTCACGGAACATGGAGAAGCTGAAGGAGCAGATTCCACTCATCCAACTTCCCAGTGATGAGACGATGAAGCTAATTAAGTTTGAGAGAGAAAATAGAGCGGGGGAACAAGTGCACATAGGACACCTCCGGAATTGAAGCGCTTCACCAGGAACACACTATAATATGGTACACCGATGGCTCGAAGACACCGGAGGGCATTGGAGCGGAGATCTTCGGCCCCGAACTAAAATGTCCTTACCAATCGGAAAATGTCCGAGCATCTTCCAAGCCGAAGTTTTCGCCATGAGCCGGTGTGCAGAGATAAATTTACAGCGGGGATATAAAAACGAGGGTATCGCTATACTCAGCGACAGTCAGGTTGCGCTCAAGGCACTATCTTCAGTTGAGATTAAATCATCAACAGTCCTTGAGTGCGTAGAGAGGTTAAGCAGTCTAGGGGCCAATAACACCATCCGTTTAGACTGGGTAACTGGACACAGAGGAGTGGATGGTAACGAGCTTGCCAGGTTGGCGGCGGCGGAAAAGCCAATAGGACCCGAGCCCATCATACCGATAGTGTCACCCACAATAAGGGAAGAGTTCAGGCAAAAAGAAGTGTGCTTCAGAGAACAACACTGGTGCGAAAGTCCAGGATAGGAGGATAAGCGATATAAAGCCATGATTAAGCTCCCAAAAAGCAGTCTTAGAATTTTAACAGGCATACTCACAGGTCACTGCAGGCTAAAGAGCCACATGGATAAACTAGATATATCGTCTAGTAGCCTCTGTCGATTCTGTGATCGCGAAGATGAGACTGCAGAACACATCCTGATGGAATGCGATGCAGTCGCGAGAGGGAGATGAGAATTCAAAGAAATCAAAAGGCGAATATTGGGATTTTCTTCTTTTCTTATGGAAAAGTTGAAAATATTTACTACTTTCATTAATTAATTTTTTTTTTTTTTTTTTTTTTACAGAAAATATCATTTTTTTTTACTCACCACAGTACTCGTATTAGATTTTCACAACGAGTATTGCAAAGACACGAATCGCCTAATATAAAAAGTGATGTGATAAAATGAAAAATTTATTTCTCAGCGAGCATGAATTCTTTTTTCACTTCATCACTTCATAGAACGTGAATTGACCCCATAGGATAGGATAGGTTAGATGGTAGCTGCCCTGATAAGGATAGCTCACTTGGACAACACGAAGGTCCGTTGTGATACCACATACACCAAAAATAACGGTGATTTAGATCTAGCTACTTAGAGAATCGTTGAGTAGCAACGATAAAGCTCCGAATGATACCGATCTCAACTTTGGATAAATCCTCGGGAGATCCAAGTGAGTCGCGACCGAAGTACTTTCGCCTAGTTCTGGCAAAAGCTGGGCAATCAAGCATAAAGTGATTTGGTGATTCCAACTCATCATCCTCCATACAGCTTCAGCAGGATGAAGTTTCCAGTATATTGAGACGTACCGCATGGATACCCATGGGACAGTGCCCTGTCAAAACCCCAATGACCATTGATAGGTGAGCCTTAGTGAACCCAATTATTTCAGCAGACCTCCTGCCATCCACTTTCGGCCAGAAAGATCTTGCTACCCTGCAAGACGTGGTGTCCGCCCAACGTTTGCTGAGCTGACTCGAGGCCCAGCTATGGAGGAGCAATCCACAGGTGGCCAGCGGGATCCCGAAATCCCTACAGCCATCTTCATCCGATTCAGTTGTACCGATGCGGGTTAAGAGATCCGCTTGACAGTTACCCGGGATATCACTATGGCCCGGGACCCAGATAATCTTAATTGTAAAATAATTCGATGCAATCGCAAGCGAGGTCAGGCACTCCCAGACACTGTAGCTAAGCTCAAGGCCTTGATAGCCGCTTGGCTATCAGAGTAGATGACGAATTGACCCCATGCTTTTGTTTATTTATTTTATTTTATTTGACAGGGTGTTGGAAATGTGTTATTGTGAACTTTTGAATTTATCGAAATTCACAATAACGCTTGCCTTCATCGAACGCGCGTCATAATGCTTGAAACACATTGCCGAGCGACAACGATATACGCCGCGTCGGGCGATGACATTTTTCAAATTACGCCCAGACATTTCGTCTATTTAAAACACAATGACGGGCGAAATTGACGCTGTTTATTCAGAGTGGCCATTATTTAGAAATAAAGATGAAAAAAATTAAAACTTATTTAATTCTCTGCTTTAGCACTTGACTGCTAAAACACGCCCAAAATGTTGAGAAAAAACAAAACAAAAATGTTAAGAAATTAAATTAAAAATTATATGTAAAGAAAAACAAATATGTTTTTGGATATCATGTTTTCTTTTTTTATACTTAAAAAATTGAACAGCAGCAACCCTTGGGATGTTTGTCGTCATCGCCGGCGCCGACGATAGAAATAAATCTATCGCCGCAAAATGACGTCGCGTAAATTTTGCTCTTGGCGTTCATTGTGTTCACCTTCATGTAATTATGGGGATTCTATTTTTGACAAGGCGATGTTCGTCGCGTTTATTTCGCGGCGTCATGGCATTGTGTTTCAAGCTTAATAGCGAATGAAAATTCGTTCGATCAGCTCGACGATCGAATTTGTCTCATAATAGGGGCCATAACGAAATATGTCTATCGTAACGAAGGCTATGTCATCTGAACGCGCTATAATGGTTGGCGGCGGCGTGACGTTTCTTCTTCCCTTCTGGTGTCACAACAACAAAAGGACAATTCCATGGAGCCAATTTTGCGGAGATAAATTAAAGTAATTGTACATGTTTTTAATATTTGTTGAAATGAGTATTTTCAAAGATATATTGGCGCATTTTCCACGTGGCAGTCTTTCCTATGCATTCGCCTATGGTAGCGGTGTAAAACAACAAATTGGTTATGAAGCAATCTCGAAACAAAAGAACAACGTTATCGATTTAATATTTTGTGTACGCGATCCACTTGGCTGGCATGCAGAAAATATGAATCGACAAGAAAGTCACTATTCTTTGCTACGCTTGTTGGGACCGCGTTTCATTATGAACTACCAAGAACATTTAGGTGCACGTGTATATTTCAATACTTTGGTGCCATTAAATGATATTCATGTAACCGTAAAATATGGTGTCATATCGCGTGAACATTTTTTGGATGATTTAATGAATTGGCGTTATTTATATGTAGCTGGGCGTTTACATAAACCAACACTCGAATTGGTACCCACAAATGGTGATGAAGTGTTGAAGGAAGCTTTAAAAAAAAACTTGTCAAGCGCATTTCACGTAGCGCTCCTCTTGCTACCCGAACGTTTCACTGCCTATCAACTATTTCATATAATATCCAGACTTAGTTATAAAGGTGATTTTCGTATGGTATTTGGCGAAAATAAACAAAAAGTGCGTAATATTGTATTGGCGCAAGAAAAGGAGTTCCTCGAACTTTATTCCCCAGTCATGCAAAATTTGACTGATTATGTGGCGGCCGATTTTAATGCCAAAGAAATAGGTACAGATCGCAAAATTGTACAATTTGAGCAGGATACGTCGTCAAATGCTAAAATATATCATCTACGCAATGCTCCGATAGAATTACAAAGACGTCTTGTTAGCAATTCAGCTTTTAAGGGTGATTATATGAAGATTGTATCACATTTAGCGGAATCGCATAATCTTCGTGAGCTAGTACAAACTTCAGTGAACGACATAGTTTGGCGTAGCAGTATTTCACAGTCATTGAAAAATATTCCTAGTGCAGGACTATTTAAGTCGTTGGTTTACAGCTACAGTAAAGCGTTAAAGACATTTTCCTAGTTCGGACATGATTCAAAAGAACTATTAATCATCACACGTTGGACCAAAGTTTATGTATAAGTAGATCAACTTTCATTATGCTTTTAGTTTTAACAAAGGATTTGGGTTGGCATTAATACCTCAATTATACTATCCGTTTTAGTTTTTTTGGGGAATACATCAAATTATTTATGTAATTATTGTAAGTACTCCTAGTACCTAAAATTATTAACAATGTAGATTTAATAGAAGAAATCCTTAGTCGACTAAGTTCTGTTAACTATTTCTAGTATACTATTATTATAACTTAGTGCAATAAAGTGCATAGATCAATTAAAACCTAACACACTAATGAAATCGAACCAAAGAACGGAACACCAACGATGATTCCCTTTCTCTTCCTAGGGGAGTAGTTCAGGAAGCTATCAAGGAACTAAAACTTTAGATCCATCCAGCCCCTACTTAAGAATAATGTTGTAGGAAGCCAGAATGTTCTTTAGGCCTGCTCAAGTTCTATTTATACCTTTTTTCCCCACCCTCAACATTAACAGTAACATTATTTCCCAAGGTGATTCGATTACGGGGTCAAGACCGAACTGCTTGTCTTCGTTGTGCGAAACTAGACTTTCCCACGTCCAATGATGTGTTCACCCTTATTTTCCCTCCCCCCTGAATACTGTTGGAAGTCTCAAATTCAGCTTATCCACATAAGACTGACGTACTGAAAGTATGTAAAGCATTGCGAAAGTTTCCGGAATATGATATAAGATATGTAATACCTTAAAAAAGCTTCTAAAACATCTATCAGGTATTTGCTGCATTTCGCTTTAATCGAATTCGCTTGCTAAAATTGGCAAACACTAAATTGTACTCGAAAGCGAATTTCAGGACATGCCTGAAGTATAACTCTTAATTTTAGTCCAATCCGGTGAAACTGGTTCTGTCTTTGGTCCACCATATAAAATAAAACTAGATGTGTCAGTTGAAGATAATCAACAGCCACAACACTAATAAATCCTTGTTTATCCTTTGTTAGGCAAGAAATAGTCAAAATATTTTATATCGTAACCAAAGATGTCAGACGACACCGGCTCATCTTCATCCACATTTTCTGAGAAAAGAAAAAAACATAAGAAATTGAAATGCAAATCTGAGAAAAAGAAAAAGAAGAGCAAGCACAAGGAAAAGAAAGCGAAGCGTCATAAGCATAAGGAACGCGAACCACAGCAAAAAATCCTCATACCATATACTACACCGCCGACACATCATTCTTCGAATACGCCCTTTGAACCAAGTACGGAAGATACGTTTGGTCCAGCACTACCGCCACATTTGCTTAAAAGTGAACCAAAAAATGAGAGAGCTTTCATTGGACCAATGCTACCTCCGCAAGGATTTCGCCAACCAATTAATGAACGACGTACACTACAAAACGAATCGAGTGTAGTAACGAAAAAAGATAAGGCGCAGCCAATAGATGAAGATGTAGAAGATTTTTCGTATGGCCCCGTGCCTTTGCCCACAACTGCTGACGGGATAGCACAAATGAGTGCAACGCAAATGGAATTGGAACAGCGAGCATTGGAGCTAAAACTTGCAGCTATAGAGGGTACAAGCGGGCATGGAAGTGATGCAAAAGTACGTGAGGAGTGGATGTTGGAATTACCTCAAGTTGGCTTGAAAAGTGGATTGGCTGCGCTAGCGAACATGAAACGCACATTTTATCAGGGCAAAGAGAGACCAGATTTTAGTGATCGGTAACTCCAAAACGCACTCTATTACAAACTTATTGTTTTTTTTTTTATAATATTACCTTTTTTTCATAAAATTCATAGTTCGTCTTGGACAAAAACGCCACAAGATGCAAATAATCCGACGCCGAGTACATCAAAAACAACAGTTGTGTCCTTACAACAACAAGCTGAAGCTGACTATGAACGTAAACGTGATGAAGAGCAAGCGCGTTTAGCAAAGAAACACAAAAAGGGACATAAACGTGATGAGTCGTTAGTAGATATGCATCAGAAAAAATTGCGCAAGGAGCAAAAGAAGAGGGCAAGCTTGTTATTTTTTTCTTTTATTCCTCCACATAAATACGACTAAAAATTATCTATTTCAGGAAAAAGAATTAGCAGCTTCCGGCGCAAAACCTGAACGTCGACCATTTAGTCGCGATGTTGATTTGAAGCTTAATAAAATTGATTCCAATCAGACAAAGCAAATCGTAGATAAAGCAAAAATATTAAACACTAAATTTTCTAGTGGAAAAACTAAATACCTTTAAATAGACGGCATAATAGGTTGTCGGTATTTTAATGGTTGAACTTTAGTTCAATGCGAAACGATCTTGTCTTGTAACGATTTGAGTCTTGTAACGTCAAGAAAACACCATAATAGTTTGCGTACTGCTGAGTCAGCCTGGTATTCATTAAATATCAAGTACGATTTTTTGTCGATATCGTTTTCGCCAACTAAGACAACCATAATGAATATTATTTATTATAAATTAACATACATATATTTTAATAAATATACTACTTATATATTTGAAACTTACTAAAGAGTACAAATACTTACATGTGAAGAATACTTTTAAAAGGCAAAATGAACCGAAAAACGATAGTGAGTTTAATTTAAAATATTGAATGAAATAATGGGATATGTTGCACGTTTGTTCTTTGTAGCTCGTTTGACAATGCCTTAACGCTGTGGCGCTGGTTTAGGTTTGGGAATTTTACTTAGCAACATTTGTATTTCATCCTTTTCTTTCCAGTCTTTCCATAGTTCATACAAATTAACAATTGCACGTACTATTTCTTGTACTTTGTCCAGATCGACATTGAGTTCAGCAAACCATGTTTTCATGGAATCTTTTTGTAATATAACGCAAGAGATTTGTAAACATGCAATAGCAATCTACAATTGAATATTTATGATTTTAATATCTACTATAAAAGATATATTACTGTTGAAAATCTTACCTGATACGGTGGATAGAGCAAGCAAACATCCGTACGCAGCGAATCATTTACAATGCGCCAACTCAGTGTTAATAATTGCTCTTCTTGTCCCATATCCTGCACCAGCTGTAAAAGCGGTCGATATGGCTGATACACAATCAAGCAGCAGTCTAAATTTTCTAGTAAATAAAATTCACACTCCAATACATGATTTGTGCGATAGGGAAATTCCTGCGTATATGCATAGCTGAAT
The DNA here is from genome assembly GCF_040869045.1 of Eurosta solidaginis. Classification (NCBI taxonomy): domain Eukaryota; kingdom Metazoa; phylum Arthropoda; class Insecta; order Diptera; family Tephritidae; genus Eurosta; species Eurosta solidaginis. The sequence goes on along the minus strand of NC_090319.1, from coordinate 286,940,279 downwards.
TTCGATTTTATTACCGATTGACAAATTGTAATTAAACGTGAATTAGATATTACACCAAATTCTTCTACTTTGGATGCAAGCAATATGCAAGTAGGCGCCAATAGCAATGGATCTATGTTCTTCAATGAGTTGCGTGCATAGAAGCGTTTAAAATAAACAGTGGCTGTGGCAATAACTTGTTGGCGTAATTTTAATTGTTCGCCAAGCACTTGAATTACATTTGCAAAGAAGATAAAAATCTTTTGATACTCGTCCTCGCTAAGCACTTGCAGATCATATTGCCTTTCTCGTATAAGGTCTTGGCGATCCAATATCCATTGCTGAGAGTGTGAGCTTTGCCAGAAGTTTCCAGCCATCACTTCCTACTGTAAGATAAGTGAATCAGATCGTATTACTTTTTCTACTTTTTTTGCCAAATTTCTTGAAAACCGAGCAAAAGTCGCGTTTATTAAACTTTGTGGATATTTAATGCCGAATGTATGGTCAATACGTTGTTGTCATTGAAACATCTGACGGCGAAGCCCTACCCAGGTGGTGCTGGAAAAACATCGATGATCACAAATATCGATTTTTGTTGTTTTATGTGGTAAAACATCGAGGTATCAACCTCTTTGGCAGTAGAGTAAAGGTCCAATTAAACTTCCTTAAAGGCCAATTAATGGTGACATAACCATAAAACCGTAACCAGATAAAACAGCTGATCGAACCTACCTTATGGAAATCAATGTAATCGATTAAGCCATACCATAACACTAACGCCATAATCATATCATAGCCAACCAACATTGGAGATGGTTATGGATAGGGGTATCGTTACGACTATGGCGTTATGACAATGTCAAGCTTAATTTGGGCTTTAACTCGGGCTTAAAGCTGTGGCCATGCTGCGGAGTGCTGCTACCGGTGTGGTGCTACTGGAGATGGTTATGGATATGGGTATGGTTACGACTATGGCGTTATGACAATGTCAAGTTTAATTCGGGCTTTAATTCGGGTCATGCTGCGGAGTGCTGCTACCGCTATTCATCAATTGCTTTATATATATATATATATATGCATATAAAAATCTTACGAAATTTTCTAATTTTGATGGATTTCATATTAACGGATAGGACTAAATTACTTTCATAGTTATTTTAAATAAAAAAGAAAAAAAAAGCTGCATGCGTTGGAAATATTTTAATACGAAATATTATTGCCCAGAGAAGAATGTTTTTAATAAGGTTTTCGAGCTCCCGAAAATTGCTTTGGTCGAAGAAACATGGATCGAAGTATACAAAGAAGGGAATATAGCCTTCTTAAGTGGCCGTATGTTTGCTCAGTTCATGTTGGCAACAACAACAACAACAACAACAGTTTTAATATAATTTTTGAGAAAAAAAGAAAAACGTGTTGTTACACTTGTGTGGTATAATGAGAACAGTAGGTTTACAATGAAAAGAAATTGCAATGTGTATATAAGCCGATAGGCGGCGCTGTTGAATAACAAACACGTGATGTAATTCAAATCCAACAAAGTCCTTATAAACCGAAACCGCAATTTCTAAAGAGTTTAGCACACTTAGGCAAGGTGCACACGAGGCTACACGTCATAGACGCTGCAGGCGAAATTTGTACGCTTTGAAGCCAAACACATGTATTTGAATAGAGAGCTGCATACGAGGCGTCAGCTGCATGAAAGCGACAAAGCATGAAATTTTCGTGTAGCTAAGCCTACAGCAATGTTGGTCGCTGAGCGTACGTACGCTTGAGAAAAAGGAAGAACAAAATGTTTGTTTACATTTTTGTGTATGCAAATTTGTGTAATTAGGTAAAAAATGTTACTTTAGTTAATAAAAGTGCGTGAAAGGTATATTACCAAAGCGAAAAAGAGTATTTAACACCACAAAAGCTTGGTTAGACATTGTTGAAGCGTTTAAAAGGCTAAAAAGTGTTGGAAACTAGAAATCACCCTTTTCTCTAATCCGCGGTGGTTTAAAATTGCCTTTCATAAATTACAAAGGCACGGGGATGCAAACAACGTTTAATACCTATTTTCCTTTGGTTTCGGGGACGGATATAGCTGAAGAAATTAATTTTTTTATTTTTTTTAATAATTGTTTGCTTTTTGTAGCGACGCTTGGAAGTAGCTTCGTGTACAGATCTAGAGGCGTAGAGATATTGTAGCTATATGAAATATCTTGTACGCGTCTATGACGCGCAGCCTCGTGTGCACCTTGCATTAGACGCAATTTTTATGAAATTGATAAAGCTACAAGTCCACATTTCCTGTAGCTCTACAGGTTAGCCACTAGTTCAGAGAGTTCTTTTGCCCGTTGTACCATGGGTCACCTTGGGGAAAGCCCGCATATACACATTCTGTACCCTTTTAGCATTGAAACTAATGTGGGGTCCCACAAACGTAACAAATTAAACACTTACCACTCACGGCAGACTTTGGAGGTACACTTTTTCTCAACATGCCTTGAGAAATATCCACTGTACAGGCATGATAATAGGGCCACGCTAGATCAACAGGATTTTTCGTGTATTTTTTCTGTCTATTTTTCAATAAAATTGCATGTTTTACTGATTCTTAATAGATATGTATGCAAATAAATCGTGCATATTATTATTGTCTCAGATGACTATTGCGTCTTCATCCTGAAGGAAATTTCCATCCCGAAAAACCACAATTTCGCCTTAAACAGTAACGGTATGGCAACTCTTCTAGCAAAACAACAAACATTCCTCGTGTTCCAATGACACCTGAACCAGATACGGATAGAGATTTCTTATCTGGTTCACGTGTCATTGGAACACAAGGATTATGAAACTTCAAAAATTTGGAAACACATCAAAAAATGTTGAGTGTACTACCTTCTTTTTTATACCATGCTTAAACAGTATTGGGAAATATCACCACTGAACACACCAAAAGTTGGCATCTACAATTTTTGACAAGTCGAATACCTGTCTGGTTGATAAAAAAGATCGTCGTGGGCTAGTTGTTAAATATATTTTAAAACATTTAAAGAAAACCCTGAAAACGATGGCGTTGCGTGTGCTCTCAGTTTCTAAAAATTTGCGTCACCTCAGCAAAGGAGCTGAGCTTCTGAAAGTAAGTGGCACATTTTCTTAATGACAGAAGGTTGTTTGTAATTACACCATTACGTAATTTGAAAAAGTGCTGTAAAGAACTAAATCGATTGAATTGCTCTCAAGCCAGAGGCCGCTGGACAGTATCAAAGTAAAAATCATATATTTGTGAAACCATTTAAAAATATACTATTTTTTGCTATTTTTAAAACTTGTAAATTTGAGGTTAAGTTTGTTATTGAACAATGTCTATTCTTTCGTCGACAGCGCTACAAAGCGACTGCAAGTCTTAAAAAGACCCTCGTAAATATTCCTGCCACTCAGGTAACACGCTTGGATAATGGTTTGCGTGTGGCTAGTGAAGATTCCGGAGCTGCAACCGCAACCGTTGGTTTGTGGATTGATGCTGGTTCTCGTTCAGAAACCGAAAAGAACAATGGAGTTGCACATTTCCTAGAGCATATGGCTTTTAAGGTAAATATTTAATATGTAATATAATTAATGTAGTGAATTTGAATTACAAAAAAAAAAAATTTACAAATAGGGCACCTCAAAACGGTCTCAAACCGATTTAGAATTAGAAGTTGAAAACTTGGGAGCCCATTTGAACGCATACACCTCACGCGAGCAGACAGTATTCTATGCTAAATGCCTGTCAAAGGATGTGCCGAAAGCTGTCGAAATCTTAGCAGATATCATTCAAAACTCTAAACTAGGTGAGGCTGAAATCGAACGTGAACGTTCAGTTATTCTACGTGAAATGCAAGAAGTTGAAAGCAATTTACAAGAAGTAGTATTTGATCATTTACACGCCACCGCCTATCAAGGCACACCATTGGGTCAAACAATCTTGGGACCCACTAAGAATATTAAGTAAGAACGGCGCGAAAAATTTAATTAAATTCCGAATTACAGCTACTAATTTTATTTATCCCTATAGGTGCATTGGCAAACAAGATCTGTTGGATTATATTTCTTCTCATTATAAGGCTTCTCGCATTGTACTTGCTGGTGCTGGCGGTGTAAAACACAATGAACTGGTAAAATTGGCTGAAGAAAACTTACGTGGTTTGGAAAACACTTATAATGGACTACCACCCGAAGTAACACCGTGCCGTTTCACCGGATCAGAGGTACGCGTACGTGATGACTCATTGCCACTTGCACATGTTGCCATTGCTGTAGAAGGGTGCGGCTGGACTGATCAGGATAATATACCCCTAATGGTTGCAAACACCTTGATTGGTGCTTGGGATCGCTCTCAAGGTGGTGGTGTCAATAATGCTTCTAAATTGGCACGTGCTAGTGCTGAGGATAGTAAGTTGTGCACATAGGGTCCAACCAAATACAAAAACTAAAATTTTATATAACCCACAGATTTGTGCCACAGCTTCCAATCATTCAACACCTGTTACAAAGACACTGGTTTATGGGGTATCTACTTTGTATGCGATCCGTTGGAATGTGAGGTATAGTAATTGGAACTCATTTCTACGTATTTAGTAATAATAATAAATGCTTGAATAGAATATGCTGTTCAATGTACAATCTGAATGGATGCGCCTTTGCACAATGGTTACAGAGGCTGAAGTCGAACGCGCAAAAAATTTGTTGAAAACTAACATGTTACTCCAACTTGATGGCACTACACCAATTTGCGAAGATATTGGTCGCCAAATGCTTTGCTATAATCGCCGCATTCCATTGCATGAATTGGAGCAACGTATTGAGGCCGTAACAGTTAGCAATGTACGTGATGTTGGAATGAAATATATATATGATAGATGTCCCGCTGTTGCTGCTGTTGGTCCAGTTGAAAATTTGCCAGAATACGGAAGAATCCGCTCATCAATGTACTGGTTGAGAGTCTAAGCCAAAATCGAGAAAAATTCTAAAAGCTTCGAGAAGTCTAGTGTAAATTAATAAATAATTGGAGACATGATAAACATAGAAGAACGTGATATGAGAAAAAAAAAATAGCTAAGGAAATTAGCAAAAATGTATTACATGGCGTACAGAAGGAAGTTTCGATTATAAATATAAAACTAATTGAAAACATGTAGACTTTATTGCTATTAATTTATTATTACATATTAGCACAAGAATTTGTTTCGAACACTTTAAACTCTTGTTACCATAATCCTGTACTTATGTACCTAATTATGAGTATAATTGGTTGGTATACCACTTAGGCCTCTTTCCAATTTAGCCGGTTCCGTACAACCTAATGCTGGATCCAAACCTTTCCAAGAACGATCTTCAAAGGTAAGACCTATTTTGTTAGTCATTACTTCCAAATTCCTTCTAGCAGTAAGTGCCTGTTGTTGCCGTTCACTTAGCGCTGCGGCTCCTTCTTCTTCCAAAGTATCTTCTGTAGTGTTATTATCACGTATACGTCCACTGACTAAACTTACATCTTGCTCTTGTACATCAACCGCTTTAAATTCCAAAAATTTCTCACCCTCTGGAAGTAGCTGCCTAAAATCGGTTACATATGACTCTGGATATTTCATATGCCAAGCAGGATTTAGTGCCATTTCAGCTTCGAATACTGATACAATTGGCTTATAGTATTCTTTAGAGTTATACAAATTATTGAAAGGGCATCCTATTAGTACAAAGCAGTCAATTTCTAAAAAGTTTGCCAGCTTAGCAGGATTTATACGGCCCACTGATATAATTTGGGTTTTGACTCCTCGCGCTTTTGCCATTTCTTGTAAGCGAGCAACAATTTTTAAATAACCATCGGCAGTTAGTGTGGCCACAATCAGCCCTAATGTTCTAGCATCTTTGCATTTTTCTGTATAATAAAAGCGACGACGAATGTACTGCGCTGTTAAAGGATTTCTTTCAAATAAATTATTTTTTGCTGGATCGTATATAAACCACTGGGCAGCTGAAAAAGTACAAAAAGACGTCCGTTTCAGGTATACTTGGATGTGTAAACAAAAGTGTATCATGGAATCCAACTGCTTTCGGAATTGGATTTGAAATCAATAAACCGTGGGCAATGCGGTAAAAATTGTTAATTACATATAACAAAACTTTCAAAGAGAGCGAAAAAACTCAATGGAATGAAATCGTTGAAATTTCAAAATGAGCTGAAAATTCTCATAATTTTGTTGAGGCTAGCATGTTAAGCGATTCTGGACATTTAATCCACCCTTTATTTTAAAATCATGTGCATTTTCGTATTTAAGAACTAGTGAACATATAACGAGATTCACTTCGTTATAACTTTAAATAGATTCAGATGTCTAATAAATCTCGTATAAAGATCAAGTGGAGATATGCTATTAAAACATTACCTACTCAGCTGAGAGCTTTGGAGACAAAATAAGGGAAAATCACCATTTAGCAAAATGAACCTAGGGTAACCCTGGAATATGTTTGTATGACATGTGTATCAAATGAAAGGTGTTAATGATTATTTAAAACGTAGTGGGCCTTAGTTCTATAGGTGGACGCCTTTTCGAGATATAGCAATAAGGGTGGACCAGGGGTGACTCTAGAATGTGTTTGTACGATATGAGTATCAAATTAAAAGTATTAATGAGGGTTTTAAAAGGGAGTAGCACTTAGTTGTATATGTCTCCTGCGAGGACAGGCACCTTGTAGTGGTGCAGGGGCTTACGCCGATCACAAGTTGTCGCGAGTCGGCCGGATGGGAGCAGCCTCGCTACTCACATCCGACTGATTCGTCGCGCATGCGAGCGGTAACTAGGAACTGTCACCTCCTAATCCAGGGTGTTATGCGACACCGTGCCCATTGGACTGGTTTGCAGCCAGGAGGTTTACAACACCGGCTGTATTATAACGGCGCCTCCCCGACACCGGGCCACCTTGGGGAGTAACTATGGCCTTACCGCGTCAAGGGGCTCTGCCGCGGTGGACGAACCGAGTTCCCCTATTATACTGAATAGATCACTACGCTTGCTACGGCAGGCATGTGATCGTACGAACAAGATGATGAATACAAACACAAATAAAAACAGCAAACGCTCACCCTCAAGGGAGAGACATCGCACTAGCAGCAGGGAGTCAGCGGCTAAGAGACACCTGGGTGAAGTGCATGATCGCCATTACCCAGGGGAAAGAAGACGTTCCAATTCAAGGGACGACAAAGCCGAACGTGACGGAGGAAGGAAGAGGTCGAGTTTAGAACGCGGAAGACGATCGCCAAAGGAAAGTGCGAATGCCAGAGCAAGGTCATTGTCGTTCGAGGACTCTGGCACAGAGCATCGCCATGGTGCGAGCTGGCCCGAACTGGGGGAGCCAGGTGGCTTCGACGACCCAAGAAGAATCGGGCTAAGTGGAGCAGGAAAGAATTGGTACCTTCGATACCTGAAGCAGGGAAGGACCCCGGACAGTGCACGCGAGAAGGCACTGCAACACATGAGGCCGAGCAAGAAGAACCCATCCGCCTGGAAATCAAGGCGGGGTGAGAGGGAAACGGCAAGAGGCGAGCACGCATCGCATCACCTCGGGTCACATAACCACGGGAATCAACAAAAAAAGCCGTAATGAGAAGCAAAGCACTCCCGCTGACAACCGAAGAGGTCAGGCACGACGGGAGGACGCACCACAGACCAGGGGACAGAGAGCTTACCCCACCCCGTCTACCTCGAGAAGAGCGAATGCGCCGCTGCCAGCACCTGGTACATCAACTGCGCAGGGGAGGCCAAAAATGCAGGGCTACTCGGATGCCTTAAAGGGCATACGGATGGCGGTGCTTCCAAAGCAATACCCGGCGGAGCCAGGAAGAGCTGACGCGGCTGCAAGACACGATAATGATCGAGGTATCGAAGGGATGGGGAAAGCAATCTCTGGCTTTCTGCGGCGTGTACTTTAGGCCAGGATTACTCCTTGTAGACTGCAAGGATGAGGAAACAGCCGAATGGCTGACCAGAGTCACACCAACTTTGCATAGTTGGGAGGGCCCTGCCCTTATTACGAGGAAAGGGGATGATATACCGCCGACGCACACCGTCACTATGTATCTCCCCAGAAGTAGTGACAAAGAATTCGCACTTCAAACTGCTGAAGGCACAGAACACCTTCTTAAATGTTGGGATGTGGCGTATAATCAGCAGCAGTGCTGAGGAGGGGGGCTTGCGGGTAAACATGGCAATTGACGAGGCATAGTTCATTAAAATAAAGGAAGCTAGCTTCAAGGTGAACTACCGGTTCAGCTTCGTCCCGGTCAGACCTTGGAAGCAAAAAGCCCCAGCCAGTGTGGAACAACCCCACGTTCCAGGACAAGTCCAGAGCACTGGGGGGCAAAGCGAGGAGGTAGCAACAACATCCAGGGCAGCAACATCCAACCAGTGCCCAACCAGTGTCTCGTCAGCCACAGGGTCAACAACCGGGTTAATCACCGGTAAAGAGCATACGCAAGCTCCATCAACAGAGGAGCTCCTGGAAGGTCTAAACTTAGAAGACCTAGGGTTGGAGGACAGAGGAGAGGAAAACCCGCGGCTGTCCGATGAGGACGAGCCGGTAAGGCTTCACCACTGACCGGCCCATACACAAAGGTTGCCCAGATCAACCTGCACCATGCTAAAGCTGCTTCGGCAGTAATAGCACGCAGGTTTGCCTCGGAAGATCTGGGCATAGCACTCATCCAAGAACCTTGGGTGTACAAAGGTCAGGTGAGAGGCTTAAAAGAGAGAAATAATAAGGTAATTTGGGATCTTTCTCAAGAAAGACCAAGAGCGTGTGTAGTGCTTAACAACTCCATTAACTATTTTTGCATTACAGAGTTTATGAGTCAAGACCTCGTAGCAGTTCAGGCGACGATGGTAATACAAGGAGAGTCAACAGACATCGTCTTCGCAGCGGCCTACTTTGCGAGAGACAACTACGAGGCCCCTCCAGAGGGTGTGAAGAAACTGACGGAATACTGCAGATGGGCAAAAATAACGTTGATCATGGGATGCGACGCGAATGCGCACCACGAGGTATGGAACAGTACAGACACCAATTCGAGAGGTGAGTCCGTTCTTGAATTTATTATTAGTAATGACCTAAGCATATACAACGTTGGGAATTCACCAACCTTCATCACTAGGTCTAGAGAAGAAGTCCTGGACATAACCCTGGGTAACGATCTGTCTGATGAGGTGGTCTCTGGATGGGGGGTTTCCTCTGAACCCTCAATGTCGGACCATCTCATTATCCAGTTCGTCATCGGGGCTATGCCCATAGAAGGACCACCAAGGCGAAACCCCAGGAACACAAACTGGGACATGTTCAGGAACATAATACAGGGAAATCTTCCTATCATAGATAGTAGGAACAGAGGAACAAGTTATATGGAATTAGAGACAAGAGTTAATAACTTCAACAGTGTCATTATTGAAGCGTTTAACTCTAGCTGTCGAGAATCCAAAGGCCCAGGAAATAAAACCCCCTGGTGGTCGAGGAAACTCTCGGAAATGAGGAAAACCGTGCGCAAACTCTTTAACCAAGCGAGGCGCACGGGAAACTGGGAGCAATACACAGCGAATCTAACACCATATAACAAAGAGATTAGAAAAGCTAAAAGAAAGAGCTTCAGGAAATTTTGCGAGGGTATTTCGGAGGTTCCAGAGGCGGCAAGGCTCCACAAAGCCCTAGCCAAGGACCAAAGGGAGACACGACTATCAATTAAGCTCCCTGATGGAACCTACTCAAGGACTGAGGAAGAAAGAGCACGTGCCCTGCTTGCAGCTCATTTCCCGGACGCATCCTCGGATACCTCAACGGAGGAGGCTCGAGAAGGGAGACCAACACCCACGGATTGGAACCTCGCTAAAGAACTCTTCAACGATGGCACAGTTAAGTGGGCAGTAAAGTCTTTCCAGAGCTACAAATCTCCGGGAGTGGATGGTATATATCCAGCCTTTCTGAAGCAGGGCGAGGAATTGATCCCACACCTGGTCAGGATTATGAGGGATAGCCTCGCACTGGCATACATCCCGACGGTGTGGAGAAGAGCAAAAGAGGTCTTTATACCTAAGGTGGCTAAAAAGGACTACTCCAGTCCTAAGTCCATTAGGCCTATAAGCCTGACATCCTCTGCTCTCAAAGCAATGGAGAAGATTGTAGACCATGAGATTAGATCAAAGGCTCTCGTTAGAGTGCCACTACATAAAGATCAGCATGCATACAGAACAGGCAGGTCGACAGAAACTGCACTGTATCAGCTGTCCACAGAAATCCAAAGTGCATTCGAGTGCGGGGAGATAACTCTATGCGCATTTTTGGACATAGAGAGGGCTTTCGACAACACGACACATGAAAGTGTGAATCGGGTACTCGAGAGAAGAGAGATACAGCGTCCAATCCGTATGTGAATAAACGCCTTATTGCGTACGAGGATTGCCGAAACCTCAAGTGGGGACGGTACAGTAGAGATTAAAACAACGAAAGGATGTCCACAAGGGGGCGTCCTGTCACCCCTGCTGTGGAGCCTGGTAGTAGATGAACTTCTACAGAGGCTCTCAGACAACGGAATCCGATGTCAGGGGTACGCGGATGATATTGTTATCATTGTAAGGGGCAAATTTGAGAGCACCCTTTGCGACATAATGCAAAGGGCATTGAGGTTAACGAAAGAATGGTGTACTGGGGTAGGGCTAAGCATCAGCCCTAACAAGACATCCATTGTGCCCTTCACCAGGAAAAGGAAACTGGAAGGGATTAGGCAAATCACAATGGATGGAGTACAGATGGAGTAGACGTCTGAGGTGAAATACTTGGGAGTCACGTTTGACTCTAAGCTCTTATGGAAGAAACACGTCGACAACACCATATCAAAGGCCACAAGAGCAATAATGGTGTGCAGACGTATTGCAGGAAGATCCTGGGGATGCAGCCCAAAGATCCTAAGATGGATGTACACTATGATAGTGAGACCTATCATAGTGTACGGAGCAGTTGCGTGGGCATCAAGAACAACCATGGTGACCGTACAAAAATCGCTCACGAAGCTTCAACGCTTAGCGTGTGTCTGTATTACGGGAGCCATGCGAACATGCCCGACGGCAGCAATAGAAGTGCTGCTTGAGTTAACGCCTCTACATATAATAATTGAGCAGGCAGCCAGGAGTACTTTAGTAAACATAGCTAAAGAGGGATGTGGAAGAGGCAAAGTGATACAGTCACGGAGCATGGCGAAGCTGCAGGAGCAGATTCCACTTATCCAACTTCCCAGAGATGATACGAGGAAGATAATTAAGTTTGAGAAGCGCTTCAAAATAGAGCTGGGGAACAAATGTACGTGGGACACCTCCAGGATTGAAGCGCTTCACCAGGAACACACTATAATATGGTACACCAATGGCTCGAAGACACCGGAGGGCATAGGAGCGGGGATCTTCGGGCCCCGAACCAAAATATCCCTACCACTCGGAAAATATCCAAGCATCTTCCAGGCCGAAGTTGTTGCCATAAGCCGGTGTGCAGAGATAAATTTACAGCAGGGATATACCAACGAGAAAATCGTTATACTCAGCGACAGTCAGGCTGCACTCAAGGCATTAGCTTCGGTTGAGATTAAATCATCAACAGTCCTTGAGTGCGTGGAGAGGCTAAACAATCTAGGAGTCAACAACACCATCCGTCTGGCATGGGTACCTGGACACAGAGGAGTGGATGGTAACGAGCGAGCAGACGAGCTTGCCAAGTTGGCAGCGGCCGGAAAGCCAATAGGACCCGAGCCTATGGTGCCAATAGGGTCACATACAATAAGGGAGGACTTTATACAAAAGGAGGCGTACCTCAGAGAACAACACTGGCGCGAAAGTCCAGGACTTCGGCAGGCAAAGGCACTAATAGGAGGGTACAACTCGAAGCGATAAAGGGCTATGATTAACCTCCCAAAAAGTAGCCTTAGGATTGTAACAGGTATACTCACAGGTTACTGTAGGCTAAAGAGCCATATGCAAGTTAAGCAAGTCATATTGCTTATTCCAAATAAAACACAAACTTTATTTTATATTAGTTAACCACTTTTATTTAATAAATTAAATTGGTTGCTTTGCAACCTTACTTTACTTCCAAAGAAGAACTGCCTTTGAAGGGCGATGATACCGCCTTAAATACCCTTGTGATCAGCGGTATTCACCTGTTGATGTTGTTGTGCAGAAAAAGGTCGTTATGATGCTATTGCTAGCAACCTAGCAACAGAATTGTATTGTTTCGGACGTGCATCAGTCAAGGTATAACCTGTTGTACCGCTGGCCTACCTACCAAGCTCGTCAACCAAACGTTGCTTGCTATGCAGTGGGTGGTAAAGCGGGCAATGCTTATGTGCTGTATGCCCATCATGTTGTTATGCAGAATAGGTCGCTTTGATGTTATTGCTAGCGACCTAGCAACAGAGTTGTGCTGATCAGACGCACATTACTTCATATCGCGGCGTAGGCTGCTGGCCTACCTGACAAGCTTGTCAACCAAGCTTTGCTTGCTATGCAGTGGTGGTAAAGCAGGTAATGCTTATGTGCTGCATGCCCAGCCTGCTGTTGCTAAGATAAGTGCAAGCGGCGATCACCCTTTGTTGTGATAATAAACCCTTTGTTGTGAAAATAACTTGCATAAATTGGGCATATCAGCTAGTAGCCTCTGTCGCTTCTGTGATGTCGAAGATGAGTCTGCAGAACACATCCTGAAGGAATGTGAGGCAGTCGCGAGACGAAGACTTAGAATCCTAGGATCATCCAAACTAGAAAATAGTCACATACACTCTCTGAAGCCGGGAACCATTCTGGATTTTCTCAGAGAACTCGGCTTGGATGAAGTGTTGTAAAGAGAATTGAGGGTACAATAGACCAATAGGTCGCAGTGCTTAACCTCACAACATCTATCTATCTATCTAGTTGTATATGTGAAGGCGTTTTCGAGATATCGACCAAACTGTGGACCAGGGTGACCCATAACATCTTCTGTCGGGTACCGCTAATTTATTAATATATGTCATACCACGAACAGTATTCCTGCCAAGATTCCAAGGGCTTTTGATTTCGCCCTGCAGAACTTTTTCATTTTCTTCTACTTAATATGGTAGGTGTCCCACCCATTTTAGTATTTTCTAAAGTTATATTTTGCGTCAATAAACTAATCCAATTACCATGTTTCATCTCTTTTTTCATATCTGGTACAGAATTATGGCATTTTTTTCATTTTTCTTAATTTTCGATATCGAAAAAGTGGGCGTGGTCATAGTCGGATTTCGGCCATATTTTATACCAAGATAAAGTGACTTCAGATAAGTACGTGAACTAAGTTTAGTTGAGTTATATCGTTTTTTGCCCAAGTTATCGTGTTAATGGCCGAGCGGAAGGACAGACGGTCGACTGTGTATAAAAACTGGGCGTGGCTTCAACCGATTTCGCCTATTTTCACAGAAAACAGTTATCGTCATAGAATCTATGTCCCTACCAAATTTCACAAGGATTGGTTTTTGTGCGACTTATGGCATTAAAAGTATTCTAGACGAATTAAATGAAAAAGGGTGGAGTTACGCCCATTTTGAAATTTTCTTTTATTGTATTTTGTTGCACCATATCATTACTGGAGTCGAATGTTGACATAATTTACTTTTATACTGTAAAGATATTAAATTTCGCTAATTTTTATTTAGCACACATATAGTAATAGGAGTAACGAGCCTACCAAATTTCATCATGATATCTTCAACGACTGCCAAATTACAGCTTGCAACACTTTTAAATTACCTTCTTTTAAAAGTGGGCAGTGCCACGCCCATTGTCGAAAATTTTTCTAATTTTCTATTTTGCGTCATAAGGTCAACGCACCTACCAAGTTTCATCGCTTTATCCGTCTTTGGTAATGAATTATCGCACTTTTTCGGTTTTTCGAAATTTTCGATATCGAAAAAGTGGGCGTGGTTGTAGTCCGATTTCGTTCATTTTAAATAGCGATCTGAGATGAGCGCCCAGGAACCTACATACCAAACTTCATCAAGATACCTCCAAATTTACTCAGGTTATCGTGTTTACAGACGGACGGACATGGCTAAATGAATTTCTTTTTTCACCCAGATCATTTTGATATATAGAAGTCTATATCTATCTCGATTAGTTTATGCCGTTACGGATTACCGTTATGCGAACAAAGTTAATACACTCTGTGAGCTCTGCTCAGCTGAGTATAAAAATAAATATAAGGCGCGACAACCCCCGAAGAGATTTAAGGCCGAGCTTCTCTTCCAATTTGCGTCTTGTTCCTCTTATTTTTTACCTACAAATTGGCTGGATGGGACCTACTTGTTTTATGCCGACTCCGAACGCATCTGCAAGTCAGATGAGTTTTCACTGAGAGCTTTTCATGGAAGAAATACACTCGGAGTGCTTGCCAAACACTGCCTAGGGCGACCCCGCTTGGAAAAATTTTCTTCTAATTGAAAAAACTTGTTTCTGAAATTTTTGATGTAGCCTTGCCCGGGGCGTGAACCCAGGATCTCCGGTGTGGTAGGCGGAGCACGCTACCATGACACCACGGAGGCCGCCAAATATGCTATTAGCTGTGTTTTTTTACATCTATATAAGTCACTAATCTTATTGATTTAGGCGTTACAATGGACCCAAAACTCGATTTTAAACTTCATATTGAATCTTGAGTGAATAGCGCTAAAGGTACTTTGGCTTTCGTTAAACGTTGGTTTAAAGAATTTAATGACCCATACATTACAAAAACTCTTTTTATATCATTGGTCAGACCTACTTTGGAATATGCTTCAATAATTTGGAATCCGCGTTATAAGGTTCATTCTGACAAGCTGGAATCGGTCCAGAAAAAATTTTTGCTTTTCGCTTTAAAACACTTACCATGGGATCCTTCTAAAAATCTTCCCCCTATTGCAGCCGGTTAAAACTAATACAGCTGCCCACATTGCAGAGCCGCAGGGAGATGCTTGGTGTCTTATTTATTGTTAAATTAATAAGAGGGTCAATAAATAGTCCATTTTTGCTTGGTGAAATTAAGTTTAACGTTCCTATTAGGCCATCTAGACATTTTCAATCAATTTTTGTAGCTACATGCAGGTCGAATTATGAAATGCACGAACCACTTCGCTGTTTATGTCGTGATTTTAATAAATACTGTAAAAATTTAGACGTCTGCGACTCGTTTCTTGTTATTAAAAAATACCTTTTAACTACATTAAATTTGAAATGAAGCAAAGAACGCTAAACCGTGATATACTGTTCAACCCTCTGTTTCACATATGAAGTACCAGTTACTTGAAACTTGTTTGCAAAATTGCGTTGTGATCATTATTTTTATATGTACGCAATCGAATTTACTCTGTATATTCTATACTGTATATATTTTATCGACTATTAATTTGCTTTATTGTCAATTTCATAAATTATTATTTAATAGATCCTTCATGAGTACATTTTAACACATTTACAACATTTTAACTTTTGCTCACTTCTAAGTTTTTAATTGACATTTTCAAGCGTTTATTAAATACTGTTTAAATATTACTTTAAAATTGATGACTGCTTATGTTGTTTATATCGTGTATTACCTCTGAGAATTAAGTGTCGGTATATTTGGTCTGTATAATTGTTTAATTTGTAGACTGATAAATAAATAAATAAATAAATATACGCTTAAACTTTATATGGACTGCTAAGCGTTAAACTTTATCTACTCTTCTGAAATTGCTGCGCATAAAATTTGTACTACTAAATTTCAATACGCATTATACTCAGATGCAACTGAAATATGTGTCTATGTTTCACCCAGGCATGCTTAACGAACGAAACGATATCATTTCGTTACGATAATCAACGTTAATAAACGAAACGAAGTCATTCGTTTCGTTTATTAACGTTAAGAACGCCAAATTAACGTTAATTTGACGATCTTAACGTTAATAAACGAAACGAAGTGACTTCGTTTCGTTTATTAACGTTGATTATCGTAACGAAATGATATCGTTTCGTTCGTTAAGCATGCCTGGTTTCACCAGAGAATTTAAACACAATGAGAAGGAGTTTTTGCTAGATTCCAACTTTTCTGCATGTGAACACGTCTTGCACTTCACCAAACACAATCCAATTTCAATGTTAGCCAGTTAACAGCAGAAAATTCTCTGTCAACAGTTTCAGCTGGTGTATAAATTCTCTGGATTTTCTCTTAATATGATTTCTTTGTGGGAATATAGGTATTTAGTAGGATTAATTATATTAAAATTTTATTACTTGTTACGGTCTGCTGCTACGGTCTACGGCTACGATCCACTTGGGAGCGTGTTCACGCGAACACACCTAGCGATGTGGCGAAAGTTGCGATAAAAAAATATCGAAAAACAAGAAAAAGACAGACCGGCCATCACTAGCGAAAAAGATGGGATTGAGTTTCCGGCAAGATAAGTGTGTAGAGGTACGTAAAAATTTTAAGAATCGAAAAACATCCTCGCCGGCTGTGCACTTACCCAAGGAACTGTCTAAAAACGAGGAAAGAGTCAATAGCGCAAAGCACCTAAACAGTTCTTTGCGATAAATCTCGCTTTACGCGGCTATTTTGGGTGATAATAAACGCTGTACAGGTTATGTTGTGTGGACACAAGGTCCAGTTGAAGTAGGTCGGCGTTCGCAGTCATACTTAGCGAGATAAACCTCTTCCTCTACGTTTACTAAGAACACTACCACCTGCGGAAAAGCGTTCGACACCACCAACGGCGCCTACTATTATCACGGGCGTCACCATCAGTAGTATCTCCCCCAACCCATCCATTAGCGCCAACCACGAGCGCACAACCACCAGACGTACCGCCACCGCCAGCTGCAACGCACACAGCGGAGCCGCGAGCATAGGCCTGCGGCCACTAATGTAACACCTACAACAGGCGGTACCACCGACAGCAATACTAGCCGCACCTTCATCATCTACGTCCATATCGGCTATAATAATACTAGCGCAATCCTATCAGCTACGACTATAACGGATATGATAATACTAGCGCAATCCTATCAGCTACGACTGTAACGGCTACAACAATATAGCCGAATCTTTATCAGCTACGACCATACGGGCTACAATATATCGGCTACCGTGACAACCACCGGGCAGCGAACCTAGGCCTGCGGCCAGGCCAACTGCGACAGTGAATATCAGCGGATAAAGCGGTGAGTCCGTTCCTTTATATTTTGCCTACGTTTGAGTGAATTTATGAATAGCTCTACAAGTTTTTTTTACGAAACCAAGAAGGTTTGCCACCGGCACCAGGTCGATGAGGAATAACCAAAGCATACACACCACCCTATATGAAATGGTCATATAGCTAAAGCAAGCAAAACTATGTACAACATTTAGATAATTCGTTTGTAAATGTTTAGATTTGGTATTTGACATATTTTACCGAGTTAAAAGGTTAGATAAATTGTTTTGAACCGTGGGTTAGATTGTAATATGTAAAGGCTCGTAGAATGTAGGATGTCGTACATACACCTGCGAGCAATAAAATTGCAGCAAAAATGATACGCAATTTTTATCATTTTCAAAGCAAAATTCTCATTCTTGTATGGAACGAAATTATATATATGATAGTTAATCATTAACCTTGGAAATCTCGTAAATTAGATGGGTTTCAACGTATTGTAACGAATTTACTTGCAAATCCTCTTATTTGAAATCCTCTGCTAAGTTCGAATCACTAAACTGTTGAATAAATAACTCCAATATTGAATAATGGGAAAATGGCCTTTATTAAAGTACTTCACAATGACACTTATACTTTGCTACTCGCTGGCTTAGTAACCAAACTGATTGATAATTCAAATTGAACTCTACTATTGGCCGCCAGATCGCGTGCTTAATCAATAACTGATTGATTGCTCAACTCAAACTGAATTAGTTCTTACTCGCCTGCCCCGCTTTTATAGTTTACGCTGCATACTTCTAGGCTCTTCTATTTCCAGAACTTACCAACTATATTCATGTGTGTATAGTTCTCATATAGTTTCTACTTGTTTACAATTGTATACTTTTTAGCGCTTCTCAGATGTACATATGTGAGTTTGTAGTTTACAGTCTCCCGCACACACATAAGCGTATAAGTAAATTCATCTGTGTGTGACATCTCATCTCTCGCTGCCTTGTATGTAATGTAAATGTTGCTCGTGGGAATGTGTACATATGTGTAGACGCAATTATTGATTCGTTTATGTAGATACATAATGATTGAATTATTGATGTGAATTCACGTCACTGCTTAGCATCGGCCTGGAGATGGCAGCACTCCTTAGTTTTGCTAATATTCGTAACAGTATGTTTACGAGCTTTATACGGTTAACTAGATTTGGGACTTTTTATTAGCTATTTTACGATTATTATCTCTATATATTTAGGTCTAAAATAAATTTTAAGAATAACGCAAAAAGAGCAGTAGCCGCTATGACTATCAGCTCGGCATTATTATATTAAAGCAATATACCAGTTGGATAAAAAGTTTTGACTGTTGTAAGGAATAAAAAAAAAAAAAGTGTAGCTTCGGTGATCACTACTATAAATTTGAATGTACAGAACAAGAGTGCTGGTTTAGTGAGCATCACTGTAAATTTTAACATCTAATTTTGTATTAATAATAAGTCTTACACATATCCTTAAATGAAACAAAAGTTAACAATGACCTTACTAGTTTAGTTGTCGAATGAAATTTTTTTTTTCTGCCTCCATTACGAAATTTTATTAAGGAGGGAATTTAAAAATAAAAAACAATGATATTCTACATATGCCCACAACGAAGTGAGCAAGTATAAGGAAGCTTCCATTTATATACATGCCTACATTTAAGTTGTGATGGTCTAATCATTCTTGAATTTAGTACACAAGTAAATATTACCTTGATTTAAAACCAGTTTTATACTAATTTCACACAGACGGCTTATTGAATAATAAAGGCAGTTTTCTACATTAAGACGCTTATTGAGCTCAATCTTCCCTACAAAATTCGAATCTATAATTATTTCATTAGTAGCTAATCGAATGCCTAATGAAGTCAAAAGCACAATGCAACTCTGTTGGCCGCGTTCCGCTTCTTAGTTTTTGGTGTATTCAGTGCTTAAAAATGTCATTTGGCAAAGTAAATGTCATTGTCTGCATGGCGGAACGATACAAGGTGGCCACATCGAACAGCTGATTATAACCTTTTTTATTTGATTTGATACATCAACTACGATTTTGACATTTGTCCATCGAATTTACAAGTACATGGAATTTTGTTTGTTTGTAGGTATGTCACCATGCTTCCACCTTGTATCGTTCCGCCATGATTGTCTGTCTCATCGTTCATACTAATCGAGCAGTTACTTCTGTGTGAAAGCAAAAAATTTACGATTTCATTAGCAGGTGAATTGAGATCATTAAGTTTCTGTGTGAAAACAGTATTACGCCAAAAGAAAGAAATATAAATATAGGTGTTTATGTTACTAATCACTCTTGGTGAATCTCCTTTTTTTTGAACGGCATCATTTCATTCACTTTTAACGTACCTACCTTTAAACTTATGTAAACTTAATCGTAATCATAAGGAATAAGCAGTAATTGCCATGAATTATAAATAAATTGTACTTAAAATGGGAATGCTGACTTCCTTATTTGTTTAGAAGGCACTTTGGGCATACAGGTAAGGGGCCACCGAAATTTTAGGTGCGTCGGTGGCCATGGATTTTGAAGGTGGGCTAAGCACCGGGCGTCGCAACAACACCCGCGGCGCCCCTCTGTATATTCGGCCCATTTCTTTTTCATTTTAATTTTCAGCTTTTTTTTGTGCAGTTTTATTTTTCAGCAGTTTTTTTTTTTAATTTGATTTTCAGCGTTAGTAACCGGCCATGTCCGGTTCGGTAGTTTTTTTTGAATTTGAATTTAAATTTTTGAATGTTAACGGTCTGTCCGTGACATCCGGTTCGGCCGGATGTTGTTTTATTTTGTATTGATAAGCGTTTTGAGTCGGTCTCTGCGCTTCTGTCAGGGTTTTTGATTTTGACAGCTTTCAGTTTTGATAGGCATGATAGGAACTTTTTTTCTGTTTATGGCGCAGGAACAGTAAGGTTGGCAAGGACCCGCCCCAGCCGACAATGACTAGCCACTGTCCACCACCACATCATGCCGACCGCCTTCCTTACTGCTTCCATCGTAGATGCGATTCCATAACATACTTGTAGCAATATATTTGCTTGTTTTATAATTTAATATGAATTTGAATTTAATTAATATAATTTAGAAATTTTAAAAAAGGTAAAAAAGCTTAATTTCAATGGTAAATGGAGGGTTGAAAATGGCCTTATGGCGTTGCAAATACATATATACGGTCTAAGTAGCAGATAAGACAATATGAAAATTAAAATACGTTTGGTGCACCTGTTAGGCACTCGTTTGAGCCTGCAAGTGCTTCAGGTTCGAGCCTCAATAAACTAAAGCTTTTTCTTGTGTTTTTTTTTTTTTTGATGGAAAATCCCATAAAATATCGAATTCATAATTCGATGTCCTTTTGCTTATTATATTTGATTTTTTTCTGTAATTTGAAATAATATTTCAAGTATACAGTTTTATAGCCCTTTTAATTCTACCCTAACAAAGTGCAAATGTCAAGTTCATAGAAAATTCCGCCGATTTTTGGCAATTTTTTCCGTTTTTGACTATTTTGCGTTTCAAATCTTTGATTACCTTATTCTGACCTGATCAACTGACCATGTATAATTACAAATACATTGCTAGAGTTGCGCTTTTTCGTTCATTTCAGAGATTCGGTTCGTTCGTTCTTTTTGTTCATCGGTTCCTTTTTTTTCAAGCAAATTTGTTCACTGCCGCTCAGACCGACGAAAAAATTCAACAAGTATAGAGGGGGGTGTGTATGCAGCAAAGCTTTGTGTAGGTATATTTAAATGTGTTATGAATAAATAAGTTAATAGCCGTGTTTTTTAACACGCGTATATCCGTTTACGCTTAAACTTTATATTGACTGCTAGTCGACAAACTATAAATACACCTCTGAAATTGCTGCGCATAAATTTTGTCCTACTAAATTTAAATACGCATTATACTCAGATGTAACTGAAATATGTGTCTTTGTTTCACCCTCTACACTAATTCTATGTATTCTATGTGTGTCCACAATTCATCGCAACTGATTCAGCTATATGTTATACCCTATGGCCATCAGAGCGTTGCGTCTCCGCTTTTCGGTACACCCTGTTGCTGTAGCTAGTTGTTTAACCACAGCCGCTAGATGGGTCTCCTAAGCATTATCTAAGCGAAGATAGGCGTTTTTTAACACGCGCAAACGAAACGTATACGCGCGTGTTAAAAAACACGGCTAATATATATACATATGTATAATTAACTTCAAAAAAAGTTACAAATTTCGGAAGATCGAGGAATTTGAAAGAGTATAGGCACAAATTGTAAAAATGAACATAAATGTAATAATTAGTTTCTTACAAAAGATGTTTTTCACACATATCGCATAAGTGGCATCATCGACATTCGTGCTCACTGTGAATTTCTACGTATGTATGTATGAATTTACAGTGTTCGTGAACGAGACGAGAGAAAAAATAACATTAGGTAAAACGAACTAAAAGAACAAATAGAACCGAAATCGAAGATCTAGTTCTTTTGTTCAGTTGAGAGACCCGGTCAATTGAACAAGTTCAGAACGAAACGACCCAACTCTATACATTGCGCTTGCAAGTGCGAAAGACCTCAAAAATATTTCGCTTTTGCTACTTTGTTTGCAGGTCAGGTGAAGGCGGCGAGGAAAAAGAATATTTTTTTCTTCTCATTCGAAACATCAGAACAGAAATGGAAATATGAAGTTTGGTATGGTATAGCCTCATGCGTAAAAGGATTAGAGAATTTTTTGGTAACAGACGAACAGAGAAAATCGTTAAGAGAATTTTCTGTTACGTCTTGCACCCTGTTAACATGAATTTGGGGAATAGTGGTGAAGTGCAAGACGTGTCACATGCAAATGGATCGTAAGCAGTGGATGCCAAAAAAACTCCTTCTCATTGTGTTTAAATTCTCTGGTTTCACCTCTACACCACTACCACCTACACTCTTCTACCTCTACAAATGGTGTGTGTCCACTATTGACCGCAACCAATTCAGTTATAGGTTATACACTAGGGTCAACAGAGGTTTGTGTCTCCGCTTTTCGGTAGAACATGTTCTGTAGCTAGTTATTCAACCACTGCCGCTAGATGGGTCTCATAAACATTATCTATGTGGGGATAAAAGCCTTTTTTTTACCGGCAAACGTAGACGTATATACGTGTGAAAAAAACACGGCTATTAAATAGCTATATTTTTCATATAAATTTTTCACTTCGATAATCGGTAATTATAAACAAATTTTAGTACCCAGCGGGTTAGGGGGATCAGAATATACCCGCGGTAGATATGCCTGTCGTAAGAGGCGACTAAAATACCAGATTCAAGGGGCTGTGTAGTAGAGGTTTACGCCGATCACTTTATCGGCGGCGGCGGCGTAGGCGGCGCGCCGGCGTACGCCGGTGTTCTTACTTTAAAAGCTTGATTTTTCTATTTAAAAAAATAATATTTAGGAAAGGTTTTGTTTATATGTGTTTAAGGAAATCAACGTGTTGGACATTTCGGGAAGATCCGGGGTTTTTCATCAAAACTTCGCAGACCGGTCAAAAATTTTCAGGAGTAGCTCTTTGCGAAGGGATTGTCCCTCGTTCGCTTGCTCCAGAGAGGCTTTGAACCTAACCCCGCTCTTTGGAATTGGTAATACTACGTCTGCTGAAAAAAAATAGAGATACATAAAATAGTCACACTTTTGCTTGTATATCTCGTGCAAAGCGTAGTTTCACCTAGGGTTAACTCCTAATAATCGTCGCGAACACACTTTCTTTAAATCATTTGTCGCTCCTTGGCGGTCACGCATAAAGGCGACTTAGGGTTGCTATTAATGGTCTATTAATACTCATGACTCTCGTGGCACAGGGCGCCTCCAGTTTTTTCGGCTGTTTTTAAGAGCTACAATTCCCGATGTGCGAACAGTAGGAATCCCTACCATCAGTCGCTACCACACCTCCTGAGCCTCACACCATATGCCAGTACAGAAGCTATAGGACTGCGACTTCGAACTCATACCTTCGTCGACGTCACTTTCCTAGAAGCTCTAGGTGTAGCTCCGAAGACTTTCCAACGGATGCTTTTGTCGCGCTATGCTGCCGAGCTACACAAGAGAAACACCTTGAAACGTTAGGGAGTGACTATTCGTCCAAGGATGCCGCCCTCAAAATCATAAGCAGTCTAAGTGGATGTCATTGCGTCATGGGTGAAAATCGTATAATCCTCGGTGGATCTACATGATTAAAATTTTACAAGGACCCTGGATAAATTTTTTTAAATGTAGACCAAAGATTGCAGACGTTTGTGTTCACAACATTGGTTTCAATAGTCTTCGTTAAATCAAATTTAGAATGAAAGTCGTCGGATTTTAAGTTGAAAGTTGTTAACTACTGTTTTCCGGCCTTACGATATAGGAGCTCATTATGGATGACCGCGTAGCTTCAGTTTTCAGACAAATTCGACTGTCCACTACGTTAGGGTAGTATCACACACGGTCATTAGTTCCACTGTCTTGGGAAAGCTTTTGCTTCACCACTTTGAGTGTTCTTGCGAAGGACAAAGCCTCACCTGGTAGATATATGTGCCTACGTATTCACATTTGTAAAAGGAGCCGTAACGTGTAGGTGATATTTAAACTTGGTTGATATGCTATAATCAATGTGATTCACTCCAAGGGACTAGTTTTTGATAGGGCCGCCAACTTTAGGAAATATGAAACCGGGAGACTTCGGTGTTGAAGGATGAAGTGTGAAAATTAAAATTAACATTTCAGAAGCTATTTTATAGTTTCGCAAATAAACAATAGATTTTTGAATGTAAGCCCAAATGATTTTCAAAACCTTCTCATTCGTACATATATCCTCAACTTAAGAATGAGGTAAGAATAATTTCAAAGGAGTGTTTATGCCCCTAGAACCTACTAAAGATTATGCATCACTGATTTCCCTTATTCTTGAGGACAATTTAAAAACATGTTCGCCTTGGGTCATTTTATTTGAATTAATTGTTCATTATTAATTTTTTCAAAAATGCAAAGTGAGCATATAAATTTATTATATAACATTTCTTTTAGTGTTTTGTTTTAATAACTTGTTGAATTGGGTGATGCAAAGTTAAGCTGACATCGAAAGCGCCTGTTATTTTAAATAACTTTTGAATAGTTATAAAGAGTTAAATTTCGCAATTAGTTTCTTATAACTGGCAGTGATGCGCATCCGCTGATACCACTTTCGACCATATCCGACCAATTTTCGACATAAACAATAAATGGCCTAAACAGTCTTAAACGAGTAGAAAATATAGTAACGCGCCGGACGCCGCGCCGATATTTTTGACATTCGGCGGCGGCGTGCGAAAAACGACCGAAATCGGCGTTTATCGGCGGCGTATATCTCTACTGTGTAGCGCAACCCTTCATGTTGCCAACGCAATATATAGCTTCTCCAAACCCAATTGTCAACCTCACATATCCGCGGCGAATCTTGTTTCACTAACATACGAGGCTCTGGCGACCTCAATATCCTCATGGAACTTGGGGGTGGGGAGGGAGGGATGGCCTGAAGGTTTAATGTTCCCGAGATGGTCGGACTAGCACCTTAATGGTGCTGTGTTACCGGAGCGTACCGGATCTGTATCCGGCAAAGGACCATCACATCGATAACACTCCCCAAAGCCTTCGGGGACACGGTTTCCACACCATGTTTTCATTTGGGACCAAAATTCATCGGAAAAACGGACCAAATCTAAAAGAAATGGACCAAATTTTTGTAGTTTTAATTGGCTTACAAACAATTCGGCAATTCACGAAAGTTCGAATTTTTTGTAAAATCTTTGATTTCAGGTTTTGGTAAAGTACAAAGTCACACACACTTTCATTCTAACAAAAAGCCTTATATAAATGTTTTAACGAAAAAAATAGAGGAAACCCGCGCCACAAGCCAAACTAGGTCTGTTTTATTTACATAAAAATCTTATTTTTAAACTAAATTACTACAGGGCTCGGTTGCATCAATTTTATTATAAAATCAGACAAAAAGTTAAAAAAAATTGTTTCCAATAGCTGGGTGCTGGACTTTTTTTAAATTTGATTCTATCCTCTTCCGTTTACCAGTGCACCCTCACGCTTCAATTTTCCCATCTATGGCCTAGATTCAACAATTGCGGGTTTTGAAATGTACATTACTTCCATGTAATTTGCGGTAGAGAAAAATGTACATTTCAAAACTGACATTAATTGAATCTAGCCCACAGTCCTCAGATTTACTATTGAGAAGTCTTATAAGTTTGAACTGTGTAGTAATGGTCGAATTTCCATTTGACGAGGTACGAGAAATTAGTTATTATTAACAATGTTGTTATTAAAGTTTCTGGGATACTGCTCTCCAACGGGAATAATTTGGCATAAAGCGTTTATAACAGATCTACTTGGACATTTGTAGAGTTATCGCTTTCCAAAAATATTCCTACCTTACTACCAATAAAAATATTCCTTGGGTTAAGATACTTAGTATTCTAAATTATGTACATTGACATTGTTTAAATATTCAATATTTTGATTATATCATTGCACCTAAAATTACTCATATTGATGGAATAATATCAGCAGACTTAATTTTTCCTATTGAACTCTTTAACGCAGGTCGGAAATATATAGAAAATTTTAATTCTATAACTGATATTGAATTTGACGGCTGTATAGCAAAAATGCTATTAACTTCCAGACAAAAAATAGAAAATATAGCCGCATCGCAGTGTGAAGATTTTAATAGCCTTGGAATACTTAAAACTCATCAATTTGTTTTGTGCTGTGAGAAAAATTTTAACATAAAACAGTGGTAAGTGCCCTAAATGTAAAACAAATTACTCTCATTAATTTATTTAGTTTTCAATACAACAATGTCTTCATCAGTGGATAACTCCGTCAAATTACTCTGAGATGTACGTGCATTTGCAACAACTTTTTTTAAGCTCAAACAGTGACAAAAGTCTATCACGCAAAGGTTTTGATAAACGATCGAAATATCTATCCACCAAAGCAAGATTTTCTGAATGACCGCTTGTTTCACTAACAGTTAACGAAAATTGGTTTTCTTCAAGATCCAACACTTTTCTAAAGTATCTGCTAGGTGAAGTGTCATTATTCTGCTACATTTTGTTGACATCAATTTTTTTGGAATAAATCCATTGAGGTAAATTATAAATTATATAAGGGTTAATGAAGGTGTGGAAAATTTTGTGGGCAGTGTTGAACACTTTTTCTCAGTGAAAACAAACAGCCTAAAAAGGGACCAGCGGACCAAATGGGGTTGGAAAGGACCATTTTTGGTGCAAATGGCCCAAAAGGGGCAACCGTGTTCGGGGAGTAACCTTATCGCTACAACAAATTTTAGAGATGCCGATTTATTTTCATAGACAAAGAACCACCTCCAAGGAGGCATCTCTAAATATAAGCACGAAATAAAAGAGAAACTTGAAAATTGCAGCTAGTGATCTAGATCCTAGGGACGGGGGACATGTGCCTAGATTATTTATTGTTCATTAGGGCATGTGCAAACGTGGATATCATCGCGTAATTCAATTGTAACTTATACACAAAAATATATTTACAAATGTTTTTGTTTTTATTTTACTATTCCAAAAACCCAATACAATTTTTCAAATTTAGAAAAATTAATAAATAACAATAATTATCAGAAAAAAAATTGTTGTTCTGGTCTTGAGCTCGAATCGAACCTTGAAAAATATATTTCGGTAAATAGAAAAATGTTATCTACGCATCAAAAACTCAATAGTGACCAACGCCCCGAAAAATGTCGATGTTTTTGCAAAATAAAACTTTCGATAGTAATATCGATAGTTCTGCAGCTTCACTCTCGATTAACCGAAATGTCAAAAGATCAAAATAAAGTCCTAAATTTAATCTTTTATGCAGAAGTTGGCAAAAGCATTTATTTAAAAGGCAAACAACGTCAATAATTTAACAAAATGTTAATTCAACTACTGAGGCAACAAGTGGGGCTGATTCAACGGAAAGTTTTTGGGACAGTTGCTTCTACAAATATTACATCGCTAAATCTTGTGCGTTATACAAGTTTTTTCAATAAATTGCCAGCCGAAGATATATGGCGTGGAGTTACTTCTGTTAGTAATGCCGGCAAAAAACGAGGCAGAGGAAAGGGTGCTGGGAAAAAAATTGCGAAAGATCTTAACAAAGGGCAGATAATAGGCGTAGGAAAGAAAGCTGTCTTATGGCCGGGTTTAAATGCTCCCATCGTTCGAGGAAAAACTCTATTACAACAGGAAGTTTTGCCGGAGGATAATCAAAAAAATGCAAATGCTGCAGATTTGCGGGACTCAACGAGCTCTTATCGAATGTTCAAGGTAAATTCATTAGATCGTGGATGGTCTGGAGCAAAATTGCCCGGCCGGAGTATTGGACCGCCAGATCCAATTGGTGATGATTGCTTTGATAACTTTGATACACGAGTGCTTGAAAATAAAATTGTATTTATTATGAAAGGAAACATGGGGAGAAAAAGGCGTTACTCTGTCATGTCAATTACAGGAAATGGAGAAGGATTAGCTGGCTTTGCAATTGCTAAAGCGCCTGAAGTTCGAACTGCTTTAAGAAAATCGAAAAATCGCGCTGCTCAAAAAGTAATGAAAATTGAACTTTGCGATAATCATACAGTATTTCATGACTTTTCGTGTGCATTTGGAAAAACTAAAATATTTGTTGAGAGAAAACCGGAAGGTTATGGACTCATATGCCATCGTGCGATAAAAACTATTTGTCAAGTGGTTGGAATTAAAGACTTACACGCTCGTATAGAAGGTTCAACAAATTTACAGCACATTGTAAAAGCATTTTTCTTAGGCTTATTGCAGCAAAAAACACACGAAGAGATCGCAAGTGACAAAAAATTGCTTGTAGTAGAATTTGGAAATGAGACCGGTCTACATCCACGAATTAGAGCAAACCCAGAACATTGCAGAACAAATCAAGAAATAGATCGAACCGAAATATTGGACTATAGACAGTATGCTTTGGGGGGAAAGATCGTTTTAGAGAAAAAGAAGTTTCCTCCATTTTATGTGAATACCAAGGGATATTTGAGGTATAACAGGAGGAAACAACAATTAAGAAACCTTTATGATGTACGCATACATTTGAAAGCTTTTGGTGAAAATTTTTCTTCTTAATTGAACAATGTAATATGAGTTAGTATGTATCTTCCTAAATAACAAAATAAAATATGTGTGTACATAAACTTTTACAAAGTAAATTACTTTAAGGACGAATATATGAACTACACGGCAGTCGACCTAATAATAATTTAAAACGCATTTTTATCTTTCATAAGCGTTCAATACTTTTGTAGCGATAATGAGACTCCCTGATGGTTTTGGGGAAACTGATTGATGTTGGTGTTCTTTCCAGCATACGATGACTACTTTACGTTTCCCTGCTGCATAGGTGTACTCTTTGAACTGAATAAAAAAAAAAAAAAAATACTTGGCACATCCGAGAAGATTTAGGCCGATGTTGTTGCTGTTGTAGCGATAGGAACACTCCCCGAAGGCCTTGGGGAGTATTATCGATTTTGTTGTTGTAGCGATAAGGTTGCTCCCCGAAAGCTTTGGGGAGTGTTATCGATGTAATGGTCCTTTGCCGGATACAGATCCGGTACGCTCCGGTACCACAGCACCATTAAGGTGCTAGCCCGACCATTTCGGGAACGATTTATGTGGCCACAGGGTCGCCAGAGCATCGTCTGTTGGTGAAACAGGATTCGCCGCGGATAGGTGAGGTTGACAATAGGGTTTGGAGAAGCTATATATTGCGCTGGCAACCTGAAGGGTTGTGCTACACAGCCCCTTGAATCTAGTATTTTAGTCGCCTCTTACGACAGGCATAGTATTAAACAATTAATCTGTTATTACTTTTTGAAGTTTATACATTACATAACACAAGGGATGTTACCAAATTATCTGAGTGATAGGATACAGTACAATCATGAGATCCATAACTATGGAACTAGAGTAGCAGAAATTTAGGACTGCCCAAAGTAAGAACCGAGTTCGCAAAAAAGACCTTAGAATACGTAGGCTATAAAATGTATAATGAACTACCAGCAGAGATAAAAGACTGAAAACGTTAAGTTTAAAGAAAAACTATTTCTATATTGTAAAAATTTAAATATGTAATACTAGTTAAACAATGAGTTTACTTAATTATTAATGAAGTAGTTTTAAGAAACACTTATGAATTTTGTAAATTGTACTATACAATGAATTAGGCTTTTTTGGCCGTAATAAAAAAAAAAAAAAATAATAATAATACCTACCGCGGGTATATTCTGACCCCTTAACCCGCCGGGGAGGGGGGAGTGTAATCGATGTTGACGGTCCTTTGCCCGATGCAGAACCGGTATGTCCCGGTAACAAGGATGATTAAGGCACCAGTCTGACCATCTCGGGACGATTTAGTAAGACCACATGAAACCTTCAAGGCCATACCGCCCTCCCTCCCCCTAAAACCATGAGGACCTTGGGGTTGCCAGAGCCTCGGCTGTTAAAGTAACAGGATTCGCCACGGGTAGGTGAGGTTGACAATTGCATTGGAGAAGCTATATTTTGAGCTGGCAACATCTTGAAAGGGTTGCGCTACACAGACCCTTAAATCAATTTGGTAATTTAGTCGCCTCTTACGACAGGCATACCTGCCGCGGGTATATTCTAAGCCCCTTAACCCGCTTAGGCCAGTTTTATGTAGTCCTAATAATGATTTAAGGTAGATTTTTATCGTTCATAAGAGCTCAATATTTTTGTAGCGATAAGGAGACTCCCTGAATGTTTTGGGGAATTTGATGTTGTTGTTGTAGCAGTGCTTCGCCCCACCTAATAGATGCGACCCATCACAAATTGTCATCAATATACTCTAACGGGAGTCCAAGGAAACTTGCTATTTCAACAGGGGTGGACCATAATCAAAGGGGTGTTAGAGGCGTTGGATCCACATTACAATTAAAGAGATGGTTGGTGTCATGTGGGGACACATTGCTAGCGGGGCATACATTTTGTATGTCGGGGTTGATTTTGGATAGGTAAGAGTTTAGCCTGTTACAGTATCCAGAACGAAGTTGAGCTAGAGCGACTCTCGTTTCCCTGGGGAGAATGCGTTCCTCTTCCGCAAGTTTTGGGTACTGTTTGAGTACTGGATTCACCGGGCAATTCCTGACATAAAGGTCCGACGCCTGTTTGTGGAGTTCACTGAGGACCTGCTTGTGTTTTGCTTCATACGGCTGAGTTTTCAGGTGCCGTATTTCCTCATGATGCTTACGGAGATGACTCCTTAAGCCCCTAGGCGGTGTTGGCTCATCAATCAGATGTCTGTTGGGATGCCCAGGTTTCTGGGTATTCAACAGGAACTGTTTGGTTAGCATCTCATTTCTCTCCCTGATGGGGAGTATTCTCGCCTCATTATGTAGATGGTGTTCTGGGGACATAAACAATTAATTTAATTTGGGGAATTTGACCAATGTTGATGGTTCTTTTCCGCATACGAATTTATATGACTACTATACATTCAACCCCCTGCATAGGTTGTGTACCTTTTTTTTTATTTATTTATTTGTTAGTTAAATCAACACAGACACAAAGCGGTCGACTACTGGATATAAGATATAATACTGTCACGGATATTAGCATCACTAAGCTATACCATCCGATACGTCAAGCTCCACGTAGGGTTCCACTGGCGAAGCGGGAAGTGGTGAGTCAAATTATACAAGAAATGAGCGACAGCGGCGTCATCGAACCATCAGCTAGTCCCTGGAGCTCACCGGTAGTACTTGGAAAGAAGGATGGAAAAATGAGGTTTTGCGTGGACTACCGGAAGTTGAATGACGTTACGAAAAAGGATAGCTACCCATTGCCAAGAATTGACGACACTCTGGACTCGCTCTCTGGACTTGAAAAGCGGCTACTGGCAAGTGGAGGTGAAGGAGGAAGACAAAGACAAAACAGCCTTCAGCGTCGGAGATGGTCTTTGGCAATTTACAGTAATGCCCTTTGGACTATGTAATGCACCAGCTACTCATGGATCAGGTATTGAAAGGACTACATTGGAAAACATGCTTGGTGTACCTGGACGACATCATCGTATTGGGCAAGAACTTTGATGAACATCTTAAAACTTAAATGAAGTTTTCCAGAGAATAGCTGGCGCTGGTCTGAAGTTAAGTCCCAAAAAGTGTGCACTGTTTAAAACAGCAGTAAATTATTTGGGTCACGAGGTAACGACAGAAGGTATCCGTACAGCGAATGAAAAGATAGAGGCAGTAAAGGATTGGCCAAGACCACAGAATCTGCATGAATTGAGAAGTTTCCTTGGACTGTGCACATATTACCGCCGATTTGTACCAAATTTTGCCAGCGTAGCCCATAGTCTCCACGAGCTAACAAGAAAAAATAAAGCTTTTGAATGGAAGAAGGAGCAAGAAGTAGCTTTCCAAACATTGAAAGAGCGTTTGTGCACTGCCCCAATGTTGGCATATCCAATTCCAGGAGCAACGTTTATTCTAGATACAGATGCGAGCGGATATGCTATAGGAGGCGTTTTATCACAACTGGTCGATGGACAGGAGAAGGTAGTTGCATATTACAGCCGTTCGATTGGAAAACCAGAGAGGAATTACTGCGCTACGCGGAGAGAGCTGTTGGCATTGGTAGAGTGCATTAAACATTTTCACAAATACCTCTACGGCCAGCGATTCCGTGTCAGGACAGATAACGCAGCTTTAAAATGGCTTCTACAGTTCCGTAATCCGGAAGGACAATTGGCACGGTGGATCGAGCGACTACAAAGCTATGACTTTTCCATTGAGCATCGAAAAGGTAGTACCCATGGAAATGCCGATGCAATGTCACGAAGACCATGTAGTTTGGAATGCAAGCACTGTTCAAAGGCCGAGGCTAAAGAAGACATTATAGATGTCCGGCTAATGACTATAACATATACAGATGAATGGGACAAGGAACAGCTAAGAAAGTGCCAGCAAGAAATTACAGATCTGTCACGTGTTATGCAACGGCTCGAACAAACGAAAGACCAAACAGAGAAGAGATGCCAGCAGAGAGTCCCATTGCGAAGTCATATTGGGCACAGTGGAACAGTTTAGAATTGATATCCGGTTGCCTTCATAGAAAGTGAGGATGGTAAATGCAAGAAGAAACTGATAGTTGTTCCCAGAAAGAGGATTCCTCACGTGCTCAACGAGCTGCATAATGGTCCAAGTGGAGGCCATCTTGGAATCACGAAGACGCTCGAGAAAATTAAGCAGAGATTCTATTGGGTTGGTTGCCGTCAGTCGGTCACCGAGTGGATTGCCAACTGCGAGGTATGCAACAGAGCGAAAGGGCCCAAAACACGAAGTCATGGCCAGATGAAGCAGTATATTTCAGGTGCACCATTTGAAAGGATCGCTATGGATGTCGCAGGTCCATTTCCTACTAGCAACCGCGGAAACAAGTACGTACTGGTGGTTATGGATTATTTCAGTAAATGGCCAGAGGTATACCCAATCCCAAACCAAGAAGCAGGAACGGTAGCAGAAGTGGTTAAAAACAGTAGCAGAAGTTAAAAACGAATGGGTTGCAAGGTATGGTGTACCAATGGAGTTACATTCTGACCAAGGCAGGAATTTTGAATCAGCTGTGTTCCAAGAAATGTGTAAATCATTGGGCATTCGAAAAACACGGACAACTGCATTGCATCCTCCTCAGTCCGATGGTATGGTGGAACGTTTCAATAGAATCTTGGAGGAGCATTTAAGGAAAGTAGTAGACAAGTACCATAAGGAGTGGAATACCCGCATACCATTATTCTTGATGGCTTACCGATCAGCAGTGCATGAGACAACGGGCCAAAACCCCTGCAAAAGTAATTTTTGGCAATGACCTTCGACTGCCAGCTGATTTGAAGTTTGGGATAGACGCCGATGCGGAGAGAAATGTCAAGAAATCCACTGGTGTCTTGGAAGAAGAGCTGAGAGAGATACACGATCTTGTAAGGCAACGATCAAAGATTATTAGTGACAAGATGAAAGTGAGGTACGATACAGCAATTAATTCGGAAGGGTTTCATGAAGGAGATTTGGTGCTGTTATACAACCCACAACGAAAAAAAGGTTTGTCCCGAAATTGCAGTGTAACTGGGAAGGCCCATACAAAGTTGTAAAACGGATCAACGATGTAGTGTACCGCATTCAAACCACTACCAAACCACGAACCAAAATGAAAGTGGTTCATTTGGAGAGATTAGCAGCGTTTAGATCGAGAGATTTGTTTGATCGGGACGATCATACTTAGGTGGAGGGCAGTGTCACGGACATTAGCATCACTAAGCTATACCATCACTAAGGCGATGCTACGGCCATGCTAAGCGATATTTACGTCAAAAATCAAATCATGTATACACATATATAAGGCAGCCGAGAGATGTCACACACAGATGCATTTACTTATACGCCTATGTGTGCGCGAGAGACTGTAAACTACAAACATTCACATCAATAATTCAATCATTATGTATCTACATAAACGAATAAATAATTGCGTCTACACATATGTACCATGTACGTATACGAGCAGCGGAGAGTCAATGCACAAACACATGCATATATCTGAGATACTCCTATAAGTATGCAATGAGAAAAACTATAAAATTGTTCAATTGTAGTTACAGCTGAGATGTTTGAGAGCTAATGGACTAGTAGATTCTGGAAGCGCCTAGAAGATGCGAATGTTAAAATCAAAGAGTATAAAAGGCGACAGATGTAGAGGCGCTGGAATTCAGTTTCATTTGAGCCATTGTTTACTATATAGTTTGGCAGCTTAAATAGGGCTTATGTTGCGAATAGAGTGGGAGGCAGTGGACTAGGCAGTCGAATGTCATATAATGAAGGAATTAATGTTCGGAGTTTTTTCAAAATTTGCCCAAAATCCTGAATCACAAAAGGGAGTGTAGTTAAGTACGAAAATGAAAAAAATGTAGTTAGATTTTGCTTTTTTTTGCAGAAGATTTTCATTTTAAAAATGTAATATGCAAACCAATGTTCATTCTATTACTTTTTTAGCAGGAGATTTTCATTTTAAAAATGTAATGCATAATACTGTGTACAAACACACACCAAATTGGCAATTTATACCATTTGGGCAATTTATTACGCAATTTATTACGCAATTTATCATATAATAAATTGTAATAATAAATTGCCAATTTAAAAAAAAATGCGTACTAAATTGTTTCAAACTGCAAATGCAGCCTTGTAAAGTGTGTTTATTGAGTAGATTTAAACGTCAGTTACGCATGGCTCAACTACATGGTTGGCTCATCTCATCAGCTGATTTTATTTTCTTCATTTCACTGGAGTAGGGATTGTCAAAAGAAGATGGCGAACTCAAAATGAAACCAAAACATTGAACACATTTTTCTATAACACACAAAAATTTCAAAGTTCTATGTTTTCATTCCATTCCATTCGCCTTATACCAACACGCACATTTTGATAGTCTGAATAAAGGTATGTTGTTCCTGTAGAGATGAGTCAACCATCTATCAAATTACTATTGTGTAAGCTAAATTGAGTTGTATGAACACCACTCAATCTAAATCGAATTTGTCTCAATTTATTTTTCTGTTTGAACATAGTATAAACCAATGTTCCTTCTATTACTCATTTTATCTATGGAGCTTCACATGAACTTTATAGAAACGTGCTTTTTATATTTACGAACTTATTCCTCAATGAAAATAAATGAAACACATATTAATGTAAGCATTAATCATGTTTCTTATTTTTTAAATGTTCTTCTTAAATATTCACCCTTATCGCGAGTTTTACTTTCGCCCGAAAATATTCACAGTTTTTGTTCACCCTATCGCAGAGGGTGACGAAACAATTTTTTGTGTTCGAAAAAGATTTCACCTTATCGGCAACTCTTTGTTCGGGCGAAATGAACAGCGGTGAAACCCAAATTTCTTCACTTATATTTTACAGGCGAACGAGAGGAAAACAAAATGTAAATAATTTTTTGTTTACAAATTTGATACTCTTATAATTATATGTACTTTTATTATTAAAAATAAATCAATAAATAATGCACCATCGGAAGCTGAGTATCACATGCATTGACTCAGGAAACTGCCTCCCTATTAAGTAAACCAGCATATAAGGCTCATCGTGTAGAAGTAGAAAGGCCAGAATGGGTAGACACAATTTTGGAAGCACTGAAGGGATCACAACAGAAAAATGCCGGAGTTATTAAATGTTTCAAGTGCGGCAACCCAGGTCATATTGCACGACATTGCAGCACCGGTCCCAATAGCTCCAACAATGTGGGTGGCCGTAAACGCAGAGCTGAAGGAGATGAGCAAATCTCCAAATCCACTCAATCGTTAAACTAAAGCGAGTCAGCCGCAAGGGGCGACAGCTGGCTCCCTCAATTGAATGCCCCATAATCTCTATCTCACAAATTGGAAGAAGGTCAAACAATCTTACTGTCGGAGGACATGTGGATGGAAAGGAACGTTTACTGACTGTAGATACGGGTGCATCTCATTCCATCATTCGAGCGGATTTAGTCAACAAGAAGATAACACCATTGCATGGAGCAAGATTGCGTACAGCCACTGGAGAAGACAGCACGGTTCTAGGAGAAGTATCATGTGAAGTCGCAATTGGGAACGTCACGGTAGTACACAATTTTATAGTGGCAGAGATTGTTGATGAAATCATAAGTGGAGTGGACTTCTTAATCGACCAGGGCATCAAGATCGACATGCAAAGCAAGACGATGCGATATAAGAACATGGATGTACCACTTAATTTCGGCTACGAGAGAGGCTACAGCAGTAAACGAGTGCTGGTGGAAGAGAGTCAGCGAATACCACCAAAATCCGAAGCAGTCATCTGGGCAAAGGTTGATGGAGATTGTGGGACAAACAAATTGTGGGTTGTCGAAGCAGCAAACAAATCAGCACTGAACATACTTGTAGGAAAAACCCTGGCTATGACAAAACAAGATGGACGTGTTCCGGTAAGAGTACTCAATAAATTCAAGTCACCATTCAATTTGACCAAAGGAGCTATTTTGGGAAGATGCCAAGAGGCCGAAGTAGTTATTAACTGTGAATAGCTCCAGGAATACGTTTCATCTAGTAATACTGATCTTTCAAATGACATCACGGCATGGACGCAGGGGCTAGAGGAAGCATATCAGAGTAAGGCAAAACAACTGCTCCTAAAGTACACGAACATATTTGACCAGGATGGTTCTAAACCAGGCCGCACCAACGTTGTGAAACATCAAATTGACACTGGAGATGCGAGGCCGATCCGTCAAGCTCCACGTTGTGTTCCACTGGCGAAGCGGCAAGTTGTGAGTCAAATTATACAAGAAATGAGCGACAGCGGCGTCATCGAACCATCAGCTAGTCCCTGGAGCTCACCGGTAGTACTTGTAAAGAAGAAGGATGGAAAAATGAGGTTTTGCGTGGACTACCGGAAGTTGAATGACGTTACGAAAAAGGATAGCTACCCATTGCCAAGAATTGACGACACTCTGGACTCGCTCTCTGGTACGAAATGGTTTTCCACACTGGACTTGAAAAGCGGGTACTGGCAAGTGGAGGTAAAGGAGGAAGACAAAGAGAAAACAGCCTTCAGCGTCGGAGATAGTCTTTGGCAATTTACAGTAATGCCCTTTGGACTATGTAATGCACCAGCTACTTTCGAGAGACTCATGGATCAGGTATTGAAAGGACTACATTGGAAAACATGCTTGGTGTACCTGGACGACATCATCGTATTGGGCAAGAATTTCGATGAACATCTTAAGAACTTGGAGGAAGTTTTCCAAAGAATAGCTGGCGCTGGTCTGAAGTTAAGTCCCAAAAAGTGTGCGCTGTTTAAAAAGGAAGTAAATTATTTGGGTCACAAGGTAACGACAGAGGGCATCTGCACTGCGAACGAAAAGATAGAGGCTGTAAAGGATTGGCCAAGACCACAGAACCTACATGAATTAAGAAGTTTCCTTGGGCTGTGCACATATTACCGCCGATTTGTACAAAATTTTTCCAGCGTAGCCCAAAGCCTCCATGAGCTTACAAGAAAAAATAAAGCTTTTGAATGGAAGAAGGAGCAAGAAGTGGCTTTCCAAACATTGAAGGAGCGTTTGTGCACTGCCCCAATGTTAGCATATCCGATTCCAGGAGCAACATTTATTCTAGATACAGATGCGAGTGGATATGCTATAGGAGGCGTTTTATCACAACTGGTCGATGGACAGGAGAAGGTAGTTGCATATTACAGCCGTTCGATTGGAAAACCAGAGAGGAACTACTGCGTTACGCGGAGAGAGCTGTTGGCATTGGTAGAGTGCGTTAAACATTTTCACAAATACCTCTACGGCCAGCGATTCCGTGTCAGGACAGATCACGCAGCTTTAAAATGGCTACTGCAGTTCCGTAATCCGGAAGGACAATTGGCACGGTGGATCGAGCGACTACAAAGCTATGACTTTTCCATTGAGCATCGAAAAGGTAGTACCCATGGAAATGCCGATGCAATGTCACGAAGACCATGTAGTTTGGAATGCAAGCACTGTTCAAAAGCCGAGGCTAAAGAAGACATTATAGATGTCCGGCTAATGACTATAACATGTACAGATGAATGAGACAAGGAACAGCTAATAAAGTGCCAGCTAGAAGATGCAGATCTGTCACGTGTTATGCAAGGGCTCGAACGAAATGAAAGACCAAACAGAGAAGAGATGTCAGCAGAGAGTCCCATTGCGAAGTCATATTGGGCACAGTGGAACAGTTTAGAATTGATATCCGGTTGCCTTCATCGAGTATGGGAGAGTGAGGATGGTAAATAAAAGAATAAACTGATAGTTGTTCCCAGAAAGAGGATTCCTGATGTGCTCAGCGAGATGCATAATGGTCCAAGCGGAGGTCATCTTGGAATCACGAAGACGCTCGAGAAGATTAAACAGAGATTCTATTGGGTTGGTTGCCGTCAGTCGGTCACTGAGTGGATTGCGAACTGAGAGGTTTGCAGCAGAGCGAAAGGGCCCAGAACACGAAGTCATGGCCAGATGAAGCAATATAACTCAGGTGCGCCATTTGAAAGGATCGCTATGGATGTCGCCGGTCCATTTCCTACTAGCAACGGCGGAAACAAATATGTACTGGTAGCTATGGATTATTTCAGCAAATGGCCAGAGGTATACCCAATCCTAAATCAAGAAGCGGAAACGGTAGCAGAAGTGTTTATAAACAATTGGGTTGCAAGGTATGGTGTACCAATGGAGTTACATTCTGACCAAGGCAGGAATTTCGAATCAGCTGTGTTCCAGGAAATGTGTAAGTCATTGGGCATTCGAAAAACACGGACAACTGCATTGCATCCTCAATCCGATGGTATGGTAGAACGATTCAATAGAACATTGGAGGAGCACTTAAGGAAAGTAGTGGACAAGTACCATAAAGAATGGGATACCCGCATACCATTATTCTTGATGGCTTACCGATCAGCAGTGCATGAGACAACGGGCCAAACCCCTGCAAAAGTAATTTTTGGCAATGACCTTAGACTGCCAGCTGATTTGAAGTTTGGGATAGATGCCAATGCGGAGAGAAATGTCAGGAAATCCACTAGTGATTTGGAAGAAGAGCTAAGAGAAATACATGATCTGATAAGGCAACGAACAAAGATTATGAGTGACAAGATGAAAGCCAGATATGATAAAGCAATTAATTCAGAAGGTTTTCAGGAAGGAGATTTGGTGCTGTTATACAACCCACAACGTAAAAAGGTTTGTCCCCGAAATTGCAGTGTAATTGGGAAGGCCCATACAAAGTTGTAAAACGGATCAACGATGTAGTGTACCGCATACAAACCATCGGTAAACCACGAACCAAAATGAAGGTGGTCCATTTGGAAAGGCTAGCAACGTTTAGATCGAGAGATTTGTCTGATCGGGACGATCAGACTTAGGTGGAGGGCAGTGTCACGGATATTAGCATCAGTAAATTATCCCATCACTAAGGCGATGCTAAGGTCATGCCAAGCAGTATTTACGTTAATAATTAAATCAAGTATACACATATATAAGGCAGCCCAGAGAGATGTCACACACAGATGCATTTACTTATATGCCTATGTGCGCGCGAGAGACTGTAAACTACAAACATTCACATCAATAATTCAATCTTTATGTATCTACATAAACGAATAAATAATTGCGTCTACACATATGTACGTATACGAGCAGCGGAGCGGCAATGCACAAACACATGCATATATCTTATCTGAGTTGTCACAAGAGAGAGCAATAATTTGTGCACGTAGTTGTGGCTGGCGATTTTGTAGCCGAAACAACTAGTAAGTTCTGGAAATGGAAGAGCCTAGAAGTATGCAGCGTAAACTATAAAAGCGGGGCAAGCGAGTAAGAAGTAATTCAGTTTGAGTTGAGATATCAATCAGTTTGATTAAGCACGCGATCTGCCGGCCAATAGTAGAGTTTCATTTGAGTTATCAATCAGTTTGGTTATTAAGCCAGCGAGTAGCAAAGTATACGTGTAATTGTGAATTACTTTAATAAACGCCATTTTTCCATTCTTCAATATTGGAGTTATTTATTCAACAGTTTAGTGATTCGAACTTAGCAAAAGGGCAAATAAGAGGATTTGCAAGTAATTCGTTACAATATGCATTATATTTTAAATTTTCTCTAACTATTCGTTTTGTGCTGACTAAATTTTGCTTATGCATAACTTTCTTTGGCTATATAAGATAACAATTCCAGGGGCCGTTTTCACCATCTTCGGTGAACGCTAACAAACACTTTATTTGAAGGAAATCGTTCAGTTATTCGTCACATAAGGGTTACTTTAAAATAACGGACGTTAAAAGTTCCCCTGTCACATGAGGAAAAATTAAATACAATTATTTTTATAACATGAAGATAGATAGAAAATTTATTGGGGATTGCACTGCGACCGTTGAATCTATTGTACCCTTATCAGATTGCGTCGCGTTCCAGGAGGATATGTTCCACCGTTCCTCCTGATCGATCACGAAGTCGGCATGAATACAAAATTATGTTTTTATTTAGTTGAACGACGATCGAAATTCTTATATTTTTCAAGAAATCCAGGAAACTTCAAGAAGAACCCTAAGTTTTTAGTTATTTGTGCTTTGCTTTGACGTTGGCGGTGCGTTGCTTATAGATTGAAGCAATTAAAGCGCGTGTGTTCAAAGTCAGATGTAGACGCAACGCAAGTGCCAATACGACTCAAAAGTCACCTTAAGCTTAGTTGCTTCACGTGTTATTTATCATTATTAATTAAAAATGTTGGATCTCCTAAGAAGCTAAACTTAGGCAAGATACACACGAGACTTAGCTTCGTAGACGCGTACAACATATGGAATGCAGCTACGATTTTCTACGCCTCAAGATTTCTTATGCTGTACCTAATACGCGTCTATGAAGAGACGCCTCGTGTGCCTCTTCGCTTAGATTATTTTCAAAGAAAAAATGCTTTGTTTTATAAACTTTGCAAATATTCACATACATGTCTACTACTATGGCTGTCGCTTCAATACTACTATTTCATTATTTAAAAAAAAATTAGTTCTGAAAAATGCAACTTTGTCACATGCGTTCTCAAACACGGTTGCAAAACCATGTTTTCATTTAGGACCAAAATGCATCGGAAAAAAGACCAGATCTCAAAATAAGGACCAAATTTTAGGTTTTTTATTGGTATACAAGCAATTGGGATGTTTCAATGGTTTAAAATATAAAATTTTAATAAAGTAGAAACTTGGTTTTAATTCAAACTGCACAAACAAAAATAAAGTGCACCTTTAGGTATTATATGTTCACATTTCTAGGATTAGTCTATGTCTTCCACCAACCAAGCGTTGCGAACCTAGTTTTGCTTGATGGCAATGGAATAAAGTGCATAGCGCAGTTAGGTTTTATTAAAGAACGGTTAAAAATTTGTGAGTTGGAACTCACGACTAAAAATCAAGCGTCTTAAAAGTTTCAACTGTGTAATAACTGAATACGGATCGAAATATCTAATCATTAAAACAAGTATTTTTTCTGATAAGTCCGTTGTTTCACCAAAAATTAATGACAATGTGTTTGCCCGAACATTCAACACTTCCCTTTTTAATGCCTTGCCTAAATTATCTACCGGGTGAAATGTCATTGTTCTGCTACACTTTATAGATAGAGCAATTTTTGTGATAAGAATTCCATGGAAGTGTAAATTGGTTAGGTATTTCAATTATTTTATACGACGTTTAATGATTAAGTTGAAACACGACTTTTCTAGTCTTTAGATTTACCGGAAGTGCCTGCCACCATATTTATTTTCAAGGTTGCCCTCTATTTTCATATCGATAGTTTTACAATAGCCGTGTTTTTTTATACACGCGTATACGTTTACGTTTGCGCGTGAAAAAAACGCCTATCCTCGCTTAGATAATGCTTAGGAGACCCATCTAGCGGCAGTGGTTAAATAACTAGCTACAGCCACAGGGTGTACCGAAAAGCGGAGACACAACCCTCTGATGGCCATAGGGTATAACATATAGATAAATCAGTTGCGATAAATGTGGACACACATAGAATATATAGAATTAGTGTAGAGGGTGAAACAAAAACACATATTTCAGTTACATCTGAGTATAATGGGTATTGAAATTTAGTAGTACACATTTTATGCGTAGCAATTTCAGAGGTGTATTTAAAGTTTGACGCTTAGCAGTCCATATAAAGTTTAAGCGTATAGACGTTTACGTGTAAAAAAAAACACGGCTAATATTTACAATAGGGTTGCTTAACTTCTAATAACTTAAGCTACATGTACACAATGGGTTTACAGAAGTAAATTAAAAATTATGTGTGGGTAATAGATTTGCCGAAAATTTTATTAGCAGTATTTTGAATTTTTGTTTCAGTGAAAAAGAAATAAAAGTACAAAATCCGTGCCGAACAAGAACCAAAATTGAGAAAATGGGACCAGCGGACCATATGGGGTTGAAAAGGGCCATTTTTTGTCCAAATGGATTGAGGTGGCAACCGTCTTCTCAAATGCAAGCTTCCACATCAAATACATACACATATAAGTACTTCAACATTACGAAATACATTGTCGCGTTGTAAGCCAAAGTATTTTTGCATAAAACCTTTTTGACCACCACAATACCACAGATTAAGTGTAAAATTTCACAAAAATAATAAAATTTTTCGAAAAATTACACCGAATAACTGCAGTCCTTGTTTACGAATTTAGAAACAATGAGAACGACAAATACGAACGAGTATGAAATATAATGTCAAAACGTATACGCACATGGTTGTATTTCAATGCACGAAAATGCTTTAAAAACGCATGAAATTGTTAAATTAAAGTTGAAAAAAAATGTTAAAAACTTTAATATAAATAAAAAGCTTTTTTTAATAACAACAAATACACCTTATATATTCTATTTATACATCAATTGGTAAGGTTTATCTCACTTTAAAATTTAAACTAAATAATTTAGTTTTTTTTTTTTTTTGAAATTGAGTTGAATGTGCAAATTTCACCGATCAGCCGTTAGTTGCGCTACTTGGTAAAATTTACAATGATTTGAGCTATCAATCAGTTTGGTTATTAACCCATTACAGCATAACGTTCGATATATCGGACATTAATAAAATTAAATTTGTATGCATCAAGTTGGTGGCGTGTGTAGGCTTAAATGGTGTAGTCGAAAGAAAACTATTTCTTCAACAATGGCAACCCTTCGTTTATCGATCTGTCATAAAAAGTTCCCGTTATTTTACATTTTTCAGTATGGCGGACTGCAAGCAGACTTTCACGTAAAGGGTAAAATAAATGGTTATATTTATTTGGTATATTTTCAGAAAACTTTTTTAGTGACAAGTGTTTATTAGTGTATAGGTGTGTTACTAAGCAAAACATAAAAAATTACGAAGTTTGCGTTACTAGGAAACATTTACTGTAGTATTTAGTTGTGACGTCCGATATATCGAACGTTATGCATAGCAGGCTCATAGTTTATTGGTTTGTTGCTTTTTTTCAGATTGACAGTAGATGAAATTTTGAGCCTTTTGGAGCGCGGTGATGAAAATACTGACAATGGAAACATTATTTATGTAGAGCCACCAATCGAACTTGAAGGTCAAACCACAGATAAAGACAGTGACAAATCGGATGAAGAGCACGATGGTAATTTGAACCACTTAGGACGTAAATTATTGCAAACTAAGTGCGAACTCCGTCGTTTTCGTACAAATAAAGGATCTAATCAATATCAGAGTTTGCACGAGACCTCCTCGAGTAGCCAGTCCGAGGATGATGCACCACTCTCGATCTTGAAGAAACGGCTACAGCCAGCCAAGAAAAGGAGGGTTGACTTATGGAAGAAAGAAATTCCAAATTTTACTTGTACAGAATTCATCCCACAAACATCATCAGAAGAGGCTTGTAACTGTAAAACTCCTGTAGATTTTTTAAAATTATTTTTCAATCAGGATTTGATCAAACAAATTGTGGAGCAAACCAATATTTACGCTGGACAGAGGAATAAACAGCTAATGGTTACTGAAGATGAAATTTATGTCATTTTGGGAGGAATGCTACTATCAGGATACGCCAAGTTACCAAATAAACGACTTTATTTTTCCAGAGACAACGATGTTCCAAAACTGCTTTCCGAAAATATAAGATGTAACAGGTTCGAATCAATACTCCAAAACTTGCACCTCAATGATAATAGCCAAATAGGCTCATCTTCTGACCGACTGTATAAATTGCGTCCATTACTAGATAGCCTCGGAAATTCTTTCCAAAAGCACTACGGCATAGACGAACATTACAGTGTCGATGAAAGCATGATTCCATATTACGGAAAGCACTACGCTAAACAATTTATAAGGGGAAAGT
Source organism: Eurosta solidaginis (assembly GCF_040869045.1). Classification (NCBI taxonomy): domain Eukaryota; kingdom Metazoa; phylum Arthropoda; class Insecta; order Diptera; family Tephritidae; genus Eurosta; species Eurosta solidaginis. Next base: position 286,896,046 of record NC_090319.1, on the reverse strand, counting down.
CCATTAGATTTGGATTTAAAAATTGGGCTTTGTGTGTAAGCACTGGATATATGGTTGCCTTTAGTTTGTACACAGGAAGAAGTGCTGAAAAAAACCTTTGGGCTGAGAGGAGATGTAGTCCTCACACTTATAGACCTTGGAAAGTTACCATCTAATAATGGGATAAAAATATACTTTGACAATTTCTTTACATCTCTAAGTTTGATGAAGCACCTCCGAGAAATAGGATTTTATGCAACTGGTACTCTACGAGCTAATCGCACAGAAAATTGTTCTCTGAAAGATGTAAAAATGTTTAAAGGAGAAGACCGAGGCTACACCGATTACAGGGCGGTCGACGAAGTATTTGTGTGTCGCTGGAAAGATAACAGTGTAGTTACGGTGGCAACCAATTTCGAAAATATTGCAATGACAACTGCCACGCGCTGGTCGCACGAGAATAAGGCAAAAATTGCACTCCCCCAACCATCTTTAATTTCTAATTACAATAAGTATATGGGTGGAGTGGATAAATGCAATCAGGCAGTTGCAAATTTGCGTACAAGGATGCGTATAAGAAAGTGGTGGTGGCCAATTTTTGCCTATTTCGTAGATGTCACAATTGTGAATGGATCGTTACTTGCGAAAAAAGTTGACTGCAATAAAGACACGGAGTCCTTGTTTGCATTTAAGAGGCATGTAGCTCGAACTCTACTTGTGACACACGGAACTACACCACATCAAAGATGAAAATCAGCTACACCATTATCCACTACACGGTTTGATTGCCTGAACCATTGGAGTGTTCCAATAGATTCAGAACGCCGGTGTGCAAATAAGTGTGGAGGGAAATCAAAATACAAGTGCCTGAAATGTGAAGTAGCTCTCCATTCGAAGTGTTTCATGGAGTATAATACAGCGCCCAATAAATAAATATATGTTTATATAACATTCTTGTACTTATATTTCCTTATTTTCAGTAATATTTTAAATAAATTTTGCTAGAAACCTTAAAACTTTTTTATTTCTCATGAAATAGTTTAAGGTCCCAGTGTGCATAGCGTTCGATAAATCGGACGGGTCGTTTACAACAAACTACAGACAAATGTGTAACTTCTCTCTCACTACTTGATAAATGTGATCTCTACAACCCGCAATTTTCACTGAAATTAATTATAAGTATATGGATAAACTTTATGCACTAATGGGTTAAGCAAGCTATTCGTTGCAAAGTTTGATTCATTGTAAATTTTACCAAATAGCGCAACTAACAGCTGATCGGTGAAACTTCGCACATTCACACGCACAGTTCTCGACTCAGTTTCAAAAAAAAACTTTAGATTATTTAATTCAAATTTTAAAGTGAGATAATCCTTACAATTTTATGTATACAGAATATATATGTTTTTGTTGTTATTAAAACAATAGTTTTATTTATATTAAAGCTTTTATCATTTTTTTTTTAACTTTGATAAATCTCCGAACACCATTTCTTCATTATATGACATTTGACTGCCTAGTCCACTGCCTTCCACTCTATTTGCAACATAACCTCTACTTAAGCTGCCAAACTATATAGTAAACAATGGTTTGAGTGTTATTGTGAAGTACCCTAATAAAGGCCATTTTTTCCATTATTCAAAATTGGAGTTATTTATTCAACAGTTTAGCGATACGAACGTTGTCAGGAGATTGCAAATAAGGGGAATTGAAGTACATTCGTTACAATACATATAACAAGGGAAGAAAACATAAGCGTAAAAAACAAAATTTAAAGTAAAAACTTAAATAATAAACAATAAAATTAATTAAGTTAAATTTTAATTAATACATAAATCAAATCAAAAATAAAAATGAGTTAAAATTAATATTGAAATAAAATTGACATCTTACTTAAAAATCTTTAAAAATATCATGCCAGACGTGAGAGTATTTCCTTACGGATAGCAGCAATCGAATACTCAAAACTAATACAGTTGTACAGTTCGTTATAGCGCGAGCAGCAATTGCGAAGAGGGCTATATTTGGCAAAATTACGCCGTAGAATGGGTAAATGAAAGAGTACATAGTGTCTTGTAGTTCTCGCAGGAACAGAAAAATTCGGTCTGCTTACAAGGTCAGTGGTGTCTATCTCACCGATAATCAGTTTATGAAGGAATATTACCCCGAATAATGTACTCCTATTCTCTAAAGTTGGCAAACTCATGAGAAGAAGTATATTTCTATAAGGTGGAAGATGTTGATTTGATCCCCAGTTAAGACCGCGTAAAGCGAAGATTAGAAACTACCCCAGCGGGTAAGGGGGTCAGAATATACCCGCGGTAGGTATGCCTGTCGTAAGAGGCGACTAAAATACCAGATTCAAGGGGTGTGTAGCACAACCCTTCAGGTTGCCAGCGCAATATATAGCTTCTCCAAATCCAATTGTCAACCTCACCTATCCGCGGCGAATCCTGTTTCACTAACAGACGAGGCTCTGGCGATCCCAAGCTCCTCATGGATCTTGGGGGTGGGGAGGGAGGGGATGGCCTGAAGGTTTAATGTGGCCACATAAATCGTTCCCGAGATGGTCGGGCTAGCACCTTATTGGTGCTGTGGTACCGGAGCGTACCGGATCTGCATCCGGCAAAGGACCATCACATCGATAACACTCCCCAAAGCCTTCGGGGAGCAACCTTATCGCTACAACAACAACAACAACAAGATTAGAAACTGCTTCTGTACCGACTCAATCCGATATATATGATTTTTATACGCATCAAAAAGAACACCTAGGTCACATACTACGGATATACGCTCTAAGGGAGCAACATGGATCTCAAATTGTTGTTGTTAAAATGTTCATTTCTAAGTCCTTTTCCTTTCTCTGTGTCTTCTTTCTTTATTTGTTAAATACTATTCGATCTATAACCAGCCAAAGGTTATCATCACTACTGCTGTCTTTTAATATTTATTAATTACTTTTCTTTAGTTTTAAGATTTATATTTCCATACATAAATGTTTCACTATTATCCGTTATATTTAATTTAATTTGATTAATCTAACTTATTATTATTATAAATGTTCAATTTTTATAGCTCATGCTATTTATTCATGACTAGCAATGTTAAATAATTTGTCAAAATTGTTGTGCTAGGAACAAATTTTCAAATAAATACATACATACATCTAACATATAGGATTTTAAAGCTGGGTTGACTCTGTGAAATGTCTTTAGTTTACATTTGCAGCAGTTCAAAACTAGTAGATTTACTGTACACCATAATTGAAATAAGTCCAAATCGGCTTGAAGTAAATCCATGCGGGAAGAGTCAGAAGGCAAGTCTGTATAGCATAGTTTAACATCATCTGCATACATTAGAACATGGGAATACGAGATAACCATTGGTAAGTCATTAATAAAGAGGGGAAAAAGTAATGGACCCAGATGGCTACCCTGAGGCACATCAGAGGTTACTTCTATCAACACTGAGAGACTGTTTTAGAACATAACTCGCTGAGTTCTATTTAAGAGATAGCTGCGAAGCCAAAGTAATAAATTCTTCGAAAAACCCAGTAAGTCAAGTTTATGAGTTAAAAGCTCATGATTAACAGAATTAAATGCTTTGCTGAAGTCGGTATAAATAACATCGGTTTGCTTATTAGATAAAAGTCCATCCATGACTAGAGAGGTAAACTCAAACAAGTTGGTTGTGGTTGATCTTCTGCACACAAAACCACGTTGGCTGGGTGATAATAAAGAAGTACATTTTGGGAATAACCGAAAGTTTAGCTATGCCCTTGTAGTTCTCGATATTTGACCTACTAATTTTCTTATGTAAGGGAATAATAAATGATTGCTTCCAAATTGAAGGGAATACAGAAGATTCAAGAGATATGTAAATAATTTACGGATCGGCTTAGATAAGTTGACAGCGCAAAACTTTAGAACACAACTAGGAACACCATCTGGACCCGGAGAGGTAACTGGTTTAAAAAAATACTTGGCATATCCGAGTAGATTGGGCCGATCTTTTCTTTCAATTCGCATTGTGCTCCTTTTTAATATTTCCTACAAATCGGAACAGGACTTACTTCTAGGCCGACTCCAAATGAGCACTAAAGGCAGATGAATTTTCACTGAGAAGCTTTTCATGGCAGAAATACATTCGGAACGTTTGCCAAACCACTGCCAGAGGGGACCCTGCTTAGAAAAACTGGGCCGGTATCGTGTTTTATGATCCTTGATCAAAATCATTTTCTAAATCGCATTAACTTTGAAATGGTGAGTCGGGATAGGAAAATATGTAAAATAGTGACCACCAGTACTCTTTAGATCCATAACTACTAATCTTTTGGGTGTGGGGTTAGAATATACCCGCGGTAGGTATGCCTGTCGTAAGAGGCGACTAAAATACCAAATATATTCAAGGAGTTGTGTAGCGCAACCCTTTCAAGACGTTGCCAGCGCAATATATAGCTTCTCCAACCCAATTGTCAACCTCACCATCGATAACCATTTCCAGGGCCTTCGGGGTGTATCATTACCGCAACAACAACAACAAAAACACCCTCAAAAACTTTATATTTACAAGAATATACGTATATCGGATACCTTCTTTCTGTTGTGCTCGTTTTTTATGGCTCAAATATATACCACTATCATTTTGCAAAACCTTCTATCGATAAATTGCAAAATCATCCAAATACCACCATGTCGTTAGCTTTAGCTTTTGAGCCCCAAGGTCAGTACATCTGTCTCTATCCAAAAAAATTAAAAATTTCATAGTTGAATAACAATTGTGTAAATTAATGGTTAAATTTAATTTCGACTCCGAAATTGCTCACTCAGGTAAATTAAGCATCTTACGGGGAAAGCAACAGGAGCATTTTTGAGTTTAGAAAGTTGTGTAAAATGAGTTTTTCTACTTTTCTGTAAAACTTAAATGCGGTATTGCAATTGGTCGATAGGCGGCTTTGCTAAAGCATCAACCTTACATTTGCCGGATTCTGCGCTTTGACACTCTGATAGCACTGTACCATACGTACTAATTCTCGCGGCAAAGATTGCTTTTGATCCTGTACGCACGTCACTGAACAAGAAAGTGTTACAAGTCATGTTTGTGATTTGAAGCTAGAGTACCGGAAGCAAACTGTCTTCGTTCCAAATTCAGCAAATTACATTAATATAATCAAATTAAACCTTTTACCTTGTGTAGTGATTGATAAGTTAGAGAATCTTGCATTTTCTGCTCCAACAAAAAGGCAAATTGCGTCTTTTTGTAGTTTTTCATCTTCTGCTGCGTCCTCTGCTGGAGGATAACCTTCGACAAATAATTCTTTGCATGGTAGCACTTCCCTTAATTTATCTTCATACATTATTATAAAGTAACATGGTAAGAAGTTGAACATCACATTGCACAAAAATCAACTTACGACATAGCGAATCCTCGTCGTCTTCGTCAACACGTTTATCTAATAAATGATGATAGCCAATATCAAGGTATATATAAACTATTTTATCCATAACAGTATCTGCCATGGTTGCTAATTTATCCACAAATTTTCTCATATCAAACGGATATTGTGGATACATATAAAGCACCGGTAAACGTGAAACTCTGCTACGACATGCATTACCAAAATGTATTAAACTATCTGCTTCAACGTGTCCAGCAGCAATCTAAAACAATTCAAGTCGCTATATCTGGTACTTATATGGGTATTCTGATCAACAAAACACTCACTTCATCTACACAACAACTACCATAGGAAGTATCGGCTAACACAAAAATTTTCACATCTGTCATTCCAGTTTCTGGGGTGAACAGCACTTTCAGCGTATCGCTTATCTCATTGCTATGCGGCAAGTAATGATCAGGGAATTGTAGACAAATCTAGTAAAAGTTAAATTCATTATTTACCTTCAAAAGTAATCATAAAATGTCTTACCTTTTTGTAACCATTATGCCGGATCCAAGTCCAACAAATTTTCAATAACGTGCCATTCCAAACTTGGTCAAGTGGTGGTGTTACTTCGTCTTGTTCAACATCGGCTTGGCGTTCAATTACTTTTTCTCCAGAATTGGAAAACACAGTTGTGCTCATAGCAAAGTTTTTATTTCAAAGTGAAAAGAATGGATTATTACTTTTACTGAATATCTTCGTTTTTTTTTTCAGTACGATTCACTACGTTTTTTCGAGTTGCTTTTGTTTAATAATGAACGGTTGCATGTTAGGTTTTAGGTTGAGTTTACATACAACCACCCTCTACGTGTGGCTTTCCTGCGTGAGGAATTATATCCTACGGCACGGTTATGTAGCCATATGCCCCTATTACCGTTTACAACTCAACTCTGGTTGGGTTGAAATTTCGCAATTTGGCATTGCAGATTACAACTCAACCGTGATGTGATGGTAGCGTGCTCAGCCTACCACACCGAAGATCTACATCAACAATGGCAATAATAACAATGCTGAGCTGGATGTTTTTGTACCATATAAATGGATCCATATTTCATCTTTCAGACCCTCGGTCACAGAGAAAAAAATTGTTAAATATATATCCGAGCATATCAAAATTAATACATCAGCGTTGACTTGTTTTAAGTTAGTAAGGAGGGATGCTGACATCAACTCTTTGGTGAGAGTTTCGTTTAAAGTTCGTGTGCGCTCAGCAGATTATAATAAGCTTTTTGATCCTGCTCTGTGGCCCTCTAATGTCACTATCAAGCCATTTCGGTTTTTTCCAAAAATCGGAGAAAACCCATCGGTATCGTAGGTTCACGTAATGATCAACTCAACAACAATCATAATATCCACACTTGCTCATCGAATGCACGTTTGAGAGTCTACTTTCAAAATGTCGGCGGCATGCGCACCAAATCTAATGATTTTCTTTTGTCTTCGTCTCGTATGGACTATGACTTCATTCATTACTAGATCAGCTGTGCGTCTGTATTTCCAGTTCCTCTAGTTCAACTTTCATATGTTGCTCGTACATACCGCCGAACAGTGGTGATTCCTTATACTCATCTCATGTCGAGAACATCGTCAATCTATGCGAAAGCCACCCTGATGCGAGTTTTTGCATACTTGGTGATTTCAATCTGCCTAATAGTGTTTGGTCAGACTTTCAATGTAATGGTATTCTAACTCCTACGAATGTCACCCGTTCTTATGAAATCAATCTTATAAATAATATTTTAAGTTGCGATTTGATTCAAATCAATAATTTATTTAATACTCTTTCGAGGTTGCTTGATCTAGTGTTTGTCGATGAGAATTTAATATTTGATCTCTCTGACAGTACTCTTCCTGTGTGTCCATCTTATAGATATCACTTACCGCTTGTCATTCAATTAAATACCTTTGCTGCTATCCCTACGCTGACGCCATTGGATAATTCTCCTTTTAACTTTCGTCTTACTGATTTCTGTGAGTTGAACAATGTCTTACTTGCACTTAAATGGGCAAATATATTTCTCTCTAATGACGTCAGCATGTGTTATGACCTTTTCTTATCGAAGTTGTCTGAGATATTTCATAGTACAGTGCCTCGTTTTAGGCCTAGGTTACATAAATTACCTTGGTATAACATAACGCTTAAGAGGTTGAAGAACAAGCGTAACAAATTCAATAAATTATATAAGGCAAATAGGGAAAACATTTCTCTTAGGGAACAGTACATTAATAGTGTGCGGCAGTTTAATGGTCTCGATAAATTTCTTTATAATCGCTACATGCGTAGGCTCGAATATGAGCTTAAAGAAAATCCAATAGCCTTTTGGAACTTTATCCGCTCCAAACGTGGTTCAACGAATATTCCGATCTGTATGACCTTTAATGGGGTAAGCTCCCAGTCGCTAACTGAAACAGTTGAGCTTTTTGCGGAATTCTTTAAATCTAACTTTGATGATGCCAATGTAGGTTTGGCTGGCTCTCATTCGCGCTCGGGACTTTGTGATCACATTGATTTCGGCGCCCTCATTATCTCAGAGGATGATGTTCGCAATGCTATGCTTTCCCTTAAACCCTCGCTAAGTTATGACACTGATGGCCTTTGCGCCTTTTTACTGAAGCACTGTAGTTTAACTCTCTGCGTTCCCATTTGCCTTATCTTCAATTTATCTCTGTCCTCTGGAACTTTTATCGATAGATGGAAAAGGAGCTCAATTCATCCTATTTTTAAATCTGGAAAAAAAATGACATTTCTGGCTATAGGCCGATTGGAGAAGTTGTCTTTTATCATTATAAGGGTGATTGACCCGCGTCAACATGTGTTTGTTGCTGGCCGCTCTACTGTCACTAATCTAGGGTCGTTTTCTGATTTCTGTATCTCTGCATTTAAGGATGGCTGCCAGGTTGATACCATATATACCGACTTCTCAAAGGCTTTTGATAAAGTTTCACATCAAATCTTACTATCTAAACTTGAGTATATTGGATTTCACTCTGTATTCTTATCTTGGTTAAAATCGTATCTATCGAACCGGTCTCTATGTGCTGAAATCGAGGGCTGCAAGTTCCTACCTTTTTATGCAAGGTCTGGAGTTCCACAGGGTAGCATTCTCGGGCCTTTGTTGTTTGTGCTTTTTATAAATGATATTGGTTCCTGTTTTTTTTTGTCCTCTTTCCTTCTATATGCAGATGGTTTAAAGTTATTTCATAGAGTTAATGACGAGTCGGATTCCCTACTCCTACAAAATGACCTAAATAATCTTATTGAATGGTGTAATGCCAATAATCTCTTCCTCAATGTGAATAAATGTTTCCACATGTCGTTTACTAAATCATCTAACTTATATTCCACCCTCTACGATATCGCAGGTGCTCGACTGGTTTCGGTTAATGAATCTATTGACTTAGGTGTTGTTTTTGATTCCTCTTTCTCTTTTGTCAATCATATCTCTTATATGCTCCCCAAGGCTTACAGAAACCTTGCCTTTCTTCGTAGATATGCAAAAGACTTTAAGGATCCTTATACAAGGAAGGCTCTTTATACCTCTCTCGTTCGTTCAAAACTAGAATACGCCCCAATTGTTTGGAATCCTATCTATAGCTGCTATGCTGCCAGAATTGAAAGGGTTCAAAGAAAATTTACTCGTTTTTGTCTATTTTCACTCAACTTTGACGACCCAATTCCATCCTATCCCTCGCGCTGCTTACTCATAAATCTCAAACCTCTCGAATCCAGAAGGATAGAACATCTGCTAATGTTCGTCTATGATCTAATAGTTGGCTCTCTTGATTGCCCAGTTCTCTTAGCGAAGGTGTCATTTAATGTACCTATTCGGAGTCTTCGAACATTTTTTCCATTTTACATGAGTGCTTACAGGGCTAATTATTGTAATTTCGAAGCATCTTCAATTTTATTCGTTGTGGTTTTCAGTTGATTATTTGTTTAAGTATATATTTGCTTTTGTATTCTAGTCTGTAAGACTGTTTAATCATAGACTGAATAAATTATACATACATACATACATACATACATACATCATTGAATCTTACATTTGAGTCCAGTTAGAGAACCACAAGTTGTTAATTACGTTTTTCCAACTTTAGTAATAGCTTTTTTTGCTTTATCCTCTTTTGCTGAGTACGCTATGATCCTCGAGTTGAGCCACTGTTTCGAAACAACTCTTGAGATTTTAGAAGTATGTCTAGTTATCAACATGAGCTCTAATGGTACTCAAGCCCAAATGCTTGTTGGGTATATTCGCCACCATTTCGTACGAACTCAAATAACTGATAAGTTAACTAGAGTTTAAAGAGTTTAAAACTGGCAGATCTTAAGCTCAGCTTAAACTTCAGTTAAAGTAGACCGAAAAACAGCAAAATAAGTTTAAGCGTATTTTAACTGACAAACTGAGTTGAACTTGTACCGAAAAACCGGGCCTAAGTTAAGTTGTTAACCGTAATAGGGGCAATAATTGGCTTACCGAACACCACCCAGACCGGATATCGGCAGAGAGAATATATATATCTATTATTAATATCTATTCTCTCTGGCGACGCGATAACTGCTATCTACTCAGTAATTATTTACCTATCCAGCAGCACTCATCTCACAGTACGGAACAAAAACAACATAGGCGCAAAACAAAATGTCAAATGTTTTTCTTTGAAGCAGCTGCAAATTGAAATGTCAAATTAGAGAAAGCAAAACTGGAAAAAACGCCATAAATTTTTTTCAAGCACTGAATTCCGAAATCTTCGACTAAAATTTTGCAATAAATATTTCTGAAGCTAAAGTATACACGAAAAAGTGCAACAAAGTTATCACGCCTAGCAAACAAAAATAGAAGAATAAGTAGAAAATGGATGAAGCACGCGATGAAAGCCAATTTATTGTAGACGACGTAAGCAAAATAATTAAAGATGCTATTGAAAATACTATTGGTGGTAACGCCTACCAGCATGACAAGGTAAACAATTGGACTGGACAAGTTGTTGAGAATTGCTTGAGTGTACTAACCAAAGAGCAGAAACCATACAAATATATTGTTACATCGATGATTATGCAGAAGAATGGCGCCGGTCTACATACAGCTAGCTCATGCTATTGGAATAATGACACCGATGGTAGTTGCACTGTACGTTGGGAAAATAAGACAATGTACTGCATCGTATCGGTGTTTGGTTTGGCTGTTTAAAGTTGAAGGCGTGATGTTCAGCAAAAATGGTGGAGTTGGCCAAATCGATTAATCAGCCAAGGGATGACAAAGACTTTTTAAGTGTTTGAAGAAACTGTAATTACTTGCATATGAAACAAAATACTAATTATTTTCTAATACAAATATATGTTTAACAATATTTACCAAAATGAACATTAAAATTAAATCACATTGCACATAAATAATTGCATAATTTACTACCTTGAAAAACTTTCAAAACTTTCCAAGTTATATTTGTTATTTAAAAAAGCGACGTAAAATTTCGAAAAAAAAATCGTAGCGCCTTATTTGACATATAATAATATTAAAAAAAAAATAAACGATTGTTACTAAATTGATGCGCGCATTTAAGTAAGGAGGGCAGTAAATATAATCAAATATGAAATTGAACTTGTTAAGAAAATTCTTTTTTTTTTTTTATATTACTAAAAGATTCGAATAGCTATTGATAAATGCATATAATTTGAGGCATATTTTACTTTTAGATTAACAAAGCGAGTTATTTACTATGCGCTACAAATGCCAGTGAATGTATGTAGTTTTTTTTTTCACACATTAAAATACTTAGTGTTTGGATTATGCCATTTACTTCTGAGTATACAAATAAATATAAGTAAGGCTGTACGTCAATAAATTCTAATAAAATGCTATTAAAAAATTAAAAGTGTAATATATGAATATTATCAATTTGAATATAGTTTGGAATAGGATTGGGTTACAAAAGTTGATTACGCCAAGTATTGTTTTTGTACATTATTAGTTAATGCAATAACGTCTTTGTGAATGATTTACACAGTTTAACTGTTAGTGACGACATAATTGCGAACTTAAGTTTCATTTGAGTAATGCATACATTTTTTTTTTCATTTTCGTAAACTGACGTGCAGGCAAAGAGGATAAATACAATAAGAGCCGTCACTCGTTATTTTGTGGCGAGTATCTCGCTGGAAATTGAAAAAATTGATGCCGAATCAAAGAGGATAAATACAATAAGAGCCGCCACTCGTTATTTTGTGGCGAGTATCTCGCTGGAAATTGAAAAAATTGATGCCGAATGTTTTCTGAGAGGGACATTTTTAATTGTCTCGCATTTATCCATGCCGTGTAGGCCCCTTGTGCAACTGTGATTTTTGGAAAGAGAATTAAATAAATTAACAAGTAAGGAAGGCTAAGTTCGGGTGTAACCGAACATTACATACTCAGTTGAGAGCAATGGAGACAAAATAAGGAAAATCACCATGTAGGAAAATGAACCTAGGGTAACCCTGGAATGCGGTTGTATGACGTGTATCAAATGGAAGGTATTAATGAGTATTTTAAGAGAGAGTAGGCCATAGTTCTATGGATGGACGCCATTTAGGGATATCGCCATAAAGGTGGACCAGGGCTGACTCTAGAATTTGTTTGTACGATATGGGTATCAAATGAAAGGTGTTACTGAGCATTTTAAGAGGGAGTGGGCCTTGGGTCTATCGGTGGACGCCTTTTCGAGATATCGCCATTAAGGTGGACCAGGGGTGACTCTGGAATGTGTTTGTACGATATGGGTATCAAATGAAAGGGGGTAATGAGTATTTTAAAAGGGAATGGGCTTTAGTTCTATAGGTGAACGCCTTTTCGAGAAATCGCCACAAAGGTGGATCAGGGGTGACTCTAGAATATGTTTGTACGATATGGGTATCAAATGAAAGCTGTTAATGAGTATTTTGAAAAGGAGTGATCCTTAGTTCCATAGGTGGACGCCGTTTCGAGATATCGCCATAAAGGTGGACCAGGGGTGTCTCTAGAATGTGTTTGTACGATATGGGAATCAAATGAAAGGTGTTACTGAGCATTTTAAGAGGGAGTGCGCATTAGGTCTATAGGTGGACGCCTTTTCGAAATGTCGCCATTAGGGTGGGCCAGGGGTGACTCTAGAATGTGTTTGTATGATATGGGTATCAAATGAAAGATCGTAATGAGTATTTTAAAAGGGAGTAATCCTTAGTTCTATAGGTGGACGCCTTTTCGAGATATCGCCATAAAGGTGGACCAAGGGTGACTCTAGAATGTTTGTACGATATGGGTATCAAACGAAAGGTGTTACTGAGCATTTTAAGAGGGAGTGGGCATTAGGTCTATAGGTGGACGCCTTTTCGAGATATCGCCATTAGGGTGGGCCAGGGGTGACTCTAGAATGTTTGTACGATATGGGTATCAAACGAAAGGTGATACTGAGCATTTTAAGAGGGAGTGGGCATTAGGTCTATAGGTGGACGCCTTTTCGAGATATCGCCATTAGGTGGGCCAGGGGTGACTCTAGAATGTGTTTGTACGATATGGATATCAAATTAAAGGTATTAATGAGTAATTTAAAAGCGAGTGGCCCTTAGATGTATATGTGAAGGCGTTCTCGCGATATCGAGCAAAATGTGGACCAGGTGATCCAGAAAATCATCTGTCGGGTACTGCTAATTTATTTATATATGCAATACCACTAACAGTATTCCTGCCAAGATATTAAATTTTTTGTTAAAATTTGAATTAAAAAAAAATTTTTTTAAAAAACTGGGCGTGTAAGGTAACCCTACGGTAAGTGTTGCGTGACCATAAGGTCAAGCAATGCGTATGGAACACAACAAGAATTCACAATAGGGGTTGCCTGTCAAAGCAACATTCACAGTGAGGGTTACCTCACAAAACGTCAAATTGAATGACGCCAGATATTGTGCGCGTTTGAACCTAACCAGACACTTTTGTGAGAGCTCCGCTAAAACATTTTTTATAATAAAAGAATATATATATATAGTGTGACAATATAGTTTAAATAAATGAACATCAAAAATACAAAAGCGTGTTAGCCGTAATACATTCATTTCCGTGTTCGATAACCCTGCCGTGAGTATACAAGAATATTTAGCAAAAGCTATAACGTGAGTGCGCAACAAGTGGAAGTACTCGCTCAATTGCGACAGCAGCACACCGTTTGGGTGAAGGTTCCCGTCCGACACAATGAACATACAGATGACCACGAGGGTCATCTTACATGGCGACCGTGGCCATGCCTGCGGCAAAAACTGGCGTCGGGGAAGGAAAAAATTCCCCGTAGTACAAAATAAATTTAATAAAGATATTTAAAATAAAATAGGTGCGTAATAGCTGTGATGCGGTGGTGGTTGTAATAAAAAGAAAGTACATACATACAAAAAATTTTACATAAAATGATATAAATTACACAAAGCTGATTGCACCAAATTCAAAAAATTACATGAAGTAATCTATAATTTAAAACAACAAAATCTAACTACAAAAATTACAAAATTTCAAAAAACATACAAAATTTCAAAAAAATAACAAAATTTCAAAACATACAAAAAAATTTAAAAATTTCAAAAACTACAAAAAAAATATAAAAATTTCAAAAAACTACAAAAAAAATTTTAAATATCAAAAACTACAGAAAAAATCAAAATTTCAAAGCCAACAAAAAAAAAGTTATAAAGTTTCAAAGAAAAAAACTACAAATAAACATTTTTCACATAATTTTAAAAACTACAAAATTACAAAAGCTTCAAATACTACAAAAATATACAAAACTTCGAAAGGAAAAATTACAAAAAATTTCAAAAAATACGAAAAAATGATAGATAGATAGATAGATAGATTGATATTTATTATTAATATGTACATATTTTTTGATTTCACAATAAATTTTAAATATCACAAATTCATTTTCAATTCACAGACGTGTATGATATATATATATATTAAGTAATAAAAAGTAAAAAGTAATAAAAAATATTTTAGCCTCGAATAAGATCTATACATAGCCGTTTAAAATTCATAATATTATTCTCTCGTTTGATATAATCAGGTAACGAGTTAAATATGTTAAGGCCCTTATATAATAATGTGTTTTGGGCTGCAGTAGTCCGCTGTAATCCTAGTCGAAAGTCATTCGCATTCCGCACAGCATATTGGTGTGTATCTCTAACATACTGAATGCAACTTGTTAAATACATCGGCGCCCTGTTCTGTTTAATTTTAAAAATCATTATTAGTGTATTGAGCATCAGTTTTTGCTCAATATTTAGCCATTTCAATGTTTCAAGCATGTGACTTATTGGGGTGTATTTGTGGCATTTTATTATCGATCTCATACATTTGTTTTGTAATTTCTGTATCCTTCCTATTTGTGATTGGTTACAAGATGTGTACAGAATTGTGGAACAGTATTCAAAATGTGGCTTTATGATTGTATTGTATATTTTTATTGCTGTTAAAGTGTCTAATTTATTTCGTATTCTTCTAAAGAAGTAAATCTTTTTTGCAGCTTTTTTACACAAATAGTCCACGTGATTGTTAAATTTGAGCTCATTGTCTATTATTACACCTAAGTATTTCATATTGGTTACTTGCTCAATACTAGTATTATTTATCTCTAAATTTATTTCGCTATTTGTATTTATCACCATTACTTTTGTTTTCTGTTCATTTAATTTGAGCCTATTCATTTTAAGCCATTTCATAATTTCATCTATATCACATTCTAACTTTCGTTTACATTCTTCCACTGTTTCTGCTTCTGTATATACCAATGTATCGTCTGCATACATTACCAATTTGGATTTTGATATCACTTTTTCTATATCATTTATGTAAATTATAAACAGAATTGCTCCCAGAAGAGATCCTTGGGGCACCCCTGTATTCACATATGAAAAACTTGATTTTGTGGATTTTATTTTTGTTTGCTGTCTACGATTTGTAAGGTAGTCCTTAAACCAAAGTAGCTCTTTTCCTCTTATTCCATACATATACAGCTTTTTTATTAGAATACCTCTGTCTACTGTTTCAAATGCTCTTTTAAAATCAAGAAATAGAGCTGCTATTATTGTTTTTCGTGGACGCTTCTTCCACTCACTTACGAGGAAGTTTATTGCACTTTCACATGAATGATTCTTACGAAAACCGGACTGGTTTAGAGACAGTATATTATTAGTTTCTAGGTACGTTTGTAGTTGATTTTTCACAACACTTTCCATTATTTTTTCAAAGATCTTAAGAGTATTTATTGGACGAAACTCTTCACATTTTTTTGTTTTAGCGATTTTTTCAACTGGAACTACCAATGAGTCCTTCCATTCATTTGGGAATACTCCGCTCATTAATGAATGATTTATTAACTTTGTTAAGAAAGGCCCAAGTACATTCCAGTTGTCCAAAATGATCTTTGGGCTCACATTATTCCAATCCTTTTTGTTCTTAAGTTTTTTACAAATTGCCTTTAGTTCGCAAATTTGTATTTCTTTAAAATGAAAGGTTTCAGGACAATGATCAATATTGTTAATATATATTTCTTTATCAATTGACTGATCTATTAATTCTATGCTCTCAATGAAGTATTTATTGAGCTTATCAGCTATTTCATTTTCATCACTTATTTCTTCGTTTTTATAAATTATAGAGCTTATTTCTTTTACATCTTTGCTAAGTATTAAATTTTTAAGTACTCTCCACATTTCTTTTTGATTTGTTGCGCTATTGATTTTTAGCTTAAAGTATTTATTTTTTTCCTTTATTATCTCTTGTTTGTATGTTTTACATATACTTTTATGAATTAACCATGAATTGGTATCGTCCATTACTCTCGCAGCTTGGTATGCTCTAATTTTATTTATTTTTAACTTTTTTAACGTTGAGTTAAACCATTTGTTGCGACATGAGCGATTTCTAATCGTTCTACTTCTCGTATTAGATACCACCAAATCTTGTATGCACTTTTCCAGAATAACAGTGTTTTCATTTACATCATATGCGTTACTATGTTTTAGGTTTTTGTTTAAAAGCATTCTATTAAATTCACGCTGGTTGTAGTGGAATTGTTCAATTACTTTGTACTTTGGTTTTATTACACTTTCGCGAGTATGTTTATCTATAACTATCGACTCATGATCTGATATTTTTAGAGAATGTTGCACTGTTACTCTCAGATTGTGTATATTCGTTAAAACATAATCAATCAAGGTTTTAGAGTTTCTAGTTATTCTAGTATTCTCGTTCATTTTCTGCATTATACCGTTATCATTTGTTATTCTTTCTAATTCTCGCTTGTATAAACTATCTTTCGACCAGTCAATGTTAAAGTCGCCTGCTATTATAAAATCTTTACTTATTTCCGTTATTGTTTCCAGTTTATCTTGAAATGTGTTGCAAAATTCACGTTCCGAGCTATTTGGTGATCTATAAAGCCCCATGATGTACAGCTCGTTGTTATCAACGATGCATTTTATTGTTAATGTCCATATTTTCATATCACTGACTAGACAGTCTACAATATTCGCTTTAATTTCTTTATGCGTGTATATAATCAATAAAATAAATAAAAATACCTAAAATTTCAAACAAAAAGCCACAAATGGCAAAATGGACTATTTAAAACATATACATTTTTTGGACAAATCTAAAAGAAATTAAAAAAAAATACAATTTTTAATAAACATAAATTTGGAAATTCCACAAAACCTACGACATTTTGTAGTGTTACATACATACATACATGCATATGGAAATATTAATTTTTGAACTGGCTGTACCACGCCATAACGGTGGAACTAAAAATACAACCACCAGTGACGCCTTTAATAAGCACCGTTAATAGCGGTAAAACATCACCGACACGCCATTTACTTATCCTACTCATCATCCTAAAATTCATCAAAATTCCGAGAACAATTAGAAGGAGAGAAAGAAGCGGAAAAGATTTACTTGGTAACGGCAGCAACGGAAGACAACACCAACAACAACAAATTTCAGCAGTATACAAGCAAAGGCAGCAAGCAAAGCAGAAAAAGGCGGTACAGTACCTTAATATATACGTATATAAAATTTTAACTTTGTACATACGTAGGTAGTTTGGTTTTCTCAATATAAATACATGTATACTATAAACTTAGCAACAATTTTTCGTAATACACATGTAGCCTTCGCATGTAGCAACACAATTTGACACTTTTGATTATAAACATACTTTTCTTAAACATTTGTTTACTACGCATGTAGCAACACAATTTGACACTTTTGATTATAAACGTACTTTTCTTAAACATTTGTTTACTACGCATGTAGCAACATACTTTTTCTACTTTAAAGACAATAACATGTTAAACTAATTAAATTAAGAAATTGAATTTTTCAAATTACTTACATACATAAAATTATTATATTGAAATATAAACATTCAAATTTCGAAAAATTCAAATGTACATTAAACATAGTAATTTCAAATATACGGCCACCACATGCAAATTATCATGCATATATTACTATATTCTTTCTTTTTCAAACATTAACATGGAACTTGAATTTTTTATTCTAAATGCGAACACTGCTTCGTAATAAATACAATCGGAAAAATATTTTTTCAAATTTAAACATTTTTTTTAAAACCTTTTTGAAACGCAAATTATACATCAATTTTATATGTATAATACCAAAAATATCAAATCTTTTCGCCAAAAGTTTGCGATAATTATTCGAAGCTAATCAATTTTGAAATCTCTCATTGACTTCAAATATCAATATAGACAGGTTACAGTCACATAATGGTAATGGTGAAAATTTATTTTATCGGTGGAAGCTTACTTTTCTCTTTTTCCAATTATTTCTTCGGAAATTAAGCATCATAGATGTCTAAACATTTACATATTTTTTTTGCAACAAATACAGTGCCATTCAAATAGTTAACAATTCCTTCGAAGCATCACACGAATACAGTGTATTCCAAATATTTCAACATATCTTACATTTGCGACTCTTTTCAAACTGTGTATTATATACAGTGTCTTTCAAATATTCCAACAGTTTCTTTTCTCTTGGCATTATTAAACGAATACAGTGCGGTTAAAATATTTCAACATTCACTTGCATTTACAAAATAAGTCTTAAATACAGTGCCTTTCGAATATGCGAATCTTTACCATTTACCAATTAACTCATCGATTTTGAATATTTCGAATATTCTCTGATTTTTAAACAAAAAAAAAAAAATTTTTTTTTAAATTACAAACCACAATTACTGAGCGAATGAATAGTTTCAAATTCATTCTTATATAAACAGTGCCTACAGCGTTAGTTTTAACATTTTTCCGAATTTTTTCATGAAACATTTTTTTCTGCCACGGAGGTAAACATTTTCAATAAATGTAATAAAGTTTTCAGATGTCAGTTGTCAAATGTCAGATTTTGATTCCAATTTCAAAAATTTACGCTCTAATTTCACTAAAGTTACTAAACGAGTTTTAAATAACCGATCAATCTCAGCGAAAAAAGTCAATAGAATATGAAGATGCTTTAATTAAAAGCTATAACCAAATCATAATACAAGTAAATTCATATTTTGAAAATCGAGATAAGCCTAGTTCAATAATCGAAAGTTTGTCAAAGTGCAAAGAACAACTCACTAAATGTTTTTCTAGAATTAACTGCAATATAAAAATACCCAAAGATCTTTCTGAATTAATACAAGAAAGCGAATCAAGTTCTGATTTTGACACTGAGGAAGAATTATCTGACGCATCGACAACTTCAGCATACAAAGCTAGTATTATTAAAAAAAGTCACGTATCTTTTCTTGAGGATTTCCCTGGATTTTCCAATTCACTCCACAATAATAATTTAGACACAATTAGCGAAGAACAACCAACAATGGCGACTTCAGAGCAAAAGAAAACTTTTATTACTATGTGTGCATCCATAATTAGAGAAAACTACAGCGGCGATCCGCTTTCACTTGCATCCTTTATAGATAAAATAGTTTTGATAGAAGATTTGATGGAAGAAAATTTGACAAATACTTTCATTTCGTTTATAAAATCCAAGTTAGAAGGGAAAGCGCGTGAGGCAATTCCAAATGAAATAACAACAATTCAACAAATAAAAGATGCATTAAAAGGTAGAATAAAACCTGACAACTCAAAAGTTGTTGCAGGAAAAATTGCATCGTTAAAAGTTTTTAATAATAATCATAATGAATTCGCCAAACGTGTTGAGGAACTCTCCGATGCTTTAGAACGATCATTAGTTTTAGAAGGAATGACTCAGGGAAAAGCGCACGAAATGGCAGTCGAACAAACCGTCAACGTTTGTCGGCTTAACACTCGCTCAGATCTTGTAAAATCAATTTTAGCGTCAACTACGTTTACTGATTCTAAGGATGTAGTTGCGAAAATGATCGTAGAACAAAATAACCAAACAAGTGAAAGGCAGGTACTAGCGTTTAGATCACGTTATAACAGGCAAAATAATAGTTTTCGAGGTAACTTCAGGTCAAATCAATATAATAGGAACAACTTTTCGAGGTACAACAACAATTTTAACAGAAACAACAATAGCAATTATAGGCATAATAACAACAATAATAATGGCTCGCGAAGTAATGGTAATTTTCGAAATAACAATAGCAGGCCCGTAAACAGAAACAGCAGCAATAACAACAGTAACAACAACAATCGACGTTCAAATACTACAAATAACGCTAGTGTACGCACTTTAAACGCCAACGGCCCTCAGGAACGAATACTGGGGGGCCAGAATCTGAATTAAATAACGTTTTTCAAAATAAATCAATTTATTGTTTAAACCTGAACTACTCAGATTTTATCGAACTGAATTGCAATGACTCTTTTAAAACATGCACTTTCTTAGTAGATACACAGGCTGATATATCAATTATAAAACTTTCAAGTTTAAAACAAAATGTTTCTATAAATAACAACAATATTATAAATATAACGGGTGTTACGACAGATACAGTTTCAACATTGGGTACCATTAAAACAGAACTTTTTTATTCAAATTTTTCAATTCCACATACTCTAAATGTAGTAGATGACAAATTCAACATACCGTCAGATGGTATTTTAGGCAAAGACTTTTTGAAAAAATACAATTGCATCATAGACTATGCAAACGAGAGCATAACAATTGGCATTGGCAAAAATATTCATAAAATTTCAATTTTACATAATACAACCGATAATACATTGATAATTCCTCCTAGATGCGAAGTTTATCGCTTATTTAAGCTGAAAAAATCTAAACATCCAGTTTTCATAGACGCACAGGAAATTTGTAGTGGTGTGTTCACCGCAAAGTGTATTGTTGACACTAACAATCCAATAATAAAGGTATTAAACGTCACTGACGAGGTAAAATACGTAAGAAATTGTAACATACTTACGGATGAAATCACCAACTATAACGTGTATAAAATCAATGATCTTTCAAAAGATTCGAAAAGGTCAGAGGAATTAAAATCAATTTTAGAAAAACAAATGCCAAACTATGCCAAACCAAAACTTCTCGATTTATGTCTAAAATATGATGACGTGTTTGCACTAAAGACCGATCGAATGACGCTTAACAACTTTTATGAACAGAAATTACGATTGACAGATACAAATCCTGTTTACATAAAAAATTACCGTTTACCATATTGTCAGAGAGAGGAAATTAATAAACAAGTTGATAATTTATTGCAAAACGATCTTATAAAACACAGCTATTCCAACTATAATAGTCCATTGATACTTGTGCCAAAGAAAAATCCAAATGGACAGAAATCCTACAGGATGTGTGTTGACTTTAGAGCCGTAAACAAAAAATTGATAGCAGACAAATTCCCACTTGCACGAATAGACAATATTCTTGATAATCTAGGCAGAGCCAAATATTTTTCTACATTGGATCTGTATTCAGGTTTTCACCAAATCCTATTAAATAAAGATTCTAGAGACATCACTTCATTCAGCACTGATCGTGGCGCTTTTCGATGGAAAGTTTTACCATTCGGTTTAAACGTAGCTCCGAACTCATTCTCAAGAATGATGTCAATTGCCTTTTCAGGAATTTCTCCAAACCAAGCCTTTTTATATGTCGATGATCTTATAGTCATTGGGTGTAGCGAAGCTCACCATCTTAAAAATTTAGAACAAGTCTTTCAAACATGCAAAAAATTTAATTTGCGTCTCAATCCCGAAAAATGCAACTTCATGCGTTCAGAAGTCACTTTCCTAGGACACAAATGTTCTTCAATAGGTCTACTTCCAGACGATTCCAAAATAATTGCAATAAAGAAATATCCGAAACCTTGCGATAAAGATGCAGTAAGACGATTCGTGGCATTCGCCAATTATTACAGAAGGTTTATACCAAATTTTGCTTCCATAGCAGCACCTTTAAATAAACTTAGCAGGAAAAGAGTAGAATTTAAATGGGATCAATCATGTGATATAGCATTTGAAAAACTCCGAAAATCTTTAATTTCTCCTCAAATTCTCCAATACCCAGACTTCAAAAAGGAATTTATAATTATTGTCGACGCTTCAAAAATTGGTTGTGGTGCCATTTTAAGTCAAAATAAAGATGGCATTGACTTACCAATTTGTTTCGCGTCCAAATCATTTAATAATTCAGAACAAAAGAAATCAATAATTGAGTTAGAGCTTTTAGCTATATTTTTTGCAATAAAACAGTTCAGACCATACATATATGGCACACACTTTACAGTCAAGTCCGATCATCGTCCATTAGTTTACTTGTTTAATATGAAAGATCCCTCTTCAAAACTTTCACGTATCAGACTTGAACTGGCAGAATACAACTTCACTATTGAATACATAAAAGGTAAAACGAACGTAGGAGCAGATGCACTCTCTCGCATCACAATAGAAGAAATTAAAAATTCAGGAACATCAATTTTAGCAGTACAGACAAGATCACAGACAAAACAAGAACAATTAATGCAACAAGAAATACTCAAAGAAGAAAAAGCAAAAGAAAACATAAAATTACAAGTTTATGATAATTTTTCAAACAAATTTTCAAAGAAAATACCCAGAGTAAAATCCCAAATACGTTATAATAAAAGTGGTAAAATTACGAATTTTGAATTAAATGCGCATCTAAAACACAAAAAGATTGAGTTAATTAAGGTTACGTGTGCTAACAAAATAATACATTTAGATGAATTACTTTTGAAGCTACAAAAAGAAGCTGGCAAGCGCAATATTAATATAATTGAATTGCAAAAAAATGATAACCTTTTTAAATATTTTTCGATATCAGATCTGAAAACCACTGGGAATAAAATTTTAAAACATTTAGAAATCGTCCTAACCGAACCCGTAGAAACTGTGACAGACGAAGACAAAAAACAACAATTAATAACAATTTACCATACCGACCCAATTTTAGGAGGACATTTCGGTAGCAAAAAAGTTTATGCAAAACTCAGAACCAAATATTATTGGAAAGGCATGACGCGCGATATAGCGAAATTTGTTAAAAACTGCGAAAAATGTCTTTTGAATAAGGTTAAGCCAAAAACAAAAGAAAATTTAGTCCTAACCGAAACACCATGTAAGCCATTCGACATTGTTGTCATTGACACTATAGGACCTCTACCTCAATCCGATAATGGTAACAAGTTCGCTGTCACCATTATATGCGATCTCAGCAAATACTTAGTAACGATTGCGATACCTGACAAAAGTGCAAAAACGGTCGCATCAGCAATTTTCGAAAATTTCATACTAATATATGGCATTATGAAAACAATTAAAACTGATTTAGGTACCGAATACAAAAATGAAATTTTTTCAGAGTTAACAAAACTATTAAAAATAGAACATAAATTTTCCACAGCGTACCATCATGAAACTCTTGGCACAGTAGAGCGAAATCACAGAGTTTTCAATGAATATTTAAGATCTTTTCTAAATCCCAATTTTTCCGACTGGGATGTTTACTTGAAATATTTCACTTTTCTTCACAACACAACAACAAACACAGTATTCCATAATAAATTCTCACCATATGAATTAGTCTTTGGCAAAGCAGCTAATTTACCAAAAGAACTGCAAACCGATAAAATAGACCCGATTTATAACATAGAAAACTATTCGAAAGAAGTTAAATTTCGTTTTCAAAAAACTCACGAATTAGCGAATAAAACAGTTACAGAACACAAATTAAAAAATCAAACCGGATATAACAAAAGTTCACAACCAATATCTGTCAAGGTATTTGACAAGGTATTGCTTGAAAAAGAACCCCGCGACAAGCATAGTAGTATCTATATTGGTCCGTATACCGTAATAGGTATTGACGGCGTAAACGTCACGTTAATTGATGACGAAACGAAAAAGAAAAAAATAGTACATAAAAATAGAATTAGAAAAATTAATTAAATTAAGTTTTTAAATTCAAGATTATTTAAAGTTAATCTCTATTGTTAAATTAGAAATAAAATGTTTTTCTTCCAAACCTGAAAAAAAAAAAAGACAATGAAACCAAATAAATTTAAGCAATCATTAAAAATTAAGAACTGAATGTATACAGTAGAATTAAAACACAAAAAAAATTTTGTTTTCTAATTATAAAAACTAAATTTAAGTTCTACTTTAGAACTAGACTTTACAATTTAATTCTTAATTTAGACCTAAACATAGATGTAGATTTAAACTTAGTTTAACAGTCTTAAACTTTTAAAGTTAATTACATCGCTTTTGGGACAGAAGAATTTGGCCAATTCTTCTTTTCCAAAGGGGAATGATGTAAGGTAACCCTACGGTAAGTGTTGCGTGACCATAAGGTCAAGCAATGCGTATGGAACACAACAAGAATTCACAATAGGGGTTGCCTGTCAAAGCAACATTCACAGTGAGGGTTACCTCACAAAACGTCAAATTGAATGACGCCAGATATTGTGCGCGTTTGAAACTAACCAGACACTTTTGTGAGAGCTCCGCTAAAACATTTTTTATAATAAAAGAATATATATATATAGTGTGACAATATAGTTTAAATAAATGAACATCAAAAATACAAAAGCGTGTTAGCCGTAATACATTCATTTCCGTGTTCGATAACCTTGCCGTGAGTATACAAGAATATTTAGCAAAAGCTATAACGTGAGTGCGCAACAAGTGGAAGTACTCGCTCAATTGCGACAGCAGCACACCGTTTGGGTGAAGGTTCCCGTCCGACACAATGGACATACAGATGACCACGAGGGTCATCTTACAGGCGTGTTCTTCATCCAATTTTGCTAATTTTTATTTAGCACATATATAGAAATAGTAGTAACGTTCCTGCCAAATTTCATCATGATATCTTCAACGACTGCCAAATTACAGCTTGCAAAACTTTTAAATTACCTTCTTGTAAAAGTGGGCGGTGCCACGCCCATTGTCCAAAATTTTACTAATTTTCTATTCTGCGTCTCGATTCCTTTATACCTGTACAACCAACCGCTATCCAATCAAAGTTAATATACTCTGTGAGCTCTGCTCAACTGAGTATAATCAAAGAGGATAAATACAATAAGAGCCGTCACTCGTTATTTTTTGGCATTTACTCGATGTATACTGAGAGGTAGTCGCTACTTTTTTTTTGGGCGAGATGTCTTCTATACATTTCCGTGGGGTATTTGTGTTTATTTTTCGAATGTATTTAATTAATTTATTTAATTCTTTTTCCAAAAATCACAGTTGCACAAGGGGCCTACACGGCATGGATAAATGCGAGACAATTAAAAATGTCCCTCTCAGAAAACATTCGGCATCAATTTTTTCAATTTCCAGCGAGATACTCGCCACAAAATAACGAGTGACGGCTCTTATTGTATTTATCATCTTTGCTTTGGTTTAAACAGAGAGATATCATTGTCAGTTTGTAAATATGTACGTACATGTATGTATGTGTACATTCATATATATGTTTTACCTTCTTTAGCGATGAATCATGCCAAACTATCATTTCCTTTTGATGGACCTTGGCCTTGTGAAAGAAAATAAACAATTAAGTTGAAATTAGCTTTGCCGAGATTTAGGTCGAGCTTCTCCCACATAATAGAAATGTTTCCTATAAATTGGCGAAAGCTGTTGTTTGTTGCTTGCACCAAGTGGCATCTGCTGGACGACGAATCATTTTGCATACACTTTATGACCGAAATACGATTGATCATTGTTGACGAAAATTTAAACAGTATTTTTGTGTTCCCGGTGTGTTTTGAACCTGAGGCCAACGGCATGCAAGGTAAGCGCCAGTCGCTTCATTGCTGCCCTAACTGGGGCCAAATCCAAATTGCAAATGAATTTAACTCGTTTTCCTTTCGGATAAAAATACTTTTCTTTCCGAAGCACCTTTTACACTTCCCATGCTGCCGCCTATTCTTCTGCACATATAGCAGGAAGGGTATGAGTGACTTGTAGAGCTTGATTTTCGGACCTCTATGCCAGGATTTTTTTTTTTTTTTTATTTTTTTTTTATTATTACGGTCTTTAAGACCTAGTTTAGGTTAAAATAAGAGATTAAACATAAATACTCATGTCACATTTAGTGACGTACAATATAAAAACAATTTTTCTTTGAACTTACTAATATTTTCAGTCTTTCAAATCAGAAGGTAACTCATTATACATTTTATAAATAAATATTATAAATATTCAAGAGACCTTTTGGCGAACTCAGTTCTTATTCTAGGCAGTCTTATATTATTGCAATTTCTAGTTCCATAATTGTGGATTTCATGATTATAATGTATTTTACTACTTAGGTAATTCGGTAACATTCCTAACCTAAGTTGGTGTATAAATTTCAATGTGAAATAACTAACTGACTGTTTAATACTAACCCAGTTTAATCTATTGAGCATTACAATTTTTGGAGTTCTTGGAGGACATTTTAAAATAAATCGCATTGCCTTGTTTTGCTGTATTTGAAGTTTCTTAATATATGTATCATTACTTAATAGCAGAATAGTAGGACAATAAATAAAGTGTGGTTCAATAATTGAACGATATACCGAAATTTATGACTTTGACTGATATGTTTACATGTTCTATACATGAAGCCTATTTTCTGTGCAATTTTCCTTTCCAGATAAGTTACATGCTCTCCAAAATTTAGATTATCATCAATCAAAACTCCTAAATACTTAATTTTGTCTACTCTTTGGATTTCCATGTCTTTTACCTTCAGCGTAATATTATTTAAACTATTGTTACTTATGATATTAGTGTTTTTACAAAATATCATGAACTTAGTTTTTTCGACATTTAGTTTCAGTTTTCTAAGGCATAACCATTTGTATAGCGAGTCCAGGTCTTCTTGTACTTTCAGCATGGCACATTCTGCATATTTTTCACTTATGATAAGCAATGCATCATCCGCAAATAGACGTATTTTAGAATATTTTAAGCATCTTTTGATATCATTGATATACAATGTAAACAATATTGGTGCCAAGACCGAGCCTTGTGGTAAACCAATGTTAACATCCACCACTGATGAAACCTCCTTTCCAATTATCGTTCTCTGTTTTCTGTCACCCAAATAATTCCGGAACCATTCCAACGCCTTTCCTCTTATACCAATTTAAAACATAACGTCCAATAGCTCAGATCTATCGACAGTTTCAAAAGCCCGTTTTAAATCCAAGAAGACAGACACCGTAAATTTTTTTTCCGCCATGTCTTCTTTCCAATCTGCAATTACCATATTCAACGCTGTTTCACAAGAATGGCTCTTCCTGAATTGCGATTGTTCTGGGATAATCACATTATGCTTCTCTAAGTATGCCACAAGTTGATCCTTCACCACTGTCTCCATAATTTTTTGATCTGTAGGTAACGTGTTAATTGGACGTAGTTCCTCAGGTTTCATTGTATTTTTTACTTTTTCAACAGGTATTATTGTTGAAATTTTCCAGTAACTAGGTACAATACCGCTGTTTAAGGATTCGTTAATTATGTCTTTGTAGAAATTAGCAGTATATGTCATGGCATCTTTA
Organism: Eurosta solidaginis; assembly: GCF_040869045.1. Taxonomy (NCBI): domain Eukaryota; kingdom Metazoa; phylum Arthropoda; class Insecta; order Diptera; family Tephritidae; genus Eurosta; species Eurosta solidaginis. The sequence goes on along the minus strand of NC_090319.1, from coordinate 286,868,577 downwards.
ACGACACCCTCCGATAAAAGCTTGTCGCCGCAATATTTGTTTTTAAGTGATTTTGTGATAATAATAATATCGTCCACTACAATGTCAGTAAATATAAATGTTTCCAATGGATTACTATGATTTACGCTTATTTCATCCCCATTTACAATTTCTTCGATGCTATCATTAATTTCAACAATACTTTGTATAAAAAAGTTATTTAGGGCATTAGCTATATCATATTCATTTTCCAGGCATTCAGCGTTAATTAAAATTTTAGTGATATGTTTTTTAACATCATTAAGCTCGACGAGGTCTTTTAGACACTTCCACATACGTTTCATATCGCCATTGTTATGATTTACTCTATATTCCATGTATTTCTTTTTTTTTATAAATTATGGTTCTTTTATATATTTTCTTAATGACGTTATATTCGTCCCAAAATCCAGTATTTTGAGCAGTTTTATAAGATTCTATTTTTCTTTTATGCAGGTTTGTTAATTCACGGTCGTACCACTTATTTCTTATCTGTATTTGGGTCCTCTATATAAGTCAGTGCTTGCATAGCCTCAGTTAAAACTTCGTTCAGGGCTTTAGTTTTAGTTTCTACTCCGGAAATTGACATAAAGCTGAAATCGCATGTTCGTAGCAATGTTAAAAGATTTTCAGCACTATAGTACTCCCAACATGTAACAGTAGCATACCTTCTCATTTTACAAAGCTTTGTTGTTGGCACTTCGAAGTGGATTGTCTCATGGTCAGAAATGCGACCTATATTCACTGCTTTAACTTTATCATTGTTACTGAATAGCAAATCAATTCTTGTAGACGAGTACTCTGTTATCCTTGTGTCGAAGTTTATCCTTTGTATCATTGCCATTTGTGCAAATAAACTTGTTAGCTGGTTTGAGTATGTTGACGATACATTTACATTGATATTAAAATCACCAATTATTAAATTAATATCCGCCTCCTTGAGATGTTCAGTGATGATTTCATTTAGATAAGTAATAAAGGTGGAATCACTGCTACTTGGTGAGTGATATAGTACACCGATTTTCCATTTGTTTATTTTTACAATAATGCACCACACATTCATGTTGATAGCTTTATTAAAAACTATGCTAAATTGTATATTTTCATTCACATACATGACAACACCGCCAGTATGCCTACTTTGAGAGTCGCAACGAATGCATTTGTATGTCGGAATACTAAGTTCAGAATCCCAGCCCTGCAAAAATCGTGTGACCAAAAACTCACACAGCCACACGAATTTTTGACAGGGGTGACGATTTGGAATGAAAAATTCTCCAAATGAAATAGCATGTTGACAAATTTAGCTTTCCCACAATGTATCGTGCTCTCTCGCACCTATTATTTTTATAGGGATAGCAAAATACGTAATTTTTGCGTGCAAAAACATCCGCCATTTCTAATTCAGCAGAGACAGCAAAACATTTGGTGGTGGAAAATTTTTTCAATTTTGAGAGTTTTAAGTGGAATATCTCCGGAAAGATTTAAAATTAAGAGGGAGTTCTCCAGATCACAAATGTATATATTTTAAAGTGCGCAAACTTATAATTTAAAAGTTATTTGGTGTTAAAGTTTGCAAATTTCTATACAAATTTTATATGTGTATACGTATATATATGTGGCAGCACAGCTTTGTAATGTCATCAATAAAAAAATATATATATATATATATATGCATGTTGCTACAAAAGCGCGATTGATTTAATAAAAACATTTATAATAAGTAAAAAGAATGCAAAAATGAAATGTGAAATAAACAAAAATGCAATTTAAGTTTATCGTTGCCAATTTATGTATATAGATACGTATGTGGATTAAGGTTTTGAAATATGTGTAAATTGTAATTTAAAGTGCTATAGAAATTTGCTAAATTTGCAAACTTTAACAACAAATAACTTTTAAATTATAAATATATATATTTGTGATCGGGAGAACTCCCTCTTCCATTTGATACCAAGTTTTACCCCGAACTCGGGGGTGCTACTCTAAAATTTTCCCAGTCTTTAATATACAATGATTTTTGCTGTTTATTTCGACAAAAATTTTTGATTTGATTTTTGTGCTCATCGAAAGAATTCACAATTATATAGCACCATGCCGCGAATTATGATAAAAGGTGGTGTGTGGAGAAACACTGAGGTAAGCATTTGACGCGACTGGTTACTCTTGGCCGTTTATTAACTAAATTGATAACTTTCAGGATGAAATATTCAAAGCAGCTGTAATGAAATATGGAAAAAACAGTGGTCACGTATTGCATCACTGCTGCACCGCAAATCTGCCAAGCAATGTAAGGCACGCTGGTACGAATGGCTTGATCCTAGCATAAAGAAGACAGAATAGTCACGGGAGGAGGATGAAAAGTTTTTGCATTTGCCAAATTAATGCCAACACAATGGCGTACAATTGCGCCGATTATTTCAGAGGGTTAACTGGCACCAATTGTTCACACCAAATTGTTAGGTACAGGATTCGCCACGGGTAGGTGAGGTTGGCAATCACAACCCCTTGAATCATTTTGGGCGGCAGGTATGCCGCGGATATATTCTTGGCACTTGTTATTGATGGCTTTTATGATTCCACCAACACAACCTGGACAGACGCCAATGCTCAGTCAACCACCCAAGCCGGGTCAACCCCCAATACCCGGACACGTCCGGACGTCCTGGTTATAATGTATGCTAATACAACTAATAATTTACAAATTTGCTGATGATTATTTTTGTGTTATTTTCTTTAGCAACCACCTGCACATGTTACTGGTAAATATCAACAGCCGCAACAGTATGATCAAGCCCAACGCCGTTTATATCCCGATCAGATGCCAAATCCGATAAGCGTTATCATTGAAAATCAAAATAGCGCTGGTGGTGCTTTTATTACTAATGAACAGAGTTTATTACCACCATTGGTGACCACAAAATATGTGGTAGAAGATCAGGGTAACTCCTCGCCACGTTACGTTAGGTATCGATAATCGATATTAATTTTGTTTGGCAATTACATTGAACTTTCTTCTTTGCAGGTCGTCTTTGTGTTGCATACCTTCAACAGCTGATTTATTAAAAACAACAGCTTTGTCCATTACACTTACCGTCTCACCAATGGCACGCACGTTTGAGGGTGAATATGAGCGACTGTTAGCGCGCAACAAACCAGTACACCCTTGAGTACCTAAAGTTACAAATTTATTCTACTTCAAAATGCAACCTTGTGTCTGTATGTCAAGTAAATCGCCTACACGAGTTCAACTGACGTTAAGGCATTGCATTGGATCCTTTGCCTTTTCTTTTTCTTTTCGTTGGCGGCGTTGAACAAGGAGGACAAGCAGCACAAGTATTTTAGCGATCACGATCACGACCACGACCACGCTTATAATTAGATTTACAATCATATAATTGCAATATAAGTTAATCATTTCCTTTGTACAGAATTACACCTGAATTAAATGAATTTTACAAGGTAATACAGCTTAAAATACGTGTTATTTCTCCACCCGCCAACAAGCGACCCATTGTAAATTTTGGTGAATTGGGTGCAATTAGATGTAATCGTTGCAAGGCTCAATAGCAACTTGTAGATGCTGGTCGTTGTTTCCAATGTCTAATTTGTAAAGTAACAAGAGATGGTAAACAAAATCTTTCACTTTTACTTGTGTTCATTGATCCATATTTTTTCTCGACAGTGCCAACTGCATATTTCCAACATTTGGGCCATACCGGGCAGCGTGTCGATAAATATGAACGTCCTGAACTTGTATTGGGTACATGAGTATTTGTGTAAAAAATGCTTGGGTACCGATAGGTCTCATGGTAAACCTCAACTCATATCCAACATCAATGCCTCGCATTCAATTGTGGCACTGTACGCACTACATTGGGTTCACGTAGTATGGACAAGCATATTGTTGATTCCAGTGGTAAGGCCACAATTTCAAATGATAGGGCAACCATTATGAAACTATTGGATATTGTGAATCCAGCCGTAAAACTCTAGTCGACATCGCCAAATTTCAAAACGCTGAGGTAAGTTTTTTGTTATATTAGAATGTGTAGAATAAAAATGTTTCTCTTATCAGGTCGGCGATGGCACCATTTCAGTAGTATTTTAAGCATGTGAAATCTTAAAACAAGTTAAGCCAGATGTTGAGGAAGGCGTGCATGCACGTATCATCATTAAAGCTATACGTAAAGCTTTACAATTATGCATGCTAAAATATGACATGGCTGTACATGTCGAAGCGCCAATCAAAGGAGCAACAAAGTGCTTTATTGGAAAAATGATCTGCCACAGCAATGTCCTCCAATGTCCAAGAGTATCAGAAAATTGTTGATGCTGAATGGCGTATTCTGTAGAATAAACTAGCTAAGTAAGGCGACAATGTTGTGTTTTCTAAATTACCAATTGGTGATGTTGCTACACAGTATTTTGCAGATCGTGATATGTGCTGTGATGTTCATGTACCAAAAGAAGATTGGAAACGTAGAATGAAAGCTTGTGGTGGTGCTGTTATGACTACAGCTAATGATATTAATTCAAGTGTTTTGGGTCAATGTGATTACTTTGAAGAACGTCAGGTTGGTGGTGAACGTTTCAACATTTTCCAAGGTTTGACATTAATTTCATTTTTATAGTTTATAATTATTTAAAGGTTGCGTTAATGCTAGAACAAGTACATTGATTTTACGTGGCAGTGTTGAACAATTTTTGGAAGAAACTGAGCTTCGTTACATGATGCTATAATGCTTGTGCGGTGTACAATTAAACATGATTCTGTTGTTGCTGGTAAGTCAAAATACAAATTGAAACAAATGTCTAATCTTAGGGCCTCATTCTCTATTACGAAACGAACTTTCGATGCGGATCAGAGACGAATCGCTAGTGTATTTCCACTATGTTAAACAATGGCAACTTATCACTTGACAATTACTTTTGCCTTCCTGTTAGTTAGAAAGGTGAAGACCGAACGAAAATGATAGAGAATACCATTGCTAGACGAAATCGTTTGGAGGCGAATCGTTCGTAGGGTGGGTAGAGAGGGATGGCCTGAAGGTTTAATGTGGCCACATAAATCGTTCCCGAGATGGTCGGGCTAGCACTTTAATGGTGCTGTGTTACCGGAGCGTACCAGATCTGTATCCGGCTAAAGGACCATCACATCGATAACACTCCCCAAAGCCTTCGGGGAGCAACCTTATCGCTACAAAAACAACAACAACATTGAGTCCAAATCCCGAAAAAAACTATAAAATTTGTGTCAGTGAAATGATAATTATTGCTTTTGGTTGTTAGTTTTGAGGCATCGTCATCGAGTTCCTTCTGATCGTATATGCCGGTTCTTTTGCATTCTTTTACATGCATAAAGTGCCGTTGAAGCCTTCCTCGCCCTCTCCTCCACGTTGAGCTTCCATAACAGCTTACTGTCTGGGATCATTCCTAGATATTTTGTGCAAGGTTTCTCCCGTAGGGTCGCCCCTCCTAACTTAGGCCTGGTCCAATTACAAGACCATATGCAACGTCATCTGCGTAAACCGTAAGTTTTTCTAGTTCCTCGTAGAATCCCCTAAGCAGTTGGTTAATGACCAGCGTCCACAGCAGAGGTGATAGCACCCCTCCCTGCGGAGTGCCCCTGTCCACTACTTTCGTGGCCGCGTACAATCCCCATTGCGATGTAATCTTTCTGCAGTTTAACATGCAGTCGATCCATCTGGGTAAGGCTGGATGCACTTTAACGTAATTAAGACCATCAATAATCGCCCATTTAGAAAACTGCGGCAATGCTTAAGAAAACTTCTAGAGCATATTCCTTATATTCCAGGGCTTTTCTATGCTTATTACCACCCTATGCAATGCGGTGTCTACTGACTTGCCTTTGGTGTATGCCTGTTGTGTTGTGGAGAGCAGCTTTTCATCCACGTTGGACTTTATGTACACATCTATCAGCCTCTCAAAGGTTTTGAGCAGAAATGATGTTAAGCTATTGTGTCTATAATCTTTGGGATACACGTGACCGATCTTCCCCGCCTTTGGTAGGAAAGCTACACGAGCAGTTCTCCAAGAGTGCGGTATATGATTCAGTTTATGCACCCATCGAATATTATTTTAAGCCATCCCACGACCGTCCTACTTGAAACTTGTAGCATGGCCGGACATGTACCATCTGAGCCCGGCGATTTCACCACCACTACGAGATCCTCAGTAGTGTAATTAGGCAGCATATATGAATGCAGCTGTTTCCTTACCATTACTACAGCTCGCACCCGTCCTTCCGTTTGCGCATAGTAAACGCCAAATGCGCGCGCGCTAAGTCCAGAAACCTTTCCTTCCGATGGAAGCCACGGCTCCTGGATCAGCGCGTTAGGAGGAGGAGTGCGCTCGACGCCACTTTACTGTGTTGGAGGTTTATCTGTAGGACTCGCAGCACCAATGGGCTGCTTGTCCCCCTCCAGCACCTTCATCGTGACGTCGTCGTCCTCCCTTAGCCCTTTTGGTTTAGAGTGTTCGAAGCCCCCTTCAGCATCTTGTACCTGTTGTGCCGGGTGTTCCTCTGTGCGACTCACAGCTCCATCTGGCTGTTGGTCCCCTTCTAACACATTCGGGGTGACGAGGGCTACCTCCACATGTCTTTTTTCCCTTAGGTTTTTGAGGTCCTTTTCGAATTCGCCCACGTCCAGCGTGTTAGGACTTTAATACCCGCGACTTCTTTTCCTGAGTCGCATATAAATTTTGCCTGTACCTAAGGACTTTTTTCCAAGCTGCGCGTACAATATATCCTCCGCCTGCTTGTTTATTTGGAAGATGTATAACTGACCTTCCTCCGTAGGCCGAGATACAGTAAGTACATTCCAATCCTGTGTCGGTATGTTCGGATTCTGATTCTGCAAAAGTCGCAGTGTATCCTCCGACTTCATCACGCACGGTATCCATACCTTAACTTTTGGTACCTTGGGGATTTGCGCTTTATCCACCATCTCAAAACGCGCGTTCGTGCCCTGCCTTTGGAGGTTTGAAACCACTTCCTCCAGCCACCGCAAGCTCGCGATGTTGTCGCACGCTATCATCTTCATACCATTATACCATCCCCGAATCAAAGGTTGGAAGGAGCTTACTTGGTTATTCCCGCATCATCTTAAGCATTAAGCTAATAAGCTCCTTTTCTACAGATCTCCACCTTTCACTAGTCATCTGTTCGAAAGGACTGCTACGATCAACCAGCGCCACAGTCAGTGACTGCTTTGCCACATCACTCATCTTCTCGGGAAAAGCCGGCGTCTTAGTGTTATTTCCCTTTGGCACCTCCGAGAAAGCCGGAGTCTTAGCGTTATCTCCCTTTGGCTTATCTCCTACTTCCATAGTTGGAACTTCCCTCTGACTCGCAGCCTTCGAGGTAGTTGCTACCTCGCTATTGGGGCCCATCTGTCTTACAGCTTTGGGTCAACTTGTCTTGTCTATGGGACTGCCCTGCGTCGCGGCTCTGGGACTGGGCCCTTTCTGCCTCTTGAAAGCAGGCTTGTCGCCTTCCGCCGAACGTTGCCTTTTCATTCTGCCATTCGACGCTTCTTCCTCCTCATACCGGTTGCAGAACCGAGGGTTTCTCGCAGCAAACCTTTTGAACTGCCTTCGACCTAATTATACCGCCTCATGAGCCCATGCCAAGCGCTCGATCTCCTCTTCTGTTGGGTCCACCACTGCTCCCAAGCGTTGTACAATTCTTAGTACTGCACGGTACTTCGAGAGAGCTCTTTGCTCCGTACGCTTCTCCACTCTTCTACTCCTTTTTCATTTGTGTGCTTCTCCTACACGGAGTTCATTGAATTAGCACTACTCTGGCTCCCCGAGTCCGACGCATCGCTTAATGCGTATTTATCGTCCTTGGCTTGCGGCTCAGTCCTCTTCTTATCATCGTCCTTATGAAAATTAGGTAATGAGTCGTTCACCTTGGTCGTACGACCACCAGCCCGACAAGGCGGGCTCAGCGGTCCAGTATTATATACAAGGAAAGAACCGTCAGCCACAGCAGCGCCCCTTACTGTGGTAAGGCCATCAATACTTCCCGAGGTGGTCCGGTATCGGGAAGGCTCCGTTCGAATACAGCCGAATTTATCCCCTGACTACAAATCGTCCAATAGGCACGGTCCGCATAACACCCTGGATTAGGGGGTTGGCAGTTCTTGGTCACCTACATCCCGCCGCCCTCCTATGAGGCGAAACGGCGTAGATGCCAGTCCTAAACAGCTCCTCCTCATAGTCGGGCGCTATGGAGATCGGCTAAGCCCTCACACCAACGACGATTTTCGTTACAATTGCTAGTGCATGCTCTCCAAGATGTAGATCCTGATCGAAAGTCACACCCAAAATTTTAGGGTGTAAGACAGTCGGTAGGGTAATGCCATATGGTCGACATTTGGCGCGGTCATGTTTTAATTAAGGTCAACGATGATTTGGTTGGTGAAAATATCAGGTTTCGCGAGGCGACAAAGCTCATCGATGTAGGAAACAATAGCATAGGCGTAGAAGCAATAGTGACTCCTGGTGGTAAAGGTAGCTATTGATATGTAGAAGTTAAGCAGAAGTTTGAATATGAGTTTTTTTTAAGTTATAGCAAAAAAAGCGTTGAGGATTTTTAATATCTTACCAGGTACCTTCAAACCTATTCAAACTCAATTTTCACCAGGACAAAGCTGCTGAGACTTCGCTATACTTTAACATACAATACGTTACCCCATTTTAGCACAACTATCATTTTTTGATTTTATTAAATTTTATAAAATGTTTCTTCCTCTACAGTTCTATTTCGGTATTGGATGGTAAATATGGCTTTCGCATTTTCTCCATCAATAACTGTGAAAAGGTGGAAGAAATCTATGCGGGTAAATCTCACATATTATCTTGGTCCAGCGTTTCTTCAATAGCTCTCTAGTGGTGATGGTGACAGCAGAGAAACCCAACTGTTTACAAATGTTACACTTCAAAAAGAATCAAAATATCTGCCATTGCGTTTACGGCTCAAATACCCACAGTATATGAATGAATCGATTGCACCTAATTGTCTGCCTAACGGATAGTATACATATTCATCAAATCGAAAATATTGCACCAAACGAACTGGGTCTGAATACTGAAACAGTACACATATTCAAAATCGATGAGGAGGCTGTGATGATGGTATAGGGTGAGTTGTTGAATAACATACGAAAACCACTTTAACCCATCTATATATTTGCATTACAGCTAAAGCTTTACAAACAGCAAAAATTGCTGGCGCCAAGCAATTGGAAAAGGCAGTGAAGCATTCATCACACTGTACGGATGGTATAAAGTTAGAAAATGCTGTTGTAACAGCTGCCACCGACACAACGGTCATAGTAGCGGCTCGTCCGACTATCTATCGAAGACAGTATAATCATATTTTTGCCAACACAGGTTAGCGATGTGCTTGCACAGGAAAAGATTTCAATTGGAAAACAAAAACCAGTTAAGAGAGTTTATTTATTATTAAAGTATTTACTTTTCTTTATATCAACAGTATTAATTTAAGTTGCAATATCACGTACATATATAATAAGGGATGTGATATGATTGCTGTCGGAATTAGATTTGAAACCAATCAATACTCCTGCTAAGGGTTGTAGAATTATTGCTTGAATAATTAGATTTAGAACAATAATAAGCCTGACTTAATTACAAGTCGTACATTTTTAAGTTCACCAATTACGACAGCAATCGGATTCCACAACACCTTTGAATATTCTTGATCTGAAAAAATCTGAATTTCTACTAAGCTTTAAGTTGTAGATTATTCAAATAATTGGAGTTTTTTCTAAAGCTTAAAATTATTTTCTGCTCGCTTAGAAAAGATTTCAATTGGAAAACAAAAACCAATTAAGAGAGTTTATGTTATTATTAAAGTACTTACTTTTCTTTATATCAATTGTATTAATTTAAGTTGCAATATCACGTACATATATAATAAGGGATGTAATACGATTGCTGTCGGAATTAGATTTGAAACCAATCAATACTCCTGCTATGGGTTGCAGAATTATTGCTTGAATGATTAGATTTAGAACAATAATAAGTCTGACTCAATTACTAGTCGTACATTTTTAAGTTCATCAATTACGACAGCAATCGGATTCCACGACACCTTTGAATATTCTTGATCTGAAAAAAAAAAAAGAGTAAATGTAATCTGAATTTCTAATTAGCTTTAAGTTGTAGATTTAAATTGATTCAAATAATTGGAGTTCTTTCTAAAGCTTAAAATTATTTTCTGTTCGCTTGGAAAAGATTTCAATTGGAAAACGAAAACCAATCAAGCGAGTTTATTTATTATTAAAATACTTACTTTTCTTTATATGAACTGTATTAATTTAAGTTACAATTTCATGTGCATATATAATAAGGGATGTCGTGATACGATTGCTGTCGGAATTAGATTTGAAACCAATCAATACTCCTGCTAAGGGTTGCAGAATTATTGCTTGAATGATTAGATTTAGAACAATAATAAGTCTGACTCAATTAATAGTCGTACATTTTTAAGTTCTTCAATTACGACAGCAATCGGATCCACGACACCTTTGAATATTCTTGATCTGAATTTCTACTAAGCTTTAAGTTGTAGATTATTCAAATAATTGGAGTTTTTTCTAAAGCTTAATATTATTTTTTTGCTCGCTTAGAAGAGATTTCAATTGGAAAACAAAAACCAATTAAGCGAGTTTATTTATTATTAAAGTTCTTCTGTTTTATATGAACTGGATTAATATAAGTTCCAATTTCATGTACATATGTATATAATAATATTGAAAATAATAAATATTGAAAATTCAATTTTTTTGGTTCATATTTTATTCATATGGCTGTTCCAGGTAAAGTAAATCTGCAGGTAAAATTCACGTTATATGGCGGTTATATAAATGGTAAAACCGCAGTAAAATTGATTGTCAAATGACTCGAAAATGTAGAGTGAAGTGACGGAAAAATGACCGCCATTTGACGAGCATTGTGACGTGTGTGAGCAGCACAGTACTATGCTCACATCCTATAGGTGGGAGCGGAATGCACGATCACATTAATAGGAACGAAACGGAAAATTTGGTCACAAAAACCTAATCCGCCCATGCAAAAATGACTATGAATATAACCGCTGCAGAAAGTCACAATGACCGTAAAATGACTAGCAAAATGACGTGGAGCGTTTTTGCACGGAGATATGTTCTGTTGTACACGTTTCCGTACATAACACAATACTTGGTCTTCTTATTTCAATAAGACGTTCCAGCTCGATTTTATTTGCTATGATACTACTAATATTAAGATAAATGCATTCCAAGTTGTATATATTGCTATCTCGATTTACACAATATTTTGACTTTTGCGCTGCAGTAAGGATTTTCTTTGGTTGCTAATAAACAACTTTCCTTTTCCTTGCATCTAGCTTTTGTTGGTATAGGGGCAAGTTCTATCCAGAGTATCATGGTTTTCGTCAAGTCCTAGATTCAGCTCCTTGTTTGCTCGTATGCAGTTAATGCACTTGTTTACTGCATCCTTTATGCATTGTGTATGTTTATGCTCACCCAAGCATTTTGTGCATACTTCCTTTTCCTTGCAGTCAGCCGCTTTGTGATTGAAGCCTTTGCATTTAAAACAACACAATACCTGCACTGCATCATATACTCGGCAACGTTCCCAACCTACATTAAGCCTCTCTCCAGCGAGTACATTTGCGAACGCTTCAACATTCATTTCTATCACAGCATTATAATAGTTTTTCCCGTTCTTTTTCACTTCATATTGCTTAACAATTTTGATGTCCGTTTCACTTAAACAAATGTTTTGTCGTTTAATTCTTTGCACCAGTTCCTCGTCGCTATATTTAAAATTTATACCAGTCACCATGACTGCTGGTTTCACTTTTTTGGGAATCTTAACTTCGGTGAATCGTGTTCTCAAAGATCAATATCCAAAACTAGCGGAGGAGGCACGCACTCTCCCTAGGAAAACGCGCGTCACTCTAGGTCAACTTCGATCTGGATACTGTAACAGGTTATACTTTTACCTATCCAGAATCAACCCCGACATACAAAACATATGTCCTGCTTGTAATGTGTCCCCACATGACACCAACCATCTCTTTAACTGTATTGTGGAACAAACGCCTCTAACACCCTACTCATTATGGTCCACCCCTGTTGAAGCAGCAAGTTTCCTTGGACTCCCGTTAGAGGACATTGATGACAATTTGTGATGTTGTAGCGATAAGGTTACTCCCCGAAGGCTTTAGGGAGTGTTATCGATGTGATGGTCCTTTGCCGGATACATATCCGGTACGCTCCGGTAACACAGCTTCATTAAGGTGCTAGCCCGACCATCTCGGAAATGATTTATATGGCCACATTAAACCTTCAGGCCATCCCTCCCTCCCCACCCTCCAAGTTCCATGAGAAGCTTGGGGTCGTCAGAGCCTCGTCTGTTGGCGAAACGGGATTCGCCGGTCGAAGTTGATGTTGACAATTGGGTTTGGAGAAGCTATATATTGCTCTGGCAACCTGACAAGGTTGCGCTACACAACCGCTTGAATTATTTTTGTATTTTAGTCGCCTCTTACGACAGGCATACCTATCGCGGGTATATTCTAACCAATGAACTGCAAAAATCGAACACAACAACGTTCGATTACATTCGGCAACATTATCGTGTTCAATGATCCAACTTGCTTAAACGAAAATAATCGACATTGATTTAAAATTATTGCATGCGTGAATATAATCAATTCAGGGGCCCTATTCAGTAACTGTGAATTTTAAAATGTACACTTTTTCTTCATATAATTTGTATGAAAGAAAAATGTACATTTCAAAACTCATAGTTACTGAATAGGGCCCAGGTGTTTGCCTCAACGGCGATTACATTCATCGGAATGAAAAGGCAAATATGAAAACTCCATGCGTCTGAATATTTGCATGATTCTTCTGCCCTCATGTCACGGCGACAAGCTACATATAAGCATACATATAAACATTCCTTACGATTCTGTTTTTTTTTTTCCTGTTTTGGGAATTGAATCTTTCAATTCCAATAAATGGCAAGAGTACTTTTAAATACTTAAACAGGTTAACAAACGTATAAGGGTAAAATACTTGCAACATGTAGATGTGCCTAAGCAGCTAACACATGTTACAATGTAAATACCCGTCGCACAAACGTTTCCTTTAATAATTTCCTTTATGTAAATCCGTATTAGGAAAAAGTTGACAATTTATATAATGCGTCTTGAACTTCTTCTCTTGCGATTGAATCGTGAAGTACAACAATTACAACAATTTCCACAATTATACACGTGTACACCATCAAACAAAACAGCTGACCAATCCTTCACCAATATCAAGGCCATCCGAAAGTCAGATTACATGTATATACGTCAACAATATGCAAACATGACATGAGCACAAAATATTCAAAATGTTGATAATTGATGATATCTTAAACGTTGCATGGCAGGTATACAAAATCTTCCATTGGAAAGTTGTTTGATGGTCTCAAGAGTGAGCGGGCATACAAATTAAATGAATATCTTTCAATCAAAGAACACAAAAAATTCAAAGATACATACTTTACATGAAAAACCCTTATATGACATAAAATAACCTTAGCTATCAAACCTATAATGAATATATATTAATTATATATATATATATATATATATATATATATATATATTATTTTTATACTCAGTTGAGCAGAGCTCACAGAGTATATTAACTTTGATTGGATAACGGTTGGTTGTACAGGTATAAAGGAATCGAGATAGATATAGACTTCCATATATCAAAATCATCAGCATCGAAAAAAAATTCGATTGAGCCATGTCCGTCCGTCCGTTAACACGATAACTTGAGTAAATTTTGAGGTATCTTGATGAAATTTGGTATGTAGGTTCCTGGGCACTCATCTCAGATCGCTATTTAAAATGAACGATATCGGACAATAACCACGCCCACTTTTTCGATTCGAAAAATCGAAAAAATGCGATAATTCATTACCAAAGATGGATAAAGCGATGAAACTTGGTAGGTGTGTTGAACTTACGACTCAGAATAGAAAACTAGTAAAATTTTGGACAATGGGCGTGGCACCGCCCACTTTTAAAAGAAGGTAATTTAGAAGTTTTGGAAGCTGTAATTTGGCAGTCGTTGAAGATATCATGATGAAATTTGGCAGGAACGTTACTCTTATTGCTATATGCCTGCTTAATAAAAATTAGCAAAATCGGAGAGCGACCACGCCCACTTTTTAAAAAAAAATTTTTTTAAATTCAAATTTAAAAAAAAAAGTTAATATCTTTACAGTATATAAGTAAATTATGTGAACATTCAACTCCAGTAATGATATGGTGCAAAAAAATACAAAAATAAAAGTAAATTTCAAAATGGGCGAGGCTCCGCCCTTTTTCATTTAATTTGTCTAGGATACTTTTAATGCCATAAGTCGAACAAAAATTTACCAATCCTTGTGAAATTTGGTAGAGGCTTAGATTTTAGGACGATAACTGTTTTCTGTGAAAAAGGGCGAAATCGGTTGAAGCCACGCCCAGTTTTTATACACAGTCGACCGTCTGTCCTTCCGCTCGGCCGTTAACACGATAACTTGAGCAAAAACCGATATATCTTTACTAAAGTCAGTTCACGTACTTATCTGAACTCACTTTGTATTGGTGAAAAAAATGGCCGAAATCCGACTATGACCACGCCCACTTTTTCAATATCGAAAATTACGAAAAATGAAAAAAATGCCATAATTATATACCAAATACGAAAAAAGGGATGAAACATGGTAATTGTATTGGTCTATTGACGTAAAATATAACTTTAGAAAAAAACTTGGTAAAATGGGTGTGACACCTACCATATTAAGTGGAAGAAAATGAAAAAGTTTTGCAGGCGAAATCAAAAGCCCTTGGAATCTTGGAAGGAATACTGTTCGTGGTATTACATATATAAATAAATTAGCTGTACCCGACAGATGATGTTCTGGATCACCCTGGTCCACATTTTGGTCGATATCTCGAAAACGCCTTCACATATACAACTAAGGGCCACTCCCTTTTAAAACCCTCATTAATACCATTAATTTGATACCCATATCGTACAAACACATTTTAGAGTCACCCCTGGTCCACGTTTATGGCGATATCCCGAAAAGGCGTCCACATATAGAACTAAGGCCAACACCTTTTTAAAATACTAATTAACACCTTTCATTTGATACCCATATCGTACAAACAAATTCTAGAGTCACCCCTGGTCCACCTTTATGGCGATATTTCGAAAAGGCGTCCACCTATAGAACTAAGGCCCAATCCCTTTTAAAACCCTCATTAATACCTTTAATTTGATACCCATATCGTACAAACACATTCTAGAGTCACCCCTGGTCCACGTTTATGGCGATATCTCGAAAAGGTGTCCACATATAGAACTAAGGCTAACACCTTTTTAAAATACTCATTAACACCTTTCATTTGATACCCATATCGTACAAACAAATTCTAGAGTCATCCCTGGCCACGTTTATGGCGATATCTCGAAAAGGCGTCCATATATAGAACTAAGGCCCAAACCTTTTTAAAATACTCATTAACACCTTTCATTTGATACCCATATCGTACAAACAAATTCTACAGTCACTCCTGGTCCACCTTTATGGCGATATTTCGAAAAGGCGTCCACCTATAGAACTAAGGCCCACGCCCTTTTAAAATACTCATTAACACCTTTCATTTGATACCCATATCGTACAAACAAATTCTAGAGTCACCCCTGGTCCACGTTTATGGCGATATCTCGAAAAGGCGTCCACATATAGAACTAAAGCCCACACCTTTTTGAAATACTCATTAACACCTTTTATTTGGTACCCTTATTGTACAAACAAATTCTAGAGTCACCCCTGGTCCACCTTTATGGCGATATTTCGAAAAGGCGTCCACATATAGAACTAAGACTAACACCTTTTTAAAATACTCATTAACACCTTTCATTTGATACCCATATCGTACAAACAAATTCTAGAGTCATCCCTGGTCACGTTTATGGCGATATCTCGAAAAGGCGTCCACATATAGAACTAAGGCTAACACCTTTTTAAAATACTCATTAACACCTTTCATTTGATACCCATATCGTACAAACAAATTCTAGAGTCACCCCTGGTCCACCTTTATGGCGGTATTTCGAAAAGGCGTCCACCTATAGAACTAAGGCCCACGCCCTTTTAAAATACTCATTAACACCTTTCATTTGATACCCATATCGTACAAACACATTCTAGAGTCACCCCTGGTCCACGTTTATGGCGATATCTCGAAAAGGCGTCCACATATAGAACTAAGGCTAACACCTTTTTAAAATACTCATTAACACCTTTCATTTGATACCCATATCGTACAAACAAATTCTAGAGTCATCCCTGGTCACGTTTATGGCGATATCTCGAAAAGGCGTCCACATATAGAACTAAGGCTAACACCTTTTTAAAATACTCATTAACACCTTTCATTTGATACCCATATCGTACAAACAAATTCTAGAGTCACCCCTGGTCCACCTTTATGGCGGTATTTCGAAACGGCGTCCACCTATAGAACTAAGGCCCACGCCCTTTTAAAATACTCATTAACACCTTTCATTTGATACCCATATCGTACAAACACATTCTAGAGTCACCCCTGGTCCACCTTTATGGCGATATTTCGAAAAGGCGTCCACATATAGAACTAAGGCTAACACCTTTTTAAAATACTCATTAACACCTTTCATTTGATACCCATATCGTACAAACAAATTCTAGAGTCACCCCTGGTCCACCTTTATGGCGGTATTTCGAAAAGGCGTCCACCTATAGAACTAAGGCCCACGCCCTTTTAAAATACTCATTAACACCTTTCATTTGATACCCATATCGTACAAACACATTCTAGAGTCACCCCTGGTCCACGTTTATGGCGATATCTCGAAAAGGCGTCCACATATAGAACTAAGGCTAACACCTTTTTAAAATACTCATTAACACCTTTCATTTGATACCCATATCGTACAAACAAATTCTAGAGTCACCCCTGGTCCACCTTTATGGCGATATTTCGAAAAGGCGTCCACATATAGAACTAAGGCTAACACCTTTTTAAAATACTCATTAACACCTTTCATTTGATACCCATATCGTACAAACAGATTCTAGAGTCACCCCTGGTCCACCTTTATGGCGATATTTCGAAAAGGCGTCCACATATAGAACTAAGGCTAACACCTTTTTAAAATACTCATTAACACCTTTCATTTGATACCCATATCGTACAAACAAATTCTAGAGTCATCCCTGGCCACGTTTATGGCGATATCTCGAAAAGGCGTCCACATATAGAACTAAGGCTAACACCTTTTTAAAATACTCATTAACACCTTTCATTTGATACCCATATCGTACAAACAAATTCTAGAGTCACCCTTGGTCCACCTTTATGGCGATATCTCGAAAAGGCGTCCACATATAGAACTAAGGCTAACACCTTTTTAAAATACTCATAAACACCTTTCATTTGATAGCCATATCGTACAAACAAATTCTAGAGTCATCCCTGGTCCACGTTTATGGCGATATCTCGAAAAGGCGTCCACATATAGAACTAAGGCCCAAACCTTTTTAAAATACTCATTAACACCTTTCATTTGATACCCATATCGTACAAACAAATTCTAGAGTCACCCCTGGTCCACCTTTATGGCGATATCTCGAAAAGGCGTCCACATATAGAACTAAGGCTAACACCTTTTTAAAATACTCATAAACACCTTTCATTTGATAGCCATATCGTACAAACAAATTCTAGAGTCACCCCTGGTCCACGTTTATGGCGATATCTCGAAAAGGCGTCCACATATAGAACTAAGGCCCAAACCTTTTTAAAATACTCATTAACACCTTTCATTTGATACCCATATCGTACAAACAAATTCTAGAGTCACCCCTGGTCCACGTTTATGGCGATATCTCGAAAAGGCGTCCACATATAGAACTAAGGCCCAAACCTTTTTAAAATACTCATTAACACCTTTCATTTGATACCCATATCGTACAAACAAATTCTAGAGTCACCCCTGGTCCACCTTTATGGCGATATTTCGAAAAGGCGTCCACCTATAGAACTAAGGCCCACGCCCTTTTAAAATACTCATTAACGCCTTTCATTTGATACCCATATCGTACAAACACATTCTAGAGTCACCCCTGGTCCACGTTTTTGGCGATATCTCGAAAAGGCGTCCACATATAGAACTAAAGCTAACACCTTTTTAAAATACTCGTTAACACCTTTCATTTGATACCCATATCGTACAAACAAATTCTAGAGTCATCCCTGGCCACGTTTATGGCGATATCTCGAAAAGGCGTCCACATATAGAACTAAGGCTAACACCTTTTTAAAATACTCATTAACACCTTTCATTTGATACCCATATCGTACAAACAAATTCTAGAGTCATCCCTGGAAACGTTTATGGCGATATCTCGAAAAGGCGTCCACATATAGAACTAAGGCCCAAACCTTTTTAAAATACTCATTAACACCTCTCATTTGATACCCATATCGTACAAACAAATTCTAGAGTCACCCCTGGTCCACCTTTATGGTGATATTTCGAAAAGGCGTCCACCTATAGAACTAAGGCCCACGCCCTTTTAAAATGCTCATTAACACCTTTCATTTGATACCCATATCGTACAAACAAATTCTAGAGTCACCCCTGGTCCACGTTTATGGCGATATCTCGAAAAGGCGTCCACATAGAGAACTAAAGCCCACACCTTTTTGAAATACTCATTAACACCTTTCATTTGATACCCATATCGTACAAACAAATTCTAGAGTCATCCCTGGCCACGTTTATGGCGATATCTCGAAAAGGCGTCCACATATAGAACTAAGGCCCAAACCTTTTTAAAATACTCATTAACACCTTTCATTTGATACCCATATCGTACAAACAAATTCTAGAGGCACCCCTGGTCCACCTTTATGGTGATATTTCGAAAAGGCGTCCACCTATAGAACTAAGGCCCACGCCCTTTTAAAATACTCATTAACACCTTTCATTTGATACCCATATCGTACAAACAAATTCTAGATTCACCCCTGGTCCACGTTTATGGCGATATCTCGAAAAGGCGTCCACATAGAGAACTAAAGCCCACACCTTTTTGAAATACTCATTAACACCTTTCATTTGATACCCATATCGTACAACCAATTCTAGAGTCACCCCTGGTCCACCTTTATGACGATATTTCGAAAAGGCGTCCACCTATAGAACTAAGGCCCACGCCCTTTTAAAATACTCATTAACACCTTTCATTTGATACCCATATCGTGCAAACAAATTCTAGAGTCACCCCTGGTCCACGTTTATGGCGATATCTCGAAAAGGCGTCCACATATAGAACTAAGGCCCACACCTTTTTAAAATACTCATTAACACCTTTCATTTGATACCCATATCGTACAAACAAATTCTAGAGTCACCCCTGGTCCACCTTTATGGCGATATCTCGAAAAGGCGTCCACATATCGAACTAAGGCCTACGCCCTCTTAAAATACTCATTAACACCTTTCTTTTGATACTCATATTGTACAAACAAATTCTAGAGTCACCCCTGATCCATCTTTATGGCGATATCTCGAAACGGTGTCCATCTATAGAACTTAGGCCCACGCCCTTTAAAAATACTCATTAATACCTTTATCGTACAAACAAATTCTAGAGTCAAGCCTGGCCCACCTTTATGGCGATATCCCTAAATGGCGTCCATCTATAGAACTATGGCCCAATTCCTCTTAAAATACTCTTTAATACCTTCCATTTGATACACATGTCATACAAACACATTCCAGGGTTACCCTAGATTCTTTTTACAACATGGTGATTTTCCCTTACTTTGTCTCCACAGCTCTCAACTGAGTATGTAATGTCCGGTTACACCCGAACTTAGCCTTCCTTACTTGTTATTTATTAATTTTTTTTTAAATAAATTTTTTTCTTTTTTTCCACTCTTCTTTTTTTTCCTGAAAATTTTATATCTTAGTATACATTTTTACTTTAATATATAACAGTTATATATTTTTTTTTTTAAATGTAAATTTTTCTTCTTTCCAATTTTGTGTTTTTTTTTTTAACTATTTATTGACTTTTTGATTATACATTTATTTTTTTTTATTTATTTATTTTTTTTTAAACATTTAGTTATTAGTTTAAAGTTTAATACATATTTAACATATGCCGCAAAATAAAAGTAAAACATACAAAAAATTAAAACAAATTCAAGCAAAGTAAAATGCTTACAAGCAAAGCAATAAACCAATTACGATTCTGTTTGTTTGCCTAATTCTCGTGCTTTGATTTTATTCTCCGCTTGCCTTCGTTTGATCAATACAATCGTACGCAAAACCTGTTGGTCATTCGATCGCAATCATGCTAACAGAGTCTTGTAAAGACAGATGCTGAGTTTATTCAATTATGAGCTTTTCAATATGAGTTTATTCGCATGATTGAAATTGAATGCGTTTTAGTGTTTGATTAAATCAAGAAAATTGTGATTTTTGCAGTTCACTGATTCTAACCCCCTAACCCGCTGGGGGTGACAATTCGTGATCTGACGCACCTATTGGATGTAGCGAAGCACTGCTACAACAACAAAACAACAGAGCTTGATTTTTGTTTGCCGATAAAGAACTTTCAAATTGCCTACTCAGTTCAAAGTAGCACTGAATTTCCAGTATGCAAACCAATTGGTTCTGCAATTTGTATTTGTTTCTGCTTTTGTAACTGATCGGTGTAACTTCTGAAAATTAACATAGATGGCTGAATAAGCGCAACTCTCTTTATCGCAGCTGCTACAAAAGCTTTTAAAGAAAATCTGTTATTCCGTGTTCCGAACAAGAAGGCAAGGCCTTGTGTTTGTTTCCAAAAAGATAACGTCCGACATCTATGTGCTAAGGCTCTTTATCGTGTTCAGTGTAACACCATTCCACTGCTACAACAACAACGACAAGGCTGTTTATCTTTACCATGTTTGCATAGTTATTTTTGTATTTTCTGTGAACTTCCATAACAATATCTAGGTTTGTTTAAAGGATGAGTTTGCTTTGTATCTTTTTCGAACCCTTCGAAGTGAGCCTGACCAACAAGTTCAATCATCACAACCAACGAAAACAACAAAAACATATTGCTTGAACCAATGACCATTATTAATTCTTTTTAATTGAAATTTATTTGCAAAAGAGCATAAGGACAGACCAAAGTTGTGTACACTATTCACAATAATATGTAAAATTATTTCTTTGACTTTCTGGAGAAGCCCGACGACAAGGCAGTCATTTTACTGGGTAACCGTAATGTCAAAAAATTTGAATTCGGTGCTGCATGTGCACTAGCGATATGTGCCAATTTTAATAATTTTTTCTTTGAGACACACAATTCTTGGGATAACAAGTTCGCATCCACAGTAAAATTTTCACTTATTAGAAAAGCAAGTACTATGAAATAGCATAAAGCCTTCTCTGAGCTGTAAGAAGTACGAGAGCTGAAAAACAATTAAAACATAAAATTGAAAATAATCTAATATCTATCTAATGTTTAAGCGGGGATATCGCAGGCTGAGCAGAAGATAACCTTATCTGGGGATATGTATGTTATCAAAATTGTGTTCAAATGAGATATGAGGCTCTTCTATAAAGTACTCGTAAAAGCCCTTTTCAGCTCAATTTTGAAAATGGTTCATCATCGACTCAGCTGGGGATATGATTATAATTTAAAATATACTTACAAAGGTTTGGATGAATTTGGATCAGAGAAACGTGTACGTATATCAGTTTCTACCTTCTCTGTAATACCCGATAGTTCCATGGTTTTCAATGAACGTTGGTGCGATTTAAGCAAATTCATCAAAGAATCCATATAAATGATTAGTTTTATATGTAAGAAGCCCTCTGGAGTTGGCGTGCAATCTTGTATGCTTTTAATACAGCTGCATAAGTACTCAGATTGTAAACTATTAAGAAAAACACGATACAGGAAAATGAAATTTAAATTCGGTATGGTTTAAACATTATATACCCAGCTTTTCATTTCAAGACAATTACAGAAAATTCCAAAAGATTAAACAATTAATTTTAGATTTAAAATATTTGTTAAGCACATACTACCATTTTACTAAATTTGAGTGCGTTAGAACCGCAAAACAATTAAAAGCTCAATTCAGGAAGCAATTGAAGGGTAATATTTTTACGTCAGTTGAAAATTGATTTTTCGAACTAGATAGAATTTGTTTATTATCATTATAAAATATATAACTTGTTGAGGAGGCCATCCAATCGAAGAGCAGGGAGCTTTGACCCAATCGTTAAAGAGTTGTAAGTATGAATGAATTTAAAGAATATGAGAGTACTTCATATCACATTTATGCGATTATCATCTTAAGTGTTACTATGAGATTTCAAATTTACTTTAATTTTGCAAATAGGAATACGGTATGGATATTGACCAACCGATCTTTTTTACCTAATTGACAAAGCGCACATTTATTATGATATATTGAAGACTATGCCAAGCCCAGCCGGGTATAAAAACTAGGTGTAAAATTATTATAAGATTTTCTTTTAAAATTAAATTAACTTACGGCAACTTGTTAATGGGTGTAGAATATACAACTTTCGATTCTTCATCCAGCCTCTCCAGCAGCTCTGCCGGTACGACATCGTATACATCATATATTTCATCTATCTTCTTAGCATCCTTATTGAATTTAGGACGTAAAAGGTTATAATTATGCTCCTTATTGGAGATTTCTTCATCATCGCCATGTAATTCGCTTTCGGCTATTGTATTTTCCAAATCATTTTTTAATACATCGATATGAACTTTGTTACTCTCTTGATTAGCTGCAAAACGCGCCGCTTTGCGCCCACCAAATTTTTTCATCAATACTGCTTTGGTGTGCTCCGCAGTCAATTGGGGTAATGGTTTTTGTTCGATAGTTTTGTAGATATGATTGGTGAGGGTAGCTTGTTCAATGGGTATTATGCGTACCTATTTATGTGAATGGTAATGTTGGTTAAAATATTGCGAAAAAAATTGAAAAGTATTAAATTTATATACCTTGTCTGATAATTTATTGCGCACACAAATGTACATATCTGTAAGTGCATCCCCTTCTCCCCGATCCAACTCACCCAGATAGATTTGATCGTTAGCAGTCACCATAGCCACCTTTGCGGACGATTTACCTTCTCGTTTCCGCAAGAGATGACAAAATTGTGTAGCATCCTTGCTAACAGCAGCCAATTTTCCATTTTGAAATTTAACTAAAGCGCATGATATGTAAAGAAAGGTATTACATTTCATATCCCGAATAAAATGATCACAAACTCTTACGTATGGTGGGCATCGGTGTGGTTCGCGTTCGCTTAAACACACTTCCTACGGTTGCTTTCCCCTTCATTGTTTTTCTTCAGGAAACCCGAATTATTTAATATTAATTAAACAAATATTTGGTTTACGAAAAACCGCACGTGAAGATTTCAATGGATACTTAACATATGGTAATCAGCTGAGCTAAGACTGTGTTTAAACCATTGTTTGTTTCTACGAGTGAAGAATATGTATTTTAATTTGACGCTTTCAGCGAACACGACTGTTGACTGTTGAGTGATTACTTTCACTACCACTGCTCTAAATAATAGTAGAAGTCTAGACCAGCGGTCGAGCTCAGTATCAATAACCCGATGGCGGGGAAAAATTGTTGGGTAGAACAAGGGTCGACTGCTAATATGCGTCCAAAAATTTGGTAGATGTAACAAACGGCCCCCTCGCGACGGGTAGGAACCTTGGCGCGGTGCGGGGCCCTTAGGGCGCGAATGCAACAGGGGTTAAGGGGGCCTCAAAAAGAGGAAATAGCGGCTTGGTTGGGGTTGGCACCAGTACGGCTGCGGGTGGAGTTGCGCTGGCAACGGCGAACGCCACCGCACCTGCCGATGCTGAACGCGGACCAAGCGCGGGCACGGCGACCTGTCTTCCCGCGGCTGTGACAGGGGTCTCACGATCTGGCCACTCCGAGCCAAGGGAAGAGGCAGCCGCAATTTCAGGTACAACCGGGGGACTGACCGCGATGGAAACTACGGGTCGGTTCTCCCCAAACCGTAGGAAGGCAGCTAACTTCAACGGGTTCAACAGCTTCTAGCGACTCGGTGGGGGCCTCGCGAAACATGGCATTATCACCGACTAAATCTTCCGCGACCTTATTTACAACATGGACGTCCCAAATGTCGTCTATTTTGAACATCCATGTCGATGGCACTACGCTACCGACTGTCCTACACCCCAAAATCTTGGGTGTGACGTTTGATCAGGATCTACATTTTGGTGAGCATGCAGCCGCAATTGTTCCGAGAATTCAGAGCCGTAACAAAATCCTCAAATCCCTCGCTGGCAGTACTTGGGGAAAAGATAAAGAAACGCTCATGACTACATACAAAGCAATTAGCCAGCCGATTACGTGCTACGCGTCACCCATATGGTCGCCAAGCCTAAAAATCACCCACTGGAAGAAACTACAGGCCTGCCAAAATACTGCTCTCAGAATCGTCACGGGCTGTCTTCTTATGTCCCCAGAACACCATCTGCATAATGAGGCGAGAATACTCCCCATCAGGGAGAGAAATGAGATGCTGACCAAACAGTTCCTGTTGAATACCCAGAAACCTGGGCATCCCAAAAGACATCTGATTGATGAACCAGCACCGCCTAGGGGCTTAAGGAGTCATCTCTGTAAGCATTTTGAGGAAATACGGCACCTGAGAACCCAGCCGTATGAAGTGAAAAAACACAAGCAGGTCCTTGGTGAACTCCATAAACAGGCGTCGGACCTTTATGCCGGGAATTGCCCGGTGAATCCAGTGCTTAACGAAAATTATCCAAAACTTGCGGAAGAGGAACGCATACTCCCCAGGGAAACGCGTGTCACTCTTGCTCAACTTCGTTCTGGATACTGTAACAGGACATGCAAAATGTATGCCCCGCTTGCAATGTGTCCCCACATGACACCAACCATCTCTTCAATTGTAATGTGGAACCAACGCCTCTAACACCCCTTTCCTTATGGTCCACCCCTGTTGAAACGGCAAGTTTCCTTGGACTCCCGTTAGAGGATATTGATGACAATTTGTGATCGGTCGCGGCTATTAGGTGGGGCGAGCATTGCTACAACAACAACAACAACAACTCGGTGGGGGCCAGTACCGATAAGATTCGGCACTTACCAGCTCAGCCGTTTGTTGCAAATCAGCATAAGAAGGCCCTAAGCATACTCCACACTGACTTGGTAAGGTATGCTAGGTCGCGTCCGGTGAACCCCGTTATAAACATACACTGTCCAACCCTTGCAGAAGAGGAAAATAGACTAACCTGGGAGACACGAGTTTCCCAGCGGGTTAGTGGGCTTAAAATATACCCGCGGCAAGTATACCTGTCGTAAGAGGCGACTAAAATACAAAACTAATTCAAGCGGTTGTGAAGCGCAGTTCTTTCAAGGGGTTGCAAAGGTAATTTATAGTTCTCCAACCCAATTGTTAGCCTCACCAACCCGTGACGAATCCTGTTCTGTTTCTTTAGCAGGCGAGGCTCTTGCGACCCCAAGCTCCGCATGCATATAGGGGATGGGAGTGCAGGATGTCGTAGGAGGTGTCATGTGGTCTCCTAATGGTGCTTGCTACCGGAGCGCACCGGACCTGTACCCGGAAAAGGACCGTCAACATCGATAACACTCCCCAATACCTTCGGGAGTGTGCTTATCGATACAACAACAGCAACAACTTGAGTCACTCTGACCGACTCAACTTCGTTCTGGATAATATGTCAGGTTCAACTCACAGTTGGCTAGAACCGACCCCGCCAGGTTGTCGCCTTCTCCTAGGAATTCAACACCAATCGGTGGATACCCAGCATATAGTGGGCTGCTCGAACCGTTTGTAAAATAATTGCTCTGGCTAATCTCATGACGATCATGGTCTTTCACTCTCACTTTCGTCTACACACGGCTCCATCCTCCATATGTGAGATTTAGTACATATACATATATTTAGAACCCTTTAAAATGGAAAATCTCAAAATACATTTCGGAAGTTCTTATTATAGCTCCATACAACTTTATTAAGCTTTAAGGCAATTTACAAGGTCTCCTATTCGGTTTAATCAAATTTTATTTTGGAAACCATGGAAACAACTCTTGTGAACTGCCCTTATATCTTCTACCATAATAACTAAATGTTTATACAACTTTCGTCATCGTATCTGTATCGGTCAATCCGAGTCCCAATCCGCTAAGTTTGTAATGCTTGCTCTTGATAATATGTACCACTTGCTGTGAGAAATCCAAACATTTTGAAACCTTTTTCAAATATAAAATTAACAATAAATACTCACTAGCACAAGTTTAATTAAGAACACCGCAAATGTCAGAAAGTTAATGCTCATTAAAGCTGCTTCCGGAGGAAAGTTGAGATTGGATTCTTCCAATAAGCCACGCTTACTGCGACGCGCATACTCCTTGGGCGCCCAAATAATATTAAACCGATCTTCTGTGAGGGATTTAATAAAATGATAAATTGTATTCTCTATTCACTATTGTCTATTGTCGACCTATTTTACTGTCGAGATCTCTGTAGAACCGGTTTAAAATAGTTGTAATAAGACGTTCAAATGCGATGGGACTATTGTAATAGACTGGCCCTCCTGGTAGCAGATAAATTATACTTCGATTCATTCTGCTGACAGGCTACACGGCGACTCAGCATAGATGCAGATAATGACTAAAATACATACAATGGACATTAGACTGCGTCAAACCTCGTCCGAAAAAAGTTGTAAAAATCCGCCCCTATATTTAAAGCTCGTGTTGATAGTGTTTCAGTGTAACCGATTTTTAAAATTGTTATATACCTGTTTTGTATTGAGAAGCTATATTTTTCTTTCCAACATTCTTTCGAGCCAGTCTTCAAAATGAAGGAAATTGGGGGCACCATGGGATATAAAGTCCCCCCACTTGTCATCCCAGCCATCCAATGTTTAACAAAAGGGGTCTCGATATGAATTCTTCCTTAGCTGGATCATCTTTATTCGAAAAACAAGACCATGACTGATCGGATAATACATCCTTCACTTTCTCCGCCTTTTTCCCATTAAAGGATAGCAAAAGCTATGACTTCATTAGCATACCAAAGCAGTTGTACGCTCTAATATAACATTTGCTGCTAGAATTATCTTCTTCAGCTTCAGGTTAAATAAGTCACAGGATAGGGAGTCGCCTTGTCTACAAACTCATTTGGTTTCGATTGGCTCTTAGAAGTTAACCTGAACCTATACTTCCAGAGCTGGTGCCTTTGCTCAATGTCATTTGGCAAATCCTTGTAAGCTTTTCTGAGAACACAATTATAACGGTATTCAGCAACTATTTTTCGCGGAGCTGAAAGTTGCTTTGAGGTCAAGAGGACAAGAAGACACTTTTTTAGAAGTTGGCATACCGTGAAGATCTGCCCGATAGTTGACTTATCAGGTCTGAAGACGCACTGAAAAGCTCCAACCAGTTAATCGATGTTTGGCTTTCAGTCTAAATATAACATTTTTCTACTTTCTTGTGAATAAGGAAGAGTACTCTTAAATTCCTATCTAGTATTTGGTGCATGTGCTTTACTGACTCATCGCCTGCGTATGTGAACAGCGGGGAGTGAATACCAGGCCCTTTGTTAAATTTTAGCCGGGATCTTGTCCCTTTCATTTGGTCCACAGGGACTGTGATATCAGGTTCTTCCTCTCCCTCGCTATCTAAGCACATTCAGTCGCCATTATCATACCCCAGAAATTAACCCATGGTAGAATTTTTAGACATTATTCCTGTCAGCCAGCATCAGTAGCTCCTCGCACCCTCCACATAGCGCGTTGCTGAGCTAGCACGCAGCATGGCACTAAATGCAGCAGCCTTTCTCGATGCAACAACATTCGCCATTGCACCATTTTCCCTGGTTCGATGGAAACTTATGGTGGCATTATGCAGTGAATCAGAAAAGTGCTTCCAAAGCTCTACCACATCTTCAGCTCGAGTATTGCACTCTCATATAACGATCCTCGTGTTACTGTCCGCGTTTTCATCGCTGCGCAGTGGCGTGTGCGGTACTTGGCTGTCACAAAGTAGTAGCTCGAGGACGCACACACCGAACACTGTCGAAGATCTCCATATTTCAAACCGCGACGAAGTCCTTCAGTCTCAACCCGTTGGTAAAACATCTTCGAGGAAGATTAATTTTCAGGATATCAAACAAAAACCTAAGATTTATTGAAGGAGCTTTCCCACTCATTTTGATGTAGTAAATTGCGCTATTGTGTTCAGTCACTTACCTATTAAAAACATTAGCTTTGTCTTCAAACGTTTTAGATCACTAACTCTTTGTTCGATAGTCTTTGCTGACTGTTTGAACCAGCTACGTTTCAAACGCTTTAGGAAACCTATAAACCCACGCAATGTTGGATATTTGATATCTTTTATTGCGTACATTAAAAGATTTGAGTTCCCCTCTTTAGACCGCTTTTCATCGTCGTCATCATCATCATTATCATCATCATCGCTTTTATTGTCATCATCACTTGTCGTTGCCTCAACTTTGTGTGTATTTCCGACCGTTTCCTCAACATGCGTACTATGCTTATTCGAATGCTCTACGAGTTGCGTCGGTTGTGGACTAACTACTTGATCTTTCTGATTTTTTAACAACTGCGAAGCTGGATCTAGCATTTTGCGAATACTTTCTACGTCCTTTGCATTACT
The DNA here is from genome assembly GCF_040869045.1 of Eurosta solidaginis. Taxonomy (NCBI): domain Eukaryota; kingdom Metazoa; phylum Arthropoda; class Insecta; order Diptera; family Tephritidae; genus Eurosta; species Eurosta solidaginis. Next base: position 286,839,626 of record NC_090319.1, on the reverse strand, counting down.
AAAGCGTTCTCGCTGATATTCTAGCCATTCTGGACTGGGTGTTGTTAGAATCGCGGTAGCTCCATCTTGATTTTTATGCTTGTTAGATCCTTTTGATTCATCCTTGGCTTGAATTAATTGAATAATTACAAATAGTAGCAAGAAGATGAGGATACTTGAATTTTGCAGACACATTTTCAACATTTCCATTTCCAATCTTACTGTACAACTAAAATAAGATCTGCAGTGTTGAATGATACACTTTAATTTGGTGCATCCGTAGTTGTATGGTTGTATGTAGGCATGTACAAATTTTAAATAATTATTCTGCATGACAATGTTGAGTGCATTTCACGCCCTCTGATTACGAATTAACCTACATACAAGGGTGCCTCAATAGATACACAGCACTTTTAGTTGATGCAGATGGGCTGAATGCCTAACGATTTCTAATATCTCATGGCTCCCTGGATGCGGTCTTGCCTGCTACAATCCCATAGCTCTATAATCTGGTCTTTATTTGCACTTCTAACTGTTAAGAAGAACACAAATGGGCAGCTCTTATGGAGATATTAATAGAAGCCATAAAATAATCAAATTAATGGCGCAAATAAATCTCTTACAAATCTTGTTTTAAAATGTAGGCCACATTTGAGTTTCATTGCAGAAATCTATTTTTAAATACTCTCCCTGGCGTTCCTAGATGTCCACTGAATAGTATACGTACACCAAAACCCATCGGCAACGTCAACGGAGCTAACCGCGCACATCTAAAGTTGTATAAAAATTGTGTGCAGTTCGATGTATTTTTGTATTAAAAAGTAATAAATAGTTCTAACCTAAGTACTTGTTCACTTGTTTAGCCTTAATCAAGTCTAGTTCAATTTTCTTTTAGGACAGGTAAATGTGTTTTTAATTAATATGTTAGATTTTTTATACCGCATGCTTTAACTGAGTTATTCTACTTGTATTGCTACTAATTTTCAATATTAAATTTTTTAAAACCCTTTCAAACAAAAAGATATATCTTTTTTCATGGTATATCATGCCATTAATTTTTTGGCAATACAATTAGCTTATGTTTGTTTCAAAGTTTAATAACAAAAACGGCTGCGCATACCCGCGATTTTTTGAGCGGTGATCAATTTTGTAAGAGACTGATACCTCTTTGGCAAAAGGTGGCAACCTTGTGAAAAGATGCTCAGTGGCAACACCTAGGTGAAAAGTCTTAAAATATAATACTATATCGATGTACCAAATTTGATTCAAATCGGTCAAGCCGTTTCCGAGATGGTAGTGCATATACAAAGAAATATAAAAAAAGGAGGTGAGCTGGCAACCTTAAGTGGCAACCCTATTCAAAAGTGTTAATAGAAATGCGGAGTAAAATACTTTTCGTTTGATACCCATATTGACATACATACATATCTCATGTAATGCCAAAAAATGACCCCGGGTCCCTCCGAAACCGGAGGCTCGCTCCAAGTAATTCTGCGCGGAACACCATGAATTTACTGTCAAAAATTTCCTTTCATAACAATGAAGTGAGGCAACCACGTTTTTAACAGAAATAACTGCTGTTTTAGTTTTGGCCAGCTAGATTGATCAAATACCCCACCGTACGGCGTCCGCCGTAGTGTGGTGGTAGCGTGCTCCGCCTACCACACCGAAGAACCTGGGTTCGCTCCGCGTGCAATGCGAAATAAAAATTTTAGAAATAATTTTTTTTAAATTAAAATATAGTTTTTCTAAGAGCGTGGTCTTCCCTTGACAGTGATTTGGCAAGCATTCCGAGTGCATTTGGGCCATGAAAAGTTTCCCAGTGAAAACTCATCTGCCTTCCAGATGCCGTTCGGAGTGGGCATAAACATGTAGGTCCCGTCTCGCCAATTTGTAGGAAAAATTAAGAGTAGCACGACGGTAATTGGAAGACAAGCCTGGCACAAAATATCTTCGGAGGTTATCGTGCCTTAAATTTATTTGTATATTTAACTTGCTTCACTAATATACATATTGAAACACCCCTTTAAAATTGTACAACCCGTTTTGCTTAAACAACGTCAACCGTTGCAAGTTAATTAGCAGAAAGTGCTAAATATTACATCTTTTTATACCCGATTGCTACGCTGCCTTTTCCGATGTAATTCTTTTGGTTGCTCTTGATGCATCTTTTTATACGGATTACCGCATTTTGAACTGCAACGAACTCAACGCGGAAGGAGACCTTACATTGTAAAAGCGGATATTCCAAAAGCAGTAACAAAGCTTTTCTCCTTCTCCACCATGGATTTCCTTCATTGGACTCCCGCCGCTGGTACTTTCTAATAATATCAAAAATTTCTAGGGATTATTTGGCACAGAAAACTATTCTGCATGCCATATGTTGCGGATAAGACCAAGAAAACCTAGGTTGCTGAATACTGCTGCTGGAGGGGGGGGAGGGCATCTGTAGGAGCCAGCGTGTCTTTTCTAAGGGCACTACACTGGTTTAATGAAATGGTAGTCCAGCCAACTTTCCGAAAATTATCTACTAATATGTTCGGGTCAGTATGACGGATAGCGCTGGTTAGTAACAGTGGCGCTCTTAGAACAACACCTATCTTGGCTTTGAATGTAATATTCGACGTACTTTGTGTTAAAAGTTCTTGACCTCGGTCATCTTACCAACATCCAATTCCTCTCTGGTAGGATAGCTAGATAGGGAGGATAGCGGCGGCCGTGGTGCGGTTGTAGCGTGCTCCGCCTACCACGCCGAAGGTCATGGGTTCAGTTCCCGGTCAAAAAAACATTTAAAATTTAGAAACAAGTTATTTCAATTAGAAAGTAGTTTTTCTAAGCGGGGTCGCCCCTCGGCAGTGATTTGGCAAACACTCGGAGTGTATTTATGCCTTGAAAAGCTTCTCAGTGAAAACTTATTTGCCTTGCAGATACAGTTCGGAGTCGACATAAGACAAGTAGGAACCGTCCCGCCAATTTGCAGCGAAAATTAAAGGAGCACGACGCAAAATGGAAGAGAAGCTCGGCCTCAAAACTCTTTGGAAGTTATCGCGCCTTGCATTTATTTTTTTTACAATTTTGTACAAGTTTCAACATATTAATTCTTTCGAAAGATTATTTGGGAGAGGGACTCACTTGAGGAGGTAGACTAGTTAACTAGTTCACGGAAAGATCCAAATTGGTTAGGAAGCTTGGTGGGAGTTTTTATCAGTAGGTCAGTGTAAGCCGCATTTCCAAGCTGCCCGATTGCTGTGGCAGCCTCCAGCGTATTTGCAGCGATTACGTATGCGGTCAATGGGATGCTATACAGTGCTACTACCGTTAGAAAGTGTAAAATCTACTCGAATAGCCAAGCGTCCTATTAAAGCTCGGAAGTAGAGGAATATATGGAATTCAGAGTTTCGCTGATCACCTGTGGTGTGTTCCTGTACGGCCCAGCTGAGCAATTGCAACGTAGTGACACAGCTCTGGGCGGAAGTGGATAACAGCCGATCTACCGAAATTACTGGGTTCAACGGAAATAATCTCTCTATAGCGCCTGGAGCTCTCAAGGGTCATTGTCAAATAGACGTCCGGTACGTGCTTTTTTACTTCTACTGTATGTAAAAAGTTGCGCTGCAATCAACGAGTCACTTCATGCCTGACTGTGCACCTTTTTCAAGAATAGGGCCAAAGTATTTTTATCTCGTGTCACTTTTATCGCAGGAGGTTTTATCCATAGTCCTGATCGACTTTGTTCGCTTACATCATTCTGCCGCAGGAGCTTCCTGTATTGGGGTTGCTACCGCACAATATAACTTAACCAAGTCCCTTTTATAGGTCATCTCTTACAGGTCACCACTTACTTACTTAATTGGCGCCTAACCGTTTAAACGCATATGGCCGTACATATCCATACAAGTCGGGCCAGTCGTTTCTTTGTTGGGATAACTGTCTCCAATTGGTCACACTAAGGAAATTGATCTCATTTTCCTCCTGGTCCTTCCAGCGGGTGGGGGCCACCCTCTTCCTCTGCTACCATAGACGGGGTCGGATAAAAATATTTTCGTGGGCGGAGTTCTGTAAATCTTTCGAAGAACTTTTCTCTCGAACACTCCTGTAGTCGCTTCGTCTGATATTATCATGGTTCATGCTTTTGCACCATATAGCAAGACGGGTACGATAAGAGACTTGTAGACTTTTGAATTGCCTACCTAGTCCGAAGTAGCATTTATTTGCTAGAGTGATTCTTTGCTGGATTTCAGAGCTGATGTTGTTGTTTGCGTCAATGCTGGTTCCCAACTCTTGGCAAATACTAGAAACATTTTAGGACCTGTCCTCTTTCCGGCTTCTAGACCTGGTCACTCCTTAAAGCCTGAAACCTAGCCTGGCGAGTGCAGGACACAAGCACAACACGTGCTCGATCGTATCCTTTTACAATCCGCACTTCCTGCATCTACTATCACTGAAAAGGCTTTTTTTTGAAAGCATGTGACGCAAGAAAGCAGTATTCAGTCAGAGTAGCCATGATGAGTCTACCGTTGTTTCCTTTTTACTGATAAGAGTAACTTCGTAAGACCTGCACATGATCTTCGAAACTTGGCAGCCCCGCGCTTGGTTCAACGTATTTCCTGTTTGGTCGATCACTTTCATATATCCCCATTTGCCCCGGGACCCAGTACGCATCGGATATGCATCCGACAAAGGACCATCAACATCGGCAATACTCCCCAAGGCCTTTGAGTAGTGTCCTTAACACCACAATAACAACAACAACAACAAGGTGCGCCTTATATGTATTTTATTTTTATCAGGTAGCGGGTTGGTAGTTCGAGTATCTGTACGAAACGCGCACGTTGTGTCATTGCATCAATTAGGATCAGTGGCAGAGAGTATATGAGTGTAGTAACTTTGCCGATATTTAAATTAAAATATATATATAAAATCTCTTTTTTAATTTGCTAAATAGCAAAATTTCAATATTTATTTCGAAAAATAAAGATGAGCAATATTAATAACACTGTGTTTCATAAGAATGATCATACCGAGCTTAATACATACTATGTAATTGTTCATGTATTTATAATGCGGCAAATATTTCACACATGTTTACTATTTAGATTGTTTACAGAACTAAATTTTTTTATATTTTATAAATGTAGCAGAAAAAAAATTTAGCACAAATTTTCAGTTATTTACTATATCATATATAGAAGTGTGTATAAGCAATTGGAATTTGTTCGCATTTAAAATTTTTATTATACACGGGCGCATATCCTTAGTTATGTTTATTAAGTAAATATTTAGTACATTTATATATGGGGTATTCCATCCCATTTCGACCAATTTTGAACCCGACCCCTTTAGAATTGGCTGAAAGTTTTTCTTCTTTTTCTAGCTTACGAAAGACGTTTTTCAGAATTTTTTCAAATTTTTTCATCCTTTAAGTTGGAATGAATTTAAAAAAAAATACCGTTTTTGTTTTCAAAATGCTATAACTTTTTCAAAAACTGACCGTTTGGGATCTTTTTTTTTAAATTTGTTTTGAAATGTACTTTTCGGAAAAAATACAAAAAAAATTTTAAAGTTTTTTTTTAATTTTTCAGTTTTTCGAGATTTTTCGAATTTCGCCATTTTTTTTTCTCATAAAAAACTTCAATCAATTCTGCAATCATCCCCACTAATCCCGGAGTGGGCCGTTTTTTTTATATTCTTTTTTATTTAATTGAAAAAAATTTTTTATTTTTGTTATATTTATATAACAAAAAAATACAAGAAAATGATTTTTAAGTATTCTTTTCTTTATATATTATGGTAATCTACGATTAAAATGTAAGTTTTCTAAAAATAATGTAACAAATTATGAATTTATTTTCTTTATTTATTTATTAAAAATCATTTGCTTACATTTTTTTGTTATATAAATAAAACTGATAAAAAAAATGTTATTTTTGAAATTTTTTTTTCAATTAAATAAAACAGAATATAAAAAAATCGGCCCACTCCGGGATTAGTGGGGATGATTGCAGAATTGAAATTTTTTATGAGAAAAAAAGAAAATGGCGAAATTCGAAAAATCTCGAAAAACTGAAAAATTAAAAAAAAAACTTTAAAAATTTTTTTGTATTTTTTCCGAAAAGTACATTTAAAAACAAATTTAAAAAAAAGATCCCAAACGGTCAATTTTTGAAAAAGTTATAGCATTTTGAAAACAAAAACGGTGTTTTTTTTAAATTCATTCCAATTTAAAGGATGAAAAAATTTGAAAAAATTCTGAAAAACGTCTTTCGCAAGCTAGAAAAAGAAGAAAAGCTTTCAGCCAATTCTAAAGGGGTCGGCTTCAAAATTGGTCGAAATGGGATGCAATACCCCATATGTATGTAGTAGTTGTATTATATAGTCTTATTTTTTTTTAAATTTAATTAGTTTTTGTATTTTTAGTATATAAAATTGAGATAAGGTACTGTGTCAAGGAAAAAGAAAAAAAAGTATAAACACACATATCTATCAAAATGCATAAATTTGCACTACAATCACACATTCAGATGTATAACTCATTGTTTTACCTTGTTGTTAATTTATTATATAGTAGAAAACTCAAAAGGAATGGCCAAGCCTTCTTCTAGAGCACAATGGGGTATTTTGTAGGAGCTTGTCTCTCAGAAAAGAACGGAAATATAAGTAATTGGGCAATTCACAACACTTCGTATTCATGAAAAATCGTAAGCTTTAAGTTGGTTCCATGGTTTCCAATAAAAAATATGATTAAAGCATAGCACATATGGCGAATAGCAGACACTTGAATTGCCTAAACGTAAGCTTAACATAACATTTATGTCAGTTGGTGGGAAGTGCCACGCCCATTATAAAATCATTGATTTGTTTCCACTATCATTTTAACTTGATACTTGAAAATAATACAGGTTCGATATGAAAGTATTCTTTCGTAAATAGTTTCGTAATAGTTATTTATGAAAATAAACGGAACCGTTTTCTGAACATTTCGGGATTACTTCAGAACCGTTTTCGGAATTGTTTTTAGAATAATTCTGGGATAATTTTCGGCACGATTTCCCTCTCATGTTGCATAATGCTGGGAATCCAGATAATTTCGGAACTGTTGTAGGAATAATTTTCGGTATTTTTCGGGACTATTTTAGGCAAACTCTCGGCATTTTTTATAGTTTCATTCCTGCATTTGCTTTCTTAGTAACGCATTAATGACCTGTCAACCAGATTGTACTAAATATTGAGTCCAAATGTAGACCGGCGAAGAAACACTTTTGTCAACAAATGCTACTTTGGACTGAATAAGCAATTCAAAATAAACATCAGATAAGACGGCCCTTATTTAAGGGGTTGATAATGCAAAACAGAGTTTTATAGATTCACAGCTTCCGCTATCAACTTGTCAACCTCACCAGCAAGAGGGAAATCCCGTTAAATATATGAATGAATCATATATATATTTTCCAGGCGAGGCTATGGCAGGAGTGGAAGCGGTATGGCCCAGAAGGTTTAATGCGGTTATATTAAATCGTTCCCGAGATGGTTGGAGTAGTACCTTAATTGTGCTTGTTACCGGAGCGTACTGGATATATGTATATCGGGAAAAGCACCATCAAGTTCGACAACATCCCCAAAGCCGTCGGAGAACGTCTTTATAGCTACAACAACAACAGACGCACTGAGATTGTGAGAGAAAAACGTTCTTAGAAGTATTTACTTAATCACTTGCGTTGGGGATGGCGGACATCAACATTATCCAGTCAATCGCCGCACTGTGACTACGCTGGGCCCCGTGGTGTGCTGGTGGCGTTCACCGCCTACCACACCAATGGTGCTGGGTTCAAGTCCCGGGCAAAAAAAAATCCAAAATTAAAAAAAACTTGTTTCAATAAGAAAAAGTATTTCCATGTGGGGCGAGCAAGTCGAGACTGCTGAGTAGTGCGAAATTCGTGGATGCGAATACGTTTTTCAAAGGCTCTCTCTCATTGAATTGACGTATAGCAATAGAAAGTATGTTTGAAGTTAAAGAGAAATTATAATGCGAAACAGGAATTTGGTAGTCACGCTGCGAAATATTGGCGCACATCCGCCCATAGATATGCGAAATAGTAATACAATTTCGCGCGATCATGTACTCTCGCGGTACTGAACAAGAAGAGGTGACATAAGGTCAGTCGTCATAAAGTCAATTGACCCTATGTCCACTTTAAATGGATACAAAGTGAATTGAAGTTATGATCATATGAAATAGTTACAGCGTCAAATTTTAGATGGTTACAATAACAACGATATTGACATTATGGCTATTCTGATTTTCCGTAAAGGCCATACGGTCAACTCATTTTTTCTCGAGTGACCATAAGGCTAATTATATTTTTTGCCTTATGTCCTTCAACCTTGTTTCACCTTATCCCTGAAAATATTTTCTATTAGAGAAATCCAACTGAACTGAACTGAAGCTTTTAGACAATATTTTTAACATTCTCAATACGGCCTCTTGATTTATAAAGGAGTGCTGACCGCGAATGTCCCGCAACTCATTAGTCTGGGCATGCAATTTCTGTTTTATATCATACATTCCTCGGCTTGTGCCAAAGTATAGCCTTTCTAAAACAGTTTAATTTAGCAGCTGATTTGGCAACTTCTCGAGAGTCTTATTTTGCGCCGGACTGAACTCATTAAATAATCCATGCCAGCTTTTCAAAATATACATGTGATTTTAGACTAGCTCAATTAAATTACCCTACTGTTTTATGCTTTTTTAAGCTTCCTGCATATGATGAGATTAACTTTTGACCACAATTTGAGTTTCTTGTTAGAAGTTTATGGATTTGTCTTACTTATAGATATTTGTATTATTTCTTATTAATTAACTCTCATTAAAACATTATTTTAAAATATGAATCTCATTTTATATTTCGACATAAATGACCACGCATCCATTTAATGGCTTTATCACCGATCGCCTCGACTTTTGGTGCGCCGGGTAAACTGCGGCACACACAAGATTCAGCATCGATATGACGATTATGTTGTGATTGTATGGACAAATTTTGGCGTTGTCGTGCATGTTCTAGGTGTTGCTGATGTTGTTGCTGCTCTTTAATGGCAAACAATTGTTGAAATTCCTGCTTTTGTGCTTTCTTTTCACAAACTTCATTTCTTTGTTCGTTTTGTGCTTTATTTTGTTCTTCTACTTTTTGTACAGTTTTGATATCACTCTCTCCTTCATTCGGTCACATATCAGCCCATCTCATGTCATCCGCTTCATGCGTCAAATATCGTGTGCCTACTTGACCCTCCAAATTGCGTAAATCTCTATATGTATGCTTGTCCTGTAGCCAATAATGTTGTAGACTTTTGTCGACGGTGTAGCGTTTACGTTGTTTTACTTGTAGCAGATTGTTGATGAGGTCAATGGCTGAAATGAGAAATATTTGCTTTATTATGAAATTTATTCTATTCTTGCTTTATATACAAACCATTAGAGGAGATCTCTTTCCATGGATTTGGTGGATACATGAAAGCAGCATTCTGAATTTGATCATTGATATCTTCTTCCTCGTTGAAGGGGAATGTCCCGCTTAGACTTACATAAATGATGACACCAACAGACCACATATCCAGTGAACGGTTGTAGCCTTTGTTGCGCAATACCTCGGGTGCTATAAAGATAATAATAAATTTCTAATATAGATACATAACAAAGTACCCAACGTACTCTGTTCTGCCCGAAAATTGGTTTGCCTACATTTAAATAGGGGACACACTTCTCTTCGTCACTCTCAAATCTACTTTATCTTAAATTTTTATAAGTGAAACTTATTTTTACTCAATACGGAATGAAAGATTTCTCAAATGTTATGTTGGCAAAAGATTTGACCCTGTACCGAATTTCAAGGGAATCGCACCCTAAATTAGATTTTTTGGAATAATACGGTCCCTGGTCTAATACCCGGAAAGAAAAGTTTCTTAAATAATGAGGTAGTCCGGAAGTATACCTATTATAACGAATTTAGAGAAATTTCTTCTGCTAACGTTCGAATCGCTAAACTGTTGAATAAATCACTCCAATATTCCGTATTGCAAACTGGTCTTTATTTTGATTAATTTGGGAGTAGTTCTTCACAAGTATACTTCACAACCAATAGCGAGTTTAAATCTCAACTGATAGTTAATACTCAGCTTGCGCTGCTTTTATACTCTCTGTTGCCTCGTCTGCATATTTCTCCAAAGGTCTAGACGTTTCACCTTCTAGAACTTTTGTATCTCCTGCTTGGTAAACAGCTATATACATGTATATCTGTAGTTTATAGCCATATGCATGGGTATGTGTGAGTAACTATTTCGGCTGATGATTACATGTGTGTGTGTGTGTGTGTGTGTGTGTGTGTGATATCTTTTCGTCGCCTTCTACATAAGTGTTGCTAGGTTTAACGTGGACATGTATATATATAAGAGTGGCTGCTTCATGTTTTTGTTGTTGCGTGATTATTTACTCACAGCCTAGTGATGTCAACATTCGCCACACTATCTTTCAAGCGAATCGGCTATTTTTATTTAGCAAAGATTGGCCCCTGGTCTATTTCCAGGAATGAAAAGTGTCTCAAGTATTATCTTGGTAAAAGGGGCACCACCATGCCGAATTTAAAATGAATAGCACCATAAATTAGATTTTTTGGTTGGTCTCTGGTCCACTTCCCTGACTAAATTGTAAGTCTCAGGCATCCTCAAATCTCCTTAAACACATACACGCATAATTTCATCAAAATAAGGCCATTCGTTTAGGAGGATTTTAGTCAAAAACAAACATACAGAAGAATTTATACATATATTAAGATAGGCATTTTAAATACTCACCCAAGTACGCTGGTGTTCCCACAACAGATCGTCTGAACGATTTTTCCCCAATAATTCTAGCATAACCAAAATCACAAAGTTTTACTTGTGGAAATTCCGCATCTGATGAGAGTAGCACATTTTCCGGCTTCAAATCACAATGTACAATATTTTTGCTGTGCAAATGCTTAAGGGCAATGAGTATTTGTGTGATGAGAAATTTCGTTACTCGTTCACTAAGGCGTCCCTTTTCGTGTGAGAGTATCATCTCCAACATATCGCCCTTAAGTTTTTCCATTACAACAAATATACGCTCTGGGGTTTCGAACATACGCTCCAAATTCACAACGCCACAGTGTGAAATATTCTGTGAACAAGGAGTGAAATTAATTAAAATTTTTAATAAGAAGCCCAGGATAGATGCACGAAAGAAGCTATGGAATAACAGAACAATGCTCGACCTTAATTTTTAATATTTTAATACTTTAAACACAATAAGATCTGTCAGGGTCGGACTAAAAAAACACAATTCCCAGAAGGGCATGGTTGCATCACCACTCAGGTACTTGGTATATAATTTTCATTTATGGTATCTCTTAATGGGTCGGGTATCTATGATAAAGCCCCTACATATTACGCAACTTGTGATCATACCAAACTTCAAATGTAATGCTTTGTGTACTAAAAGATGGAAAGTCCCTAAAGCACCAAGCGAGGTCAAGTCTTCCTCTACTTACTTCTTCTAACTCAGTAGAGGTCTTCCCCTTCCACTGCTTTGAAACTGCGGCGTTGACTGAAATGGCGGATCGTCTGTGTCCATTTGCATAACATGACGTAACAAGCGAAGCCTTTGGGTTTTTTTTTTTTGCTACACTATCGTCATATCGTCGTATACCTCCTCCGATATTCGCCATCGCATGACGGACAGGACCATACATCTTCTGGAAAACTATTCTCTCGAAAACTCCAAAAGCTTTTTCATCTTCTCTCGAGACAGTCCATGATTCCGTGCCATACATCAGGAGAGGTATGTAGAGCGTAATTTTTGTTCTTCAATAGAGGACCTTACTATCCTATTGCCTATTCAGTCCAATAAAGCACTTATTCGGAGAAGTTATTCTCCGTTTGATTTCTAAGCTGAACTTGTTTTTGCAGTTATCGCTAGTCCTTCACAATCTAGAATTTATATACCCTAGGGCCACTTTAAAGGTTTCAAGGAAGCTGATCAAGGTAAAACATGTCGGGGGAAAAGTGGATATTATGTTTCTGGAAGCTCACTAAGGTTCCGGGGTTGTCGAATCCTGTTGTATATGGCGTATGCTTAGATATTTGTAAAGTTATACACTGCGATATATAGGTCTCGACTTGGGCACACACAAAAATTCGATTATGGTAGTCGGCTTCATGGAGTGTATGTGCCAAAACCTTAAGTCTTTTTCCTTAAAAGACATCGTAACCTACGAGGATGGGCTCTGCATTTATATCCCCGCTTTTACTGAAGCAAGTTCATCGTTTATTGTTTAATTTCATGTCGTTTTCAAGCGATCTGTTGCCAAGTTGTCCGCTTTGTTCAACTACCCCCGTAACTCAGGCCAGATGGATAGTAGTGTTAGCTGCCCGTTGAGCGCAAAGTAGCAAAATGGTGCCATATGTATAGTTACAATCCGGATTTATCTCTCTTGATTTAAAAAAAATCGTCAAAGTGGTACGGATATGCTATTCCTGTGCTATGCCTTTTGGTGTCTTCTAGCCGTCGTTGTGCGATGCAAGCCCATGGTTTCGATTGAAACTCTCAACTATGGAAATGTCCCATGTAACTTTGCCTCGCCTTGAAAACTCATTTGCCGTGCAGATGCCGTTCAGAGTTGGCGTAAAACATGTAGGTCCCGTCCCACCAATTTGTAGGAAAAATAAAAAGGAGCACGATGCATTGGAAAAGCAGTTCGGCCTACATCTAAGGTTTAGGTTAATGTTGTCCCTGTGAAACTGAATGCGTTAAAGTTTAGTTTTTCTATACGTTGGGTTTTGAATTACCCTGCCTCGGCATTAACCTTCTTTAGCTTAGATCCCCAGGGTAACACTACCTGCCTGTTCTTATACTATGCGCCTCAGAGTGTCACACTTTTCTGCAACATTTCATCCGATGTGAGAAATATTTTTTGGAGAAGGTGAACTGGTTCGAACTTTGTGGACAGCCCTTTGTGGAGTTGTCGGTCGGTTATCCTCGTATGAAAAGAGAGTCTATCCTATTCTTTTAGAACAGTTAACTTCTCTTAATTCGCGCGTACGACTAACACCGTTGTGAGATGTGTTATCGAAGGTTACGTCCAAGAAGCACAATTGCTTCGCACTCTAACGCATTCTGTATTTCAGTGGTCAGCCGGTACACATAGTGTCCGTCAATCATTGGGAAGCTATTTTAATCTGGGTGCCGAGTCACATGAGATTTCCTGGAATTTACCGATGTTGGTGGCCCTATGCCAGATATTAATTGGATACATTCAGAATACTTGCAATATTAATGTACTAGCCAGAACGTCTGGTTATAGATTTGATAATCACCATTGAACCTTCTAGATCATCCAACCCCTTCCATCCGTGAGGAATTTAGGGTCGCCAGAGCCACACCTGCTAAACAAACATGATTTGCAACGGCTAAGTGAGTTGGGGAAGCTATAAATTGTGCTGGAAATCCCCTGAAAGGGATTCGATACGCAAACACCTAAAACAACTGAGGTCTTTAATTCGAAGTTTCTCATTTATTGAGATTTAAAGATTAAAAGTTAATAATTTTTTAACTTTTTGAGTCCTGCAGTTCTTTAGTACTTGATCTACGACTATTTCTTTACTCACTTGCAATATGGCGACTTCATTTTTAAGCTGGGCTTCTTGTTTGGTGGGAAAACGTAATTTGTCAATAACTTTAATGGCAACTTCTCTCTTCGTTTTTTTGTGTAGACCTCCATAAACAACGCCGAATTGACCTGAACCGAGTACTTCATCGGGAAATATTTGATATAATTGACCCATATCCTGAACGTTTTCTTCGTTTTCGCAACATTCTGTAACCAAAAAAAAGGGAACTTTTACATCGTCAACAAGTAATCTTCTTTAAGAGCACTTACGTGTATTTGCCACATGCATATACGCCTGCCTAATGATTGTCTCCCAAGTCTTCGCAATATCCGTACCGATGCCACTTTCCGCCGGCGGCAATCTTACTGGTTGCTCCTCGCGTACACCAACCAATGGATCTTGTCCTACATAATAGCTAATAGTCGCTGTCTTCAGTTCGAAACAATAATTGTTGTCTACGCGCAGATCGCTATTGGTGTCGATCCTAACTATTTCCGACAATGGTATATCCTTATGATATTTGCTACCTTGTTCAGAGTGGAATAATGTTAACGTAAGCGTTTTTGAATCTAAACGCCAAAAATAACGTTTGACTGTCTTATCCAAACTGGTGTAATGAACCAGCCAGGCCTCCTTGATCGCTTGTCCACCGCGCTTTTTTGTATGTTTCACAGATTGCACAATACGCATTAGAGGAATATTGGCACTAGGCGATGAAGATGAGCTTGATTGCTCCGACTGTCCATCATTCGTTTGACCTTCGCCGGTTTTACGAGCATCTTTACTACGTCCATCATCACCACCTCCTCCTCCACCGCCCAACCCATTAACCAGTTCTGGTGGTGAGTTGTGTGCATCCGTTGTCGTCTTTGGTATGTAGGTACGCGTAGATTTTTCTCCAGTTGCGGCTGCTCCATATTTATGCGTCGCCGCCGTATTATTTGTTGTTGTATAAGCACTACTTGGTGAGGGATTGTCTTCGAAATCACTATCATCGAATTCTTCGCGGAAGAAATTGTCATTTGTTTTTGGCGTATGCGCATGTGTGGGAGTATTATCGGCACAATCGTTGGCATGTAATTGGCGTTCACCAGTACAATCGTGTGGCACTTTATCTAAACACTTTTTATGTGCATTATATTGACAATCTTTACACTGTAGGCCCTGCTTGAATAGACCTTTGAGAAGTTTCTTGCAATATTGACATACGGTGGGTATGCCATAGGTGTGCACCATAAAGGTGTGTGGAATGCGTATTTTCTCGGCATAAGCCAATGTCGGTGTGTATGTTGCAATATTGGTGCTGAGGCAATGATTGTTGCCGGATGTTCCATTGCGGCTGCCCGAGGAAGGAGATCGACTGTGGGTGCGATAATGTGGGATATTCTGAGCAAGAAAATAGAAAAATGCGGGCGAAGAATGAGTAACTAAACGTCAGCTTAGAATATAACTAATAAGTGCTGCGGAAGCTCCAAAGCTCATAAGTTGTTTGTTTCTAAATTCCCAAATAACTTAAATATTGAGGCATTTTGAAATTATTCAGTATACTCTTGTTCCTATGATTATCTGTTTAACACTCGGCGTATTTTATTTTTATATTAGAGTAAAAATTATAAGCACAAAGCAAATAGCCTGATAGGCACGGCTACGTGTATATACCTACAGTGTTCTTAGATTTTTATTACTTCTACATCCTTTTCCAACATAAAAGTTTATTAAATATTATGAAAAATAAGGAATTACACTTGCAACGTTTATTTTAAAGAGGTTCGTGTTAACATTTTCATATTTTCCACCAGAGTATCAAAGTTGTAGGTCAAAGCAATCTTGCTAAAAAAAACCCCTTTTCTACTACTGGCTAAACGGCTTACCTTCTCACTCTTCTTCTCCTCCCCTTCCTTTCGAAGCATTTATCATTCTGCCATAAATTATAATTATTCCTCTAGCTATCTTGCTCCAAATCTCTTCCTCCCACACTCTCTTAGTATTTCCCCCCTTCCTTCTTTATTTCTATCATTATGACTATTCCTACCGCTCTTTTATGTTTTCTCTCACATTCTCTTTTCTACTTCACCTCCTTTTCTTTCCTACTTCTCTTTGCTTCCGTATAACATTCTTTACTCTTAGTCCGTTCTATGTTTCACTCTCATAAATAAAAATAAATGTAAGACGCGATAACTTCCGAAGAGATTTAAGGCCGAGCTTTTCTTCCAAAATAGCGTAAAGCTGCTTTTAAATTTCTCTACAAATTGGCGGGACCATGTAGATCCTATATTGTATGCTGACTCCGAACGGCATCTGCAAGGCAGGTACATGTGGACCTCACATAGACTGAATGAGTCTATAGTGTTACCAGAAGTTTGTTTTAACGACCAAATTGAATAACCCTATCAAAAACCAGGACCTATGTTATAAAATAACTCCGTCCTCTTGGCAAATACTAGAAGCTACCTAGGCCTTAAGCCACTTGGTGCTTCTAGATCTGACAGCTGTACCACTCCTAATAGCTGGAGTCTTAACCTGGCAAGCGCAGGGCACGAGCACAGAACGTGCTCGATCGTTTCCTCCTCCAACCCGCATTTCCTGTATCGGCTATCACTGACCAAGCCTAATTTAAGGGCATGTGACGCCAGAAGGCAGTGTCCAGTCAGAATACCCGTCATGAGTCTACAGTCCTCTCTTATTAATGATAGAAGCAACTTTGTTAGTCTAAGGTTGTAAGACCTACACATAATCTTCGACAACACTTTACAGCTCCGCGCTTGAACCCACGCCTTTCCCGCTTGGTCGATCATGTGTACCTCTCGCTTTCGCTTAATCTCGCCCAATCTAATTGGGACGTCTACGGAACAAGCTTCAAGGGATGTGCCCTTTTTAGCTATTTCATCCGCTTTTTCATTTTCATCTATTCCCATATGCTTTGGGACCCAATATGTATGTATGCTTATAAGTATGGAGTTTATTGCAGTTAAATCTCTTTCGATCCAATGGAAAGGTTCCGGTTGCGAGCTGGAACACTTTCAGAACAATATAAGATAAACAAGGTCGAAGCTATGACTGTTAGAAATGTTAAATTGTATAGAACATGAGTCCTATGAAATCTAAGTCCTCTGCCGGGACCATGCCCACCTTCTTATAAATATGTATTCCAGTTTATCTAAATATATGTGGAAATAAGAGGTATGTATGTCTTCTTTCTAATACGATGTGAGTTGTGGATCGAAGGATATGACTGTTGAGAATTTTTACGTCTAAATGTATGTACAATTTTAGAAACACCACCAAATACCAAATATGATGCGAATTTCCGGTTAAAAAATATGGCAATTTGAGGTTTTTAAGTCTTTCAACGATCCTATACACGCTTGTTCAAACTTTTTTTTTAGCATACTCTACCATAGAAATTTGTTTACGCCAAATTTTTTTCCATTCTATGCAAATAAAGTTTCACAGAAATAGTAGATATCTCATACAAGTTATTATTCAGAGAAAAACATTTTGGAAATTCCATACCTGCCACTTTGAGCGCTTCAACGAAGAAGAGAAGTTAAATTGTATGTAACTGAGAATGGAGGAAATTTTTAACTGAACTCAGCATTGAAATACGAGGTTTGACGCTTTCTAAGCTACTTTCTTTCTAGTTGCATTCATTAAAGGTATAAAATTCGGGCACAGCCGAAGACAGCTTCGTTTTTCAGAACCACGGCGGCCGCCGGTAGCGTACTTTGCCCATCACACCGAAGATCTTGGGTTCAACTCCCAGGCAATCATAAAATTTATAAACATGTTTTTTTTTAAGTTTTCCTAAGTGGGGTCGCCCCTCCGACTGTATTTTTGTCATGAAAAGCTTCTGAGTCGGCGTAAACCATGTTTTCAATTCTTAGGAAATATTAGAAGGAGCATGATGCAAATTGGAAGAGAAGATCGGCCTGAATCTATTCGGAGGGAATATCGCGCCTTGTATTTATTTGCAGAAAATATTGCTTGTTCTACATTTAAAAAATGATCGTTCTTTTCGAAGTTGGCTTTGATTGGAATGTAAACCAATTTCGACCTTAATCTCTAAGAGGCACTGACTTCTGTAACTTTTGTTATAATCCGAATTTGTTTAAAAAAAGTCCTACCTCAGATGTTTTGTTCAAAACGCTATATTCCATAATTTGGCTTAAGAATGTGAAGAAAGCCCGATCTCAGACTTTGTATACAAAAAGCCTTTTTCAGCATCAGTGATTTTTTGAGCTGAAATAGGGCATGTTTGGAAAAATTCATGAGGTAGGGTAATCTATAGCCGAATTAAAGAAAAAAGCGGGGGTGGGGGGGGGGAGGGAGGCTTTCTTCGAAGTTCTGGGATTTACTGATAGGCGATATAAGAGATTATTGTGACAGTCCTAAATAGAATGAGAACAGGGTTGGAATATTAACTCGTATAATCTGGAGTAGAGTATTTACAATTTCAAAAATAAAATAAACAAAATAAAAGACAACATAAACTATTTTTTAAATCATATTTATTTTTATTTATTATGTGAAATGTATATTTAAATATAACAATTTTAAAAAACGTACAACGGAATTTTTGAAAATATTCTAAACCAGATCTTGAAGTTACTACGAAATGTAATTCTTTGAAATGCTTTCCTAATTGAAAAGTAAAAATATCTGGAGCCTGTTCAATAGAAGTGACGATCGCCGGTTTTTCTGAAAAATCATACCGGATTATGAGAGCCATCAAATTTTTGTTGTTTTACTAATGACTTCACCTGTCTGGTTTTGTTGCGTCAAGCCCACTTACTTACGTCACAAACTTACTAAAGGTTTGTTCATTTGTTGACAGCAGAGCTTTGACACTCCCGAATTTATAAAATCGATACGGGTTGATTTTACGACAGAAAAAAAGGGAATAATTAAATCCCTTTCTGAGAAAAATGTAGCAGAAAGTGGTATATTAGAAGTGATAGTAACTTTGTAAATATCAATAGGTTTTGGAAAAATTATAAAATTTTAAATAAATATTTCATGAAATAAGAAAGAGTTATATTATTTTTGTCTTTTGAAAATAATAAAACCCTACCAAAAAGGAAAAAATTGCAAATTTTCTCAGACTTCGACTTTGACAGAAGAGCTCAATGAACGGATTAAGACCCTGGAAACTTGCCATATCCATATCCATATAAAATAGCTGATGCAAATAACGTTATGGCAATAAATTACATTGGTCAATGGTACCATATCATAACGCCTTAACCATAACCATACCATAGCCAATTCCAAAACCTTTAAATATTTGAGATGATGATTTTATTAACTTTTTTGATATTTTATTTTTTGTTTTAGATACGTTTTTTATTTAGATACGTTTTGACATTATAAACTATATAGATATTCTGCTAGGTTGAATACACGATCGCAGCAAGAGTATCCTAAATGTAAACTTGGTTTCGTAGGTTTGTGGGTTTCCAGAAACTTGCAAGAATTATACAGTATAACATGGTCATGACCGTGGTGTGGTGGTAGCATGCTCCGCATACAACACCGAAGATTTTGAATTCACACAACATCAAAATTCTAGAAACAAGTTTTTTTTTTTTCAATTAGAAGAATGTTTTTTTAAGCGTAGACACTCCTCTGCAGTAATTTGGCAAGCACTGCGAGTGCAGTTTTGCCATGGGAAGCTTTTCATTGAAAACTCATCTGCCTTGCAGATGCCGTTCCGAGCCGGCATACAACATATAGGTCCCGTCCCACCAGGTTGTAGGAAAAATGAAATGAAACACGACGCAAATTGGAAAATAAGCTCAGCCTAAAATCTCTTCGGAGGTTACCGCGCCTTACATTTATTTATTTTTAACCATAAAATCAAAAATAATACTACGAAATTATGCAGTTCGATACTTAGCTGCAATTGAAATTTCTTATTTCTACTGCTACTACTTTTCATAAATTTGCAAGAAGCAACACAGTTTATGGATGTCAATTCGATTTGGAGAAAAAAGAGCTGCAATTGTAAACAATTTTGTCTACTGGGCAAACCTCCTATAATTGAGTCACGATTTTCTTTGTATCATCGATAGCTATGTATATTAGGGTGGGTCGATTTGTAGGTCCACTACGCATACCCAACAAAAATAATTTTCGAGCTTGCGAATTTAATTTTTTTTACTTTTTTTCGACTTTATTTTTAAAGTTTTTTTCATGACCTACTAAAAAAATTGTCATATGTATACCCTGTCTGACCCAAATATTTCCGCTAAAAACGTTGTCGATAACAGTTTTTTGAAAAAAAAAAAAAAAATACTGAGAAGAAAAATATGAAAATTTTGCAATCAAGTGAAAAAAACCTTAAAAATCAATGTCGAAAAAAGTCAAACAAATGAAATTTCGCAGGCTCGAAAATAATATTTTTGGGTATGCGTAGTGGAACTTTTTTTCCTTAGCCCATCGATGGCGCGATATCGGTTAATAAATCGACCCAGTCTAATGTATATGCCTTGTGAATTCCTAAAACTTTAGAATCTTTTAATTCCTTCATTACCACAACTACCAGTGTAATATGAAGTGGGGAACAATTGTCACGAATGGCCAGAGAATGGAAAAAAGGTTTGTTTGTTTGCTCGTGGTAAATAAATTGAACTAACATGAATTGCTCAAATGTGTTTCAAACCCATTTTTCTTTTAAATGTGTCTTTAAAACAATAGACTGCATAATATTATTTATTTTTTAAATCTATTTAATAAAGAAAATATAAGCAAACAGTTAGGCAACCTTTTAAAATATGTAAATGGGATAATATTCCAGTCGTTTACAAAAATGTTTCTCAACCCCTATTGAGTTAATGATTTAGGTAATCGAACAACGATTTAACAGTTGATTGGGGCTCTTAATTATTGTGAACGTTTTCTCAAATATTTGTAAATTGTGGAAGCTCACAATGATTTAGTTGCTCCACAAACTTCGGTCATTTAAGAAATGTCTATTAGATTTTGATATGGGGTGCGTACTAATCTTAAAAGTTCATGGAATGTTGTGATTAATTGTTATATGCCTCAGTAAATGTCTAAACTAATTTCTTAAGTACACTTATTTTCGTTATAAAAGGAAGAACATCTAATTTCAATTTTTCACAGCGCCCTCTATTTAGCTTTAATTCTTAATAATATCACTCATCAAATCCGACATTCGTTTTACCAATGAGTTACCGCCATCATTTCGCGCCTGATCCTCATTCGATACCAACGATTGTGTTGAGCCACCGGAAGGACTTCGTGGCGGCTGTAGAGCCGATGAACGCCTTGAGCTTGGATCATTGGCGCGTGTGCAATTGTT
Organism: Eurosta solidaginis; assembly: GCF_040869045.1. Classification (NCBI taxonomy): domain Eukaryota; kingdom Metazoa; phylum Arthropoda; class Insecta; order Diptera; family Tephritidae; genus Eurosta; species Eurosta solidaginis. The sequence goes on along the minus strand of NC_090319.1, from coordinate 286,818,643 downwards.
TGGTATTTTTACAACGCAGCGTTTATGATAGTTTTGACCGCAACCTGTAATAACACAGAAGAAGAATTGCAATAAGTGAATTCTATCATTATTTTTATTTTGATCAACACATATACTCCCACTTACCATCGCATTTGAGTCCTTGACGCACCAAACCAAATAGCATTTCACCACAAAAATCACAAAATGTTGGCGCTTTGTACGAATGTACGTTGAGCGTATGCGGCTTTAATGTTAGCATTTCCGTTGTGGGATATAGGATGGCTGTGTGTGCAGGAATAGCAAAACAAAGATAAGGAAACATGTCAATCACTGAACTTGAACAATGTTGAAACTTTTATAGTTTTTATTTAAATGAGCGACATAAGGTCTCACTTACGATTGGCTGTCAATACAATTTCCACTAACGTCTCATCGACGACTTCCGCTGCTGAGTTAATGATGTGTAATACATTTGGACTGTTGTAATCATGACGAAAGAGCAAAATGCGTTCTGGTAAATGTGTCAAACCGCTGTCGGGAAGCTGTAAGAGAAATAAAGATAAAATAAAAACAAAATGACAAAAGTTGCTAAGTAATAGCTCTACAGGTTTGTGCGCGAAATATATATTGCTTATTTGATTATGCATAACAAAGCGTAATCGGTTGCTGGTAATAGGCAGATAAATAAACAAGTAAAGGGGTCTAAGTTCGGGTGTAACCGAACATTACATACTCAGCTGAGAGCTTTGGAGACAAAATAAGGGGAAACCACCATGTAGGAAAATGAACCTAGGGTAACCCTGGAATGTGTTTGTATGACATGGGTATCAAACGGAAGGTATTAAAGGGTATTTTTAAAGGGAGTGGGTCTTAGTTCTATAGGTGGACGCCTCTTCGAGATATCGCCATAAAGGTAGACCAGGGGTGACTCTAGAATGCGTTTGTACGATATGGGTATGAAATAAAAGGTGTTAATTATTATTTAAAAATGAGTGGGCCTTAGTTGTATTTGTGAAGGCATTTTCGAGATATCGACCAAAATGTGGACCAGGGTGACCTAGAGCATCATCTGTCGGGTACCGCTAATTAATTTATATATGTAATACCACGAACAGTATTCCTGCCAAGATTCCAATGTCTTTTGATTTCGCCCTGTAGAACTTTTTCATTTTCTTCTGATTAATATGGTAGGTATCCCAAGCATTTTACAAAGTTTTTTCTAAAGTTATATTTTGCGTCAATAGACCAATCCAATTACCATTCTTCATCCCTTTTTTCATATTTAGTATAGAATTATAGCATCTTTTTCTTTTTTCGATATCGAAAAAGTGGGCGTGGTCATAGTCGGATTTCGGTCATTTTTTATATCAAGATATAGAGAGTTCAGATAAGTACGTGAACTAAGTTTAGTAAAGATATATCGATTTTTGCTCAAGTTATCGTGTTAACGTCCGAGCGGAAGGACAGACTGTCGACTGTGTATAAAAACTGGGCGTGGCTTCAACCGTATTCGCCCATTTGCACAGAAAACAGTTATCGTCATAGAATCTATGCCCCTACCAAATTTCACAAGGATTTGTAAGTTTTTGTTCGACATATGACATTAAAAGTATTCTAGAGAAATTAAATAAAAAAGGGCGGAGCCACGCCCATTTTGAAACTTTATTTTATTTTTGTATTTTATTGCACGATATCATTACTGGAGTTGAATGTTGACATAATTTACTTATATAGATATTAAATTTTTGGTTAAAATTTGATTTAAAATTTTTTTTTTGAAAGTGGGCGTGTTCGTCATCCGATTTTGCCGTAACGTTCCTGCCAAATTATATCATGCTATCTTTAACGACTGCCAAGTTACAGCTTGAAAAACTTTTAAATTACCTTCTTTTAAAAGTGGGCGGTGCCACGCCCATTGTCCCAAATTTTACTAATTTCTATTCTGCGTCATAAGGTCAACCCACCTACCAAGTTTCATCGCTTTATCCGTCTTTGGTAATGAATTATCGCACTTTTTCGGTTTTTCGAAATTTTCGATATCGAAAAAGTGGGCGTGGTTATAGTCCGATTTCGTTCATTTTATGTAGCGATTTGAGATGGGTACCCAGGAACATACGTACCAAATTTCATCAAGATACATCAAAATTTACTCAAGCTATCGTGTTAACGGACAGACGGACGGACGGACGGACATGGCTAAATTAATTTCTTTTTTCGCCCAGATCATTTTGATATATAGAAGTCTATATCTATCTCGATTAGTTTATGCCGTTACGGATTAACGTTATGCGAACAAAATTAATATACTCTGTGAGCTCTGCTCAGCTGAGTATAAAAAGATCGCACAGCCAAAATCTGACGAGGCGGACCTTGGAGAACTTAAAATGATTTTGCAATGTGTAACTATTTTTGCATACGGTAAGGAAAAATCCAGCGATGTTAATTAGAAGCGTAAATTCTGGCTGCTTAGTAGAATTGATACGATCACATTTAGACAAAATAGAAATGTTGAGTGAGTGAACATAAATCAAATCAGAATAATAAAATTGAATACTTAGGATGTTGGGGCTAAAAAGCATAGATATAAACGGAGAAGAAGAAACTGATATAAAAAGGAAATATGAAAGTGAAAATTGAAGGAAAATGAGTATGAAATGAAGAAGTCATAGTTGAACGAGTAAGGTCCCATCCGAACTGTTTCCGGCTGTGCCGAAAAATGGAGCTGAACAATAATCTGATGAAATTCGAAAAATTCATTACTTATATACATCAAAATCATTAGCATAGAAAAAAAAATTGATTTTGATTTTTTTTTTAATTTACGAAATCGGTCACGAAACGGTCGGACAACGCCTACTTTTATATAAAAGATTTTGAAAGGGGTCGTGGACGAATAAAATCTGCTATATCTTTGCAAAGAAGAGCTTTATATCAATTCTCTTTCTTTTCCCAAGTGGAACTATGACAAGAAATAGGAAACAAGTTAAATTTATGAGTAGAATAATAAGCTATATCTTAGCGAAAAATATTTTTGTATCAATGATATTTCACTTACTAAGTTTTATTATAAGGGGAAATTAAGAGACATTTTGTTTAAAATTGGTGGTGCCAGGTGTTATGTAGAAAAGTAATTTATATGAAATGAAATGTACAACTGAAACTCACGTTGAGTATATAATGTTCGGTTACACACAAACTTGGACACCCTTACTTCTTTCAGACAAACATGTATGCCTAATACGTTTAAGCATCCTGTCAAATTTCATGATTCTAGCTGTTAAAATGGGGAAGAAATTACGAAAAATCGGTTACATGGAATATACATATAAGCTATAGTGGTCCGATTCGGTCGTTTCCGACCAATAATTAATCGGACATCCAAATACGCCTACTTGTCAAATTTCATGAACATATCTCAAAAATTGAGGGACTAGTTTTCCTTCAAATAGACAGCTAAGCAGATAGATAGACTGACATGGCTAAATCAACTTAGCGCGTCATACTGATCATTTTGGTGTAATTTTTGGTGTGGCTATCGAATCTCCTTTAAGGACGTACAATTTTCGATACTCGAACCAAACTTAATATACCATTTCGTTTTCACAGAAATGAACAGAAGTAGGATATAGAAAAATATCATCGTATATGAAGTAAAGGAACGCTACGACCTCACATTTCAAGGAAAAGTTTTGGGGGAATTGGGGGGCTGCGTAATTTCTGGCGAGAAGACGATGTTACGATGGTAGTAATTAATGTTACTAAACATTTTTGATTGTTGTATTTCTCGGTAAATTTTAAAGCAAACTGTTGGGTTATACCAGACAGTAGGTTGTCATGGCAACTCCATGTGAAAGAGAGAGCGTAGCGAGCACCCGCGGTTTTAAATGCATGCAAGAGGATGTTATTGCCAAGCATATACTTTACTATGGATGTTTTGGTGAACCAAAAAACTGGAGGGGTATGCAAATTATCAATGATAAACATAACATAATGCACATCCTAATGGCCAAAAGAATATAGCGTTAACAACTGCAACGGCAGTGTTTTTCAGGCGGAAATTGTAGCGTTGAAGAAAGCAGCAGAAGTTCTGGAGAGTGGGAGTTGGAGTGGGAATGGAAGTGAGAGTGCGAGTCTGAGGGTAAATGGAAGTGGGAAACGCAGGGATAGATATAGAAAAAGGCATGGAAAAGAATAAGATGATACTAAGATGATACAAGAAGTAACAAGAAGACGAAAGTGTTATAAAGAGAGAAGAGGGGAAGTAGGGATCAATTTTTGAATGAAGCCAAACATATTTTCTGGCAGTACAACATCTGCCGGGTACGCTAGTTTGTGATAAATACTCCGATTGATTTGATGTAAATTTTATACATACATATATATTTTCCAATTTATTTTGATTACTTTATTCAGTTGAAATTGATTAATTTATAAACACCTCGTCTAAATACTCTAATCTATAAACTAATTAATTGTCTAGTCAATATAATGAAAAAAGGGAATTAAAATCAAAAGAAAATAGAATTAAAATTTGCAGTAAACAAAACAAAAAAAAAAAAAAAAACGCCAAGAATAACTGCAATAATGTACTCTATGACCATCCTTCATTTCCCATGCCAATTTCAGGCATAATTATGCATTGATGATAAGCGAGAATTTATATTTATTAAGGCCATCGTTTCATCTTAATCAATATTGATGGGACGTTAAAAGCATACATGCGTTATGTAAAGCTCTAAGGAATTAAACTCCAACCATTATTTTATTAATCATATTTTTGTTTTTATTGTACTTATGATGTTTACGTATTTATGTCTATATCGTTCAATAAAAGTATCAATCATACATTTCGTTGTAATTGTATATCAATAAATAATTAAGGAGAAAGCAAAGTGAAATGAATAGAAGAAAAGCTTTAAGCAGAATTGTACAACTTAAGGTGGTGTGGTCATTAAGTTTTGTGCTAATTAAGAATATATTTCTCTGCAAAGCCTCATTACAAACACAGAACCAGTACTTCATTGGATTTAGCAAAAGTGCCGTTAACATTTAAATTGATGTAACAAACTGTACTCTGGTAAAAAAAGAGGCGGTTTCGGGACTAAACGATAAGCACACGTAGAATAGTGGTATTTAGAAAATAAGGCTCATTGTCGGAATTCATTGCTTCATTACACAAAAAATTTCTATGTGTTGGTTCTACTGCACGCTACCACCATACCATGGGCCAATGGGCTATAAGTGATATACTACTGGGAAAAAAGGAAGTAATATCCATAAGTCACTATTGATAGCCCATCCAAAACACTAAACTGACAGTGAAACCTTAAACCAAATATCTCAAAACTACATGGAGAGCAAATTATAGGTAATTCAAAAACGCGCTGTGTACATTGGTGCTCAGTTTTCATGTCTCAGTCATGCTCTAGGATTTCTAGTCTACAACCCCTAGCATAATACTAAACCTTTACCCGGCAAAATAAGCCAAGTAATTTACGTGCCCTAAGCAAGAATCAATCTCACATACCCTCACCCAGTCATACGGAAACAAGAGCTAAGTAAGGCTATAGCTAACTCAATTTCCATTCAGAAGCAGAGGCACACACTAATATTAATTGTGCACAACAACGAGCCCCGTTGATTAGCTATGTAGACATGGAGTTAAGGAGCTTAGAATATATCCGTGGTAAGGCACGACCGTCTTGGTGTGTTGGTGCTGGCCTAACTCCAACTCAAGTCTCGGGATAACTCATATATGCTTTCGAAAATTTTCTCAAACGGTAGCTCTTTGTAGTGTTTTGGCAAGTCCTTCAAGTAGGTATCTGCCATGAAAAGCAAACAAAGAGATGCCAGTCGGAAGCGGAATAAAAATGTAGGTAAGGTAATTTGTTCAAAAAATTAAGATTGTATGACTGCGGTCGCCATGGTGTGGGGGTGCAAAAGTTTAGAAACAAGTTTTTTCAATTAGAAAACAGTTTTTCAAAGCGAAAGTGATTTGACAAGCACTCCGAGTGTATTTCTGCCATGAAAAGCTTCTGAGGGACTACTCATCTGCTTTTCAGATGCCTTCTGGAATCGACATAAAACATGTAGCTCCCATCCCGCCAATTGTTAGGAAAAGTTAAAAGAATGAAGACGCAAATTGGAAGATAAACTGGGCCTAAATCTCTTATGAGGCATATAGCCTCCGCTTCCAAATACTCTCTGTGACTATCATTATATAGAGGCTTAAAATAGGGAGGTTCCAGACATCACACCTTTCAGTAGTTTTAGCGAGCTCATACACAATATGGGGATCCGTGGCGCTTCAGCACTCCTATAACCATTGTGGATAAGACAAGTGTGATATCTTCAGCATAGACGTCAAAATAATAAATAGAAAATATCACTTCATTTGTAAAGTGACTATCGAGTTCTCATCTCGTATCTTTTTCTATCACCAGCTGAAGATAGCCGACCCTATGCGTAGCCAAATTGAACTTTAAAACTTGTCAAAACTCTGCTAAAACGCGTAGCCATATTGATATTATACTTGTTTTGTAAACTATTCCTATGACATCCACCCATTTTTCTGATCTAGCGCAGTAACTCAGTTCCCAGAATGAAACAATCAAATCTCGTGGTCTGGAAAATATTTGCAAAATTCAATAATTATTGTGTGCCAATTAATTTGCAAAGTGCCGTTACACCTGCCGATGACAGCTTAACAAGGCATGCTGCGACGAAAAGTTACGATGAAATGCCAACAATTTGCTTGTATAGATATATGGGATTATTAGGGTGTGGAAATGTTTGGAACAGTGTTTACTTTTCTTTTTAAGAGAAAATGCCCCCTTTACATAAAAGAGGTTTTGCAGTTCGCAAGTTCTACACCTTTTCCAACTGTTTTTGAGAAAAGGATACTGCGTTTGAGAAAAGATCAAATATGTTTGAGAAATAGGCAAATGTACTTTGGAAAAGTGTAAATGTTTTTGAGAAACGGACAAATTTACTTGAGACAAGTTCAAATGTACTTGATAAATGGGCAAATGAGTTAGAGATAAGGTAAATTGTATTTGAGAAAATTACACATTATACAGCTTCATTATCTCTCAAATATTATTGACCTTATCTCAACCCTTTTATGTAATGCATTCATTCCTTTACATACAAGTTATATTTGTACAACAAACAATTTTACACATAACAAGTAAGGAAGGCTAACTTCGGGTGTAACTGAATATTACGTACTCAGCTGAGAGCTTAGCTGCGTTTGTTTCGTAGGGCTTCGTAGATGGTTTATAAGTGGTTTTTAATTCCATATCGCTTACGTTTGGGAAATATCGAATCGATTGTAGACCAAGGGTGACGTTTTTGGAACGATTTTCCTTCATCCTTTGTGATATAAGGGAAAATCACAATGTGGGAAAATGAACCTAGGGTAACCCTGTAATCAAATGAAAGGTATTAAAGATTATTTTAAAAGGGAGTGGGTTTTGTTCTATAGGTGGACGCCATTTCGAGATATCGCCATAAAGGTGGACCAGGGGTGACTCTATAATGTGTTTGTACGATATGCGTATCAAATGAAAGGTGTTAATGATTATTTAAAAGGGGGTGGCTCTTAGTTGTATATGTGAAGACGTTTTCGAGATATCGGCCAAAATGTGGACCAGGGTGACTCAGAACATCATCTGTCGGATACCGCTACTTTATTTATGTATGCAAAACCACGAAGAGCATTCCTGCCATGATTGCAAAGGCTTTTGATTTCGCCCTGCAGAACTTTTTCATTTTCTTCTACTTAATGTGGTAGGTGTCACACCCATTTTACATTATATTATTTTTTCTAAAGTTATATTTTGCGTCAAAAAACCAATCCAATCACCACGTTTCATCCCTCTTTTCGTATTTGGTATAGAATGTGGCATTTTTTCATTTTTCGAAATTTTCGATATCGAAAATGTGGGCGTGGTCATAGTCGGATTTCGCCCATTTTTAATACCAAGATAAAGTGAGTGCAGGTACGTGAACTAAGTTTAGTAAAGATATATAGATTTTTGCTCAAGTTATCGTGTTAACGGCCGAGCGGAAAGACAGACGCTTGACTGTGTATAAACACTGGGCGTGGATTCAAACGATTTCGCCCATTTTCACCGAAAACAGTTATCGTCATAGAAGCGATACCCTTACCAAATTTCACAAGGATTGGTAAACTTTTGTTCGACTTATGGCAATAAATATATTCTAGACAAATTAAATGAAAAAGGGCGGAGCTACGACCATTTTGAAATTTATATATAAAATTTTTTGTTAAAATTTGACTTTTAATTTTATTTATAAATGGGCGCGTTCGTCATCCGATTTTGCTAGTTTTTATTTAGAACACATATAGTAATAGGAGTAACGTTCCTTCCAAACTTCATCATGATATTTTCGACGACTGACAAATTACAACTTGCAAAACTTTTAAATTACCTTCTTCTAAAAAGGAGCGGTGCCACGCCCATTGTCCAGAATTTTATTAATTTTTCTATTCTGCGTCACAAGGTCGCTTTATCCGTCTTTAGTAATGAATTATAGCACTTTTTCGGTTTTTCGAAATTTTCGATATCGAAAAAGTGGGCGTGGTTATAGTACGATTTCGTTCATTTAAAATAGTGATCTGAGATGAGTGCCCAGGAACCTACATACCAAATTTCATTAAGATACCACAAAAGAGATGGCCTAATACGTATGAAAATGACTACTACATAAGTACTTCGAAAATAATTCACAGGGTGTCGAAAGATAATATGACGCTGGTGGGTTTTGTTCTTGGGCAAGTTATAAAGTTTACAAAATACGACTTTGTTGATCAACCGAGAGCAGTTGCTCTCGAAGGAGACAATTGATGATCACGGCTGCCACACTATGTTTTCATTTGGGACCAAAATTTATCGAAAAAAGGATCAAATCTCAAAAAAAGCACCACATTTGGGTTTTATTTTATTGGTTTGCAAACAATTCGGCTATTCACAAGAGTGTCATATTCGTTGTAAAATATAAAATTTTAGGATGTTTACATAGCTTCCTATACTAAACATAGTAAAGACTTGTTTTTAATTCAAGTTGAACAAATAAAAATAAAGTTTACTTCATGGTATTACATTTTCACATTTCTAGGAAATTCTTTCACCAACCAAACGTTGTGAACCTAGTTTTATTCACAAAGCTCTTAGTTCCAGCATTATTTTGTGGATGGTAATGAATAATGAATAAAATATATAAGGTAGTTATGCTTTAGTAAGGAACGGTTCACACATTTGCGTTCTGGTGTTGGCGAACTATGTGGAAAACTCAGTAAATCACAAAAGAAACCTGGCAATTTTTTTTTATTTATTTATTTATTTGTTAGTACTATTTTTTATAGATGCTTACGTTTAAACTTAAAGCCTAGATTCAGGAAGTATGAGTTTTGATATCAGGCTTCAGGGGCTAATGGGGTTCTGCTAGCACCTATGGGGATAATTTTACACAAATAATTTCTTCCGAAATCAAAGCTTTTTACACTTGCTTCAAAAGCTAAATATAATAAAAATAAAACAAAAGAAATTTTAAGCACTTCCTTTATATAAATGGACAAAAATCAGCCAAAAATGTGTTTTTATATAAAGACATATTCTTGTTAAACTTTGATTTTTAAATTTTGACATAAAAATTGCAAAAATATTTATGTGAAGTTAAAATATAAAAGTGGAGCGCACAATCAATTGATTGATAATAATATCTCCTTTCCTACCAACTTGCCAATCCAAGTAATGTTAAGACTTGGGACGCACGATGTTCATAAGTTAGGCTCCGTAAGTAACATCAGATGTAGGAATCTTCGGTGTTTGTGTACTGCGCTTCCGAATTGAAAGCTCCGCAGTAGAGTTGCAAGATATCGAGGCTGAAACTAAGCTGGGTTCGAGAAAACTTTTAGTACTTGCCAAGAGGAATTGAATTAAATTCTAACACCTAATTAAGTATTTCCGTATGGTCGTCAAGCGCATTCAGTCTATTTGCGGCTTTTACTGACCAACCAGCTTAACCCAACTTTTGCCCCATTCAAAAGAATGAAAGCATATTTATGTATGTAAAAGTATAAAAGCATACGCTGACTTCTGTAGATGTGAAAATAATGTTGGAATATTTAAAATGAATGTGTATCATAAACTATGTGCAAGAAAAGGTCCTTGAATGTCGCAAGCATACCCACGAAAAGAAGGATATTGACATCAAAATATAGCGAACGTCAGCTAATAACTTAATGACCATAGGTAAACAAATATTAAAAAGTCTACAAACAAGAAGAAGTAATCAATCAACATTACTCAAGCGACTGACCTAAGCTTACCAATTTCAAACGTATATAAATATGTGTGTAAATAACCACATGATACTAACCATTAGGCATTACAAACAACCCTTAGGGTATTCGCTGCTCTTGGAAAATGTGCTTGCTTACATATTTATATACATTCACATACATACATAAAACAAGTAAGGAAGGCTAAGTTCGGGTGTAACCGAACATTACATACTCAGCTGCCAAATTACAGCTTACAAAAATTTTAAATTACCTTCTTTTAACTAATTTCTTTTTACTAATTTTCTATTCTGCGTCATAAGGGCAACCCACCTACAAAGTTTCATCGCTTTATCCGTCTTTGGTAATGAATTATCGCACTTTTTTTGTTTTTCGAAATTTTTTATAATATAATTCCTTGCAAAACTATTAATTTTGGACTTTTAATATATTTGGATCAAGACAAAAAATATTTTCGGATTTTTATTACCTGAGTCCGTTAGCACTAGTTAAACTCGGACTTTTAAAAATAAAAGTCCGGAAATAAAAGTTAAATCCGGACTTTTCCTTTTAAGGCCAAAATAAAAGTCCGGCTTGATAACAAAGAAACGGCTTATCCGGACTTTTACTTTTAAAAGTCTGAGTTTAACTAATTCTATCGGACTCAAAAAATAAAAATACAGACTTTACTTTTATATGTGGACTTTTATGGAAAAAGTTCGAAAAATAAAAAGGATGTATGATTCGACATGATATTGCTATAGGGATACCTGGGAACTCAAACATTTTCACCTAGGACAATTTTTTGACCAGGACTTTTTCGACTCCGAAAAAAAAAAATAATTATTATTTTCCGTCCCTGAATAGGAGCGTATAATTTCTAATACCATATATTTAATTTTACTTAAAACAAATTAAACTTACTTTTGCGTTGATGAATTCGCAAGCCAAGTCCTTGAGCGTTTTCAGTGTTAAACTGTTTGCTGCTACTGAAATAGCATCGCGTAAACTGCCAAATTGAAAGAGAAATGTCACCTCGGGGCCCTCCATAATAATAGATACCCCAGTAACACTACCGCACCCACCGCCACTGGCAACAAAATTGGAGGCGTTCTGATGGTTTTTGGTGTATTTATTGGTGTTGTTGCTAAAGAGTTGCCTGTAATGGGCCAGCGCAATTGTTTTGCGTATACAGTGTTGTTATTTTTCTTGTTCTTGTTGTTCGACGATAATCATGCAAATGAGAAAATGAGCAAAATGAGGATTTTTCCAAGTGAAGTTTCAACACGCCACAATGGTTAGTCACTTAACGGCATATGCCTGTGTGTGTGTGTGTGATGCGTATGTGGTCGTTTGTTGATGTGCCTGTTGCTTTGAGGTGTATCACTTTTGGGCGGTTTGGCTGTTTTGAGTATTTAACTGGATGGCTTTTGTTAAACAGCTGTGTTGGACGTTTATTTGAAGGTTATGAGCTGCATGTATTCATTATTCCACATCCACCTATTGTTTGTTGTATTATGTTGTCCTTTTATTCACTGGGTCGTTGTAGTTGCCTTCATTTATATGTCTGAAAAGGAAGAAGAAAATAATTATCACATTGTTTGGGAAGTTGTGGGAATACAAAGTTGGTCAAAAAAATAATTCCATAAGATATTAACATTATTATATGTTCCCTTACAATGAAGGGTATCACTTCTTAAATAAAACGTATAATTCATTAACATTACCCATTACTATCCTGCGATTCAAATGCTTTGAATAGTCACGCTCTGTATGACTTAGTGGGCGGTCCGTATTCACTAAGTCAATTTCCCTGGGGGAAAATATAATTATTTCTCTGAATCCTTCGGTTTGTGATTTTTATGACGAATGGCTTATAGCTAAAATGTAATCGAATCAAATGATGTCGACAACTATTTCGATATAAGTAGTCTTGAAAAAAAAGAAGAAATTGGATTATGTGCAGTAGGGTGGATCAATTTGAATGGACGAAAGTTAACCGATATCGCGCCATCGATTTTTCGATCGGATTTGGGCTCAGGAAAAAAAGTTCCACAACGAATACCCAAAAAAAATAATTGTCAAGCCTGCGAAATTTCATTTTTTTGACTTTTTTTCGATTTTTAAGGTTTTTTTCATGACCTAATAAAAAAATTTTCATATGTATACCCTGTCCGACCTAGAAATGTCCGCTAAAAACATTGTCGATAACAGTTTTTTTCAAATACATGAAAATTTTACAATCAAATGAAAATTTTTTAAAAATCAAAATCGAAGAAAAGTTAAAAAATGAAATTTCGCAGGCTTGAAAATTATTTCTTTGGGTATGCGTAGTAGAACTTTTTTTCCTGTGCCCAAATCCTATCGAAAAATCGATGGCGCGATATGGGTTAATAAATCGACCCAGTCTAATGTGCAGTCTCTAAAAGATCTCGAAATGACAGTCCAGAAATTATAATTAATTATTTCGAAATGATCCTAAGATAGTTGCAAATTGATCCCAAAACAGAGACGAAATTATACCAACAAATTTTTCACAGTGAAAACGGTTACCATCGGGAGATTTTCCCGAATAGTGCTTTAATAATCCCAAAAATAATTTCCATGTTATATCACGATAGTACAGAAATAATTGAGATTGTCTTGTAATGATCCCAAAATGATTTCAAAATTATTTCAAACTAAGACATGTAGAAATTTCAGACAATGTTCTTAAAGTTCATTTATATATAAATATCTGGATTTCCACAAACCATCTCTAGTTTGCCACCAAAGTTTTGTTAAAGGCCCAGTTTCTTCTCATATTGTAGCAATTGCAACCTTTTGATGGATTGACGGCTGCATATTAATATGGACGGTTTTTTCATTTCATCGAACTGTGATGATTTCCCTTTTTATTTCCGACCTATATCACGTAAAAGACCTATTTCGAGCGGGTTGGTAAAAAATAAAAATAAAATAAATGTAAGGCACGATAACCTCCGAAGAGATTTTAGGCCGAGTTTCCCTTCCAATTTCCGTCGTGCTCCTTTTTATTTTTTCCGACTCCGAACGGCATCTGCAAGGCAGATGAGTTTTCACTGAGAAGCTTTTCATGGCAGAAATACACTGGGAGGGCTTGCCAAACACTGCCGCGGGACGATCCTGCTTAGAAAAAATTTCTTCTAATTGAAAAAATTTTTTCTAAAATTTTTATGTTGCTTTGCCCGGGGCGTGAATACAGGATCATCGGTGTGGTAGGCTGAGCACGCTACTATTAGATCACGGCTGCGGCACGGCATGTTTAATTATTTGGGTTGGAGTCTAAGATATTTGAATGTTCAACTCTTTCATGTGAATTTTAAAACCGGTCAGTCTTCCTTATAACAGGGAAAGCTAACCGGCCAGTAATTAGCCTTTTCAAATAGTACCAGGTATCTAGGACTACCAATTGTTTGTAAACTCAACCAGAAAATGTGCATCGTGGTTCGGTAATCCTGCATCGCTTTCTACGTCTATATGTCGATGTTCGGTAAAAAATTGGGTGTCAGGTCAAAGATGGTGCTATGGTTGTATGAGGCAGTGGTGCGTCTGGTACTGACGTATTGCTCTATAGTGTGGTGGGAAGTTCTAAGTAAGAACAACAATCTCCCCGACCAACAGAAAGTTGAGCGCACACGTGTGTTGGTGTCACTGGAGTATGTCGCTTCTGCCCCGCAGCGACTTTAGACCCCATGTCAAACCTGTTTCCGATAGACAAGCACATACTTTATACATATAAGGCATAGTAGTATCCTCAATTTACTTTCGGCGAGAACTTTTTATATCGAAATAGTATATTATCCCCGAAAACTGTATTTCTAAGGCACGCTATACAAATCTACATTAACGGAACATAGCTGGCAAGGTATCTATATTTTTTGAAAGCCAGGCAGCAATAAAGGCGGTATCATATAAAAGCTGAGATCTAGTAGGGACATGCATGCAACTTCTAACTGCATTAGCGGACACTAAAATATATCTTTTACCTGGGTTCGCAGTCATAGCGGCACCAAAGGAAATGGGTTGCTGGATGAGCTGGCATACCCCTAGAGGGAAATTTGAAATTTGTACATGTATGATGCTGAAAAAAGTCGAAGGGCACTTAGGGCTGTGCAGTTCCGAGAGCTACATATCCAGACTACAACGAAAGAATGAAAAATAATAAATTGATGGAATAAATTTAGAGCTGACACTCATTAAACTATACCGGTCCGCACCAGTTATTGGGCTTTAGACATGCACACAGAAAAAATGGGTATTGTGCATAATGACTACTGCAGAAGTTGTGAACACGTAACTACCGAATGCACTATCGAGTACTTTCTGTGGAAAACCCAGTCTCTTTCTAGAATACCTCTAAGTTCTTTCAAAAATCTCTTTCAGGAAAAACTGCGTATTCAGCTAGTTCATATGAGTTTTATGGCATGAACACTGATTTTCATAAGCTACTTCGGCGTCCTGGGTCGCAGCTATATCTAGTCTTTCTTGGGAGCGTTCAAATACTTCATATCCCAAATAAAAAGCATTATGTAGAGGGCACTTATAAAATACTTTCATAATTTTTTTCGTTTTTAAAACTAAGAATAGGTTTCGGTTCGTTCCTGTTCCGAATTTGGATTCTTACATGTAGAAAAGGAGATATATTGCCAATGTCTTTATGGGGATTTTTCTGGGAAACTGTACAGCTAACTTAATGAAGAGACCAAAATTAGAAAAGTTTTACTTCCGTTATAATGATGCCACGGAAAGTTGAAAATGGCTGAGGGATATTCAATTGAAGTATGGCTGATGCTTGTCTATAAGGTATTCGTTTGATTTAATGCACTGAGGACCTTATAAGTGTTATGAAAAAGTTAGAAAGTATGTAGCGGGTGGCTATTGTTGAAATTAGCTGGCTTCTTCGAAGAATAACTACACAGGCAGCAAACCTATTTTTATATCGACTGATGTTCTTGACCTCAATCTTACAGGCCATTAAAGAAGGAGTGGCTAGAAAGTTTCATGGGTGAACTTATTTATTGGATAACGGACCAACGGAATGGACTTCGGGCTTGTTCTGTCAAAAAGTGGTGGTTTTTTGTGATAAACCCTTGTTTTCGATCACTCCTCTTATCTACCATGAGACATTCTAATCTTATAAATAATAATGAGCGCATGTGTCTATTATGGGTGTAAAGTTCTCTAAGTTTATTTGATCATGGGGTATAACGTAAGCTATATATGGTTTGATGCCATCTCCCAAACTTTATTAATTTCATTTTATGCTAAATTCGAATCTATTTCTTTCAAAATGATCTCCGCGTCTATTTGAATCAGTTATGGAATATAACTGAAAGAACTGTTACATCCATTTTTGGCTCAGTCCAAAACAATTATAAAGCAACATCCGTTTAGAAGTCATATTTGTTTTTTTTTGGAAGCATAATATTTACTCCTTGGTAATACACGGCGTATGAGTAACATTTTTTGAATTTAACTGAGTGAACGACTTT
Source organism: Eurosta solidaginis (assembly GCF_040869045.1). Taxonomy (NCBI): domain Eukaryota; kingdom Metazoa; phylum Arthropoda; class Insecta; order Diptera; family Tephritidae; genus Eurosta; species Eurosta solidaginis. Next base: position 286,802,839 of record NC_090319.1, on the reverse strand, counting down.
TTATATTCAGTTGAGCAGAGCTCACAGAGTATATTAAGTTTGATTGGATAACGGTTGGTTGTACATATATAAAGGAATCGAGATAGATATAGACTTCCATATATCAAAATAATGAGGATCGAAAAAAAATTTGATTGAGCCATGTCCGTCCGTCCGTCCGTCCGTTAACACGATAACTTGAGTAAATTTTGAGGTATCTTGATGAAATTTGGTATGTAGGTTTCTGAGCACTCATCTCAGATCGCTATTTAAAATGAACGATATCGGACTATAACCACGCCCACTTTTTCGATATCGAAAATTTCGAAAAACCGAAAAAGTTCGATAATTCATTACAAAAGACCGATAAAGCGACGAAACTTGGTAGATAATTTGAACTTATGACGCAAAATAGAAAATTAGTAAAATTTTGGACAATGGGCGTGGCACCGCCCACTTTTAAAAGAAGGTAATTTAAAACTTTTGCAAGCTGTAATTTGGCAGTCGTTGAAGATATCATGATGAAATTTGGCAGGAACGTTACTCTTATTACTATATGTACGCTTAATAAAAATTAGCAAAATCGGAGAAGGACCACGCCCACTTTTAAAAAAAATTTTTTTTTTAAGTAAAATTTTAACAAAAAATTTAATATCTTTACAGTATATAAGTAAATTATGTCAAGATTCAACTCCAGTAATGATATGGTGCAACAAAATACAAAAATAAAAGAAAATTTAAAAATGGGCGTGGTTCCGCCCTTTTTCATTTAATTTGTCTAGGATACTTTTAACGCCATAAGTCGAACAAAAATTAACCAATCCTTTTGAAATTTGGTAGGGGCATAGATTTTATGGCGTTAACTGTTTTCTGTGAAAATGGGCGCAATCGGTTGATGTCACGCCCAGTTTTTATACACAGTCGTCCGTCTGTCCTTCCGCATGGCCGTTAACACGATAACTTGAGCAAAAATCGATATATCTTTAATGAACTTAGTTCACGTACTTACTTGAACTCACTTTATCTTGGTATGAAAAATGAACGAAATCCGACAATGACCACGCCCACTTTTTCGATATTGAAAATTACGAAAAATGAAAAAAAATGCCATAATTCTATACCAAATACGAAAAAAGGGATGAAACATGGTGAGGTAATTGGATTGGTTTATTGACGCGAAATATAACTTTAGAAAAAACTTTATAAAATGGTTGTGACACCTACCATATTAAGTAGAAGAAAATGAAAAAGTTCTGCAGGGTGAAATAAAAAACCCTTAAAATCTTGGCAGGTATTACATATATAAATAAATTAGCGGTATCCAACAGATGATGTTCTGGGTCAACCTGGTCCACATTTTGGTCGATATCTGGAAAACGCCTTCACATATACAACTACCACCACTCCCTTTTAAAACTCTCATTAATACCTTTAATTTGATACCCATATCGTACAAACTCATTCTAGAGTCACCCCTGGTCCACCTTTATGGCGATATTTCGAAAAGGCGAACACCTATAGAACGAAGGCCCACTCCCTTTTAAAAATACTCATTAACACCTTTCATTTGATACCCATATCGTACAAACAAAGTCTAGAGTCACCCCTGGTCCAGAAAGGCCCACTCCCTCTTAAAATACTCATTAACTCCTTTCGATTGATACCCATATTGCACAAACGAATTCTAGAGTCACCCCTGGCCCACCTTTATGGCGATATCTCGAAACGGCGTCCACCTATAGAACTAAGGCCCACCCCTTTTAAAATACTCATTAACACCTTTCGTTTGATGCCCATATTGTGCAAACAAATTCTAGGGTCACCCCTGGTCCACCTGTATGGCGATATCTCGAAACAGCGTCCACCTATGGAACTAAGGATTACTCCCTTTTAAAATGCTCATTAACACCTTTCATTTGATACCCATATCGTACAAACGCATTCTAGAGTCACCCCTGGTCCATCTTTACGGCGATATCTCGAAAAGGCGTCCATCTATAGAACTTAGGTCCACGCCCTTTTAAAACCCTCATTAATGCCTTTCATTTGATACGCATGTCATACAAACACATTCCAGGGTTTCCCTCGGTTCATTTTCCTACATGGTTGTTTTCCCTTATGTTGTCACCATAGCTCTCAACTGAGTATGTAATGTTCGGTTACACCCGAACTTAACCTTCCTTACTTGTTTTTTTTAATTTCTTTCGACATGCTTGTTGTTAATAAAATTTGGAGCGTATATTTCACTGGCCAATTCAAATTGTGGTAATATGGTTAGTAAGGAAATTGTTTACCCAAATGTTCGCATTTGGTCAGCTGTATACATCAAAAATAATTAAAAAAAAAATTTTAAGTTAAACGGTTTTATTGTTTTTATTGTGTGTTAATAATAAAAGCTAGAACACAATAATACTAAAAGCTTGAAAACAATTAGGTAGGTCCTAGGTACTAGTCATCACACTCCTCATCAATCTAGGACGTTGATGAGACAATTAAATAAAAGCGTTGGGCGTGTGAAATTTCTCAAAATGTGAGGCGTAGCATAACCTGATAAAGGTTCAGTTGGTCATTCTTATGGTTAGGTTAGGTTGAACTGGTCGGTCTATGAGGACCTCACATAGACTGATTGAGTCCGTAGTGTTACCAGAAGCTTGTTTAACGACCAAAGTGAAAAACCCTATCAAAACCCAGGACCTATGTTATAAAATAATTCCGTCCTCTAGGCAAATACTAGAAGTTTCCTCGGACTTAAGCCACTTGCTGCTTCTAGATCTGACAGCTGTATCACTCCTAGTAGCTGGAGTCTTAGCTTGGCAAGTGCAAGGTATGAGCACAGAACGTGCTCGATCGTTTCCTCCTCCAACCCGCACTTCCTACATCTGCTATCACTGACCAATCCTAATTTAAAGGTATGTGACGCCAGAAGGCAGTGTCCAGTCAGAATACCCGTCATGAGTCTACAGTCCTCTCTTTTTAATGATAGAAGCAACTTTGTTAGTCTACACTTTACAGCCCCGCGCTTGAAGCCACGCCTTTCCTGCTTGGTCGATCATGTGCACCTCTCGCCTTCGCTTAATCTCGCCCAGTCTAATTGGGACGTCTACGGAGCAAGCTTCAAGGGATGCGCCCTTTTTAGCTAGTTCGTCCGCTTTTTCATTCCCATCTATTCCCATATGCCCTGGGACCCAATATAGATGTATGCTTTTCCCTGCCCCGATTCTCTCCAGATACTGCTTACACTCTAACATGCATTTAGACGCTGTGCTATGCGAGATTATTGCCTTAATTGCTGCTTGACTGTCAATATAAAAGTTAGCACAGTTGCAGCTTAAGATATTCTCTTTCAGGGTTTCTACTGCTTTGGTTACGGTTAATATTTCCGCTTGGAGAACGCTACAGTAATCCGGCAGGATCTGCTTATTTCCGGATCAGCACGGTATACCGCAGAGCGTACTCCTTCCACTACTTTGGAACCATCTGTGTACAAATGTATCGCCTCGTCCGCCATTTGCGCACCCTTGCGCCAACCGTCCACCTCTATTGTGGCCTTAAGATCTCCCTCGAAGCGCAGATAGGGAATCAGGTAGTCTGTTCATCTTGTGATTGATGATGCTATACTATTATGGCCATATGGACGGCGTTGAAGCTGCCCCGAGGCACCGAGCCTAGTTGCGGTTGTTAATGCTATGTTCTTTGCTACCAGGTCTACAGGAGGAATTTGCAGAATGGCATACAGTGCAGCCGTCGGGGTTGTTTTTAGGGCTACCGTAATGCTAAGCATCGATAGTCTGCATACCCCCTCTAATTTTTTGAGGTATGTTGTTTTTTGTGTGGCTTTCCACCTAACAAGAACTCCATAGTATAGAATAGGGGTTACAATCGCTGTAAAAACCCATTGAGAAAGAGAGAACGATAAGCCCCACGTACACCCCAGCGTTCTTTTACATGCATAGAATGCCGTTGAGGCCTTCTTGACCCTCTCCTCCACTTTGAGCTTCCATGACAGCTTACTGTCTAGGATGATTCCTAGATATTTTGAGCAAGGTTTCTCTTGTAAGGTCAACCCTCCTAACTTAGGCCTGGTCCAATTTGGGACCTTGTACCTCTTTGTAAATAAGAACATATCCGTCTTCTTCGCATTGACTTTCAACCCGACATTAGATGCCCAGGTATGAATATCCCGAAACGCTCGATCCATCTGAGAACTATTCGTTGGAAGGCACTTTCCACTTATGACAATTGCAACGTCATCTGCGTAAGCCGTAAGTTTTACGGGTCCTTCATCGAATTGCCTGAGCAGATGTTTGATGACCAGCGTCCACAGCAGAGGTGATAGCACCCCTCCCTGCGGCGTGCCCCTGTCCACTGATTTCGATTTCTCGTATAATCTCCATTGTGATGTAATCTTTCTGCAATTTAACATGCAGCCGATCCATCTGATTAAGGCAGGGTGTACTTTAATGTAATTAAGACCATCCATAATCGCCCATTTTGAAACATTATTGAAAGCGCCGGCAATGTCCAAGAAGACTCCTAGAGCATACTCCTTATATTCCGAGAATTTCTCTATGCTTATTACCACCCTATGCAATGCGGTGTCGACCGACTTGCCTTTGGTGTACGCAAGCTGTGTTGTGGAGAGCAGCTTTTGATCCACGTTGAACTTTATGTACACATCTATCAGCCTCTCAAAGGTTTTGAGCAGAAATGATGTTAAGCTAATGGGTCTATAGTCCTTGGGGTACACGTGACCGATCTTCCCACCTTTGGTAGGAAAGACACACGAGCAGTTCTGCAAGAGTGCGGTACATGATTCAGCCTTATGCACCCATCGAATATTATTTTAAGCCATTCCACAACCGCCATACTTGAAACTTGTAGCATGGCCGGGAATATACCGTCTGGGCCCGGCGATTTAAACTTAGAAAACGTTTTCACTGCCCATTCTATCTTGGTATCGGTCACCAAGCCCGGCACTATTAGCTCCGTGATCGAAGTGCAAGTGATGTCTGCTGACTCTTCTAAACCGTCTCCCGATGGGAAATGTGTGTCGAGAACTACCTCAAGTGATTCCTCACTATTACGTGACCATTCCCCGTTCTCCTTCTTTATTAGTCCTTGGACTATGTTTCCCCTTGCTAGGACTTTTTTCAACCGTGCTGTTTCGCTGGAGCACTCTATGTCCGTACAGAAACTTTTCCATGAGTTTCTCTTCGCCCTGGTAATTTCACGCTTGTAGATCCTCAGTAGATCCCTGTACTCGCCCCGATATGCTTCGCTTTCCGCGGTCTTTGCGAGCTTAAACCTTCCTTTTACCTGTCTTCTTTGAAAACTCAGCTCATTGCTCCACCATGGCGGCTTTGCTTTTCCTCTGAATCTTTTTAGAGGGCAAGCTTTGTTATACGCAGTCGTAAGCGTCCTTGTTAGGAATTCATTCGACTCCTCCAGTTCCTCCACATTGGCAACCTCTTTGGGTTGTCCCAGTTTTGTTTCTACATGTTTCTTGAATTTAGTCCAGTTCGTTGACCTAGGGTTTCTAAAGGTTCCTCCCTTCTCTACCCTCTTTAGGGGGATGCTGAAGCTGATATACGCATGGTCGGAGGGATGGTCTATCAAGAACCATCCAATCATACCTTGACATATCAGGCTCGGAGCTCAATGTAATATCCAGAACACTGCTGGATGTTGGACCAATATATGTAGGGACATTTCCCCTGTTGGCTATATGCAAATTGGTTTGCAGGATGTAACAAAATAGAGATTCGCTTCTCTCGTTCGTATCTGCTCCTCCCCACGCATTGTGGTGCGCATTTGCATCTGCGCCTATGACCAACCGTCCTTTGCGCCCTTCCTCCTGTACTAGCCTTTTGCACTCCATCGGCAGCATGGGCCATGCCTGCTTATTCTTTTGCTCAACGGCCACCGCTACGAGGTCCTCAGTGGTGTAATTAGGCAGCATATATGAATGCAGCTGTTTCCTTACCATTACTACAGCTCGCACCCGTCCTTCCGTTTGCGCGTAGTAAACGCCAAACCCGCGCGGGCTAAGTCCAGTAACCTTTGCTCCCTATGAGAGCCACGGCTACTGGATCAGCGCCACGTCAAACGAACCCTCCTCAAGGATTAGGAGGAGTTCGCTCGACGCCACTTTACTATCTTGGAGGTTTATCTGTAGGACTCGCAGCACCATTGGGCTGTTTGTCCCCCTCGAGCACCTTCGTCGTGAACTCGCCGTCCTCCCCTTGTCCTTTTGGTTTAGAGTATTCGAGACCCCTTCAGCTTCTCGTGACTGTTGCGCCGGGTGTTCCGCTGTGCGAGTCACAGCACCATTTGGCGGTTGGTCCTCTTCTAACACCTTCGTGTTGACGTCGGGGACCTCCACCTGTCTTTCTTCCCTTAGGCTTTTGAGGTCCTTTTCGACTTCGCCCACCTCTAGCGTGTTAGGGTTTTTATCCTCGGGACATCTTTTCCTGAGTCGCATGTAAATTTTGCCAGTGCCAAAGGACATTATGCCAAGCTGCGTGTACAAAATATCCTCCGCCTGCTTGTTTATTTGGAAGATGTAGAACTGACCATCCTCGGTAGGCCGAGATACAGTAAGTACCTTCCAATCCTGTGTCGGTATGTTCGGATTCTGATTCTGCAGAAGTCGAAGTGTATCCTCCGACTTCATCACGCATGGTATCCATACCTTAACTTTTGGTACGGTGGGGATTTGCGCTTTATCCATCACCTCAAACCGCGCGTTCGTGCCTTGCTTTTGGAGGTTTGGAACCACTTCCCCCAGCCGGCGCAAGCTCGCGATGTTGTCGCACCATCCCCCCGAATCAAAGGTTGGAAGGGGCTTACTTGGTTGTTCCCGCATCATCTTAAGCATTAAGCTAATAAGCTCCCTTTCCACAGATCTCCACCTTTCAGTAGTCATTTGTGCGAAAGGACTGCTACGATCAACCAGCGACACAGTCAGTGACTGCTTTGCCACATCACTCATCTTCTCGGGAAAAGCCGGAGTCTTAGTGTTATCTCCCTTTGGCACCTCCGAGAAAGCCGGAGTCTTAGCGTTAACTCCATTTAGCATCTCCGAGAAACCGGAGTCTTAGCGTTATCTCCCTTTGGTTTATCTCCTATTTCCTCATGGGCCCATTCCAAGCGCTCGGTCTTCACTTCTGTTGGATCGACCACTGCTCCCAAGCGTTGTACAATTCTTAATGCTGCACGGTACTGCGAGAGAGCTCTTTTACTTCCTCTGCTCCGTACCCTTTCTCCACTCTTCTACTCCATTTTCATTTGTGTGTTTCTCCAACACGGAGTTCATTGAATCAGCACTACTCTCGCTCCCAGAGTCCGACGCATCGCTTAATTCGTATTTGTCCTACTTGGATTGCGACTCAGTTCTCCTCTTTACATCGACCTTATTACAATCAGGTAATGAGTCGTTCATCTTGGTCGTACGACCACCTGCCCGACAAGGCGGGCTCAGCGGTCCAGTAATATATACGGGGAAAGAACCGTCAGCCGCAACAGCGCCCCTTACTGTGGTAAGGCCATTAATACTTCCCGAGGTGGCCGGGTATCGGGAAGGCTCCGTTCGAATACAGCCAAATTTATCCCCTGGCTGCAAATCGTCCAATAGGCACCGTCCGCATAACACCCTGGATTAGGGGGTTGGCAGTTCTTGGTCACCGACATCCCGCCGCCCTCTTATGAAGCGAACGGCGTAGATGTCAGTCCTAAACAGCTCCGCCTCATAGTTGGGCGCTATGGAGTTCGGCTAAGCCCTCACACCAACGACAAGGTGCCTACTCTAGTGAGGGGGTCTTACTTATGACTATCAATGGAAATTTTAGTTGTCGCATCAACGCCCCAGATTGATGAGGAGTGTGATGACTAGTACCTAGGACCTACCTAATTATTTTCCAGCTTTTAGTATTATTATTAATTCATGTAAGTATTGTTTTCAATAAAACCGTTTAACTTAAAAATTTTTTTAATCTATTTTATTTTCAAGTCTTTAGTCTTTATTTAATTGCCTATTATTTCTCACTCTATTTAGTTCTTTTAGTGACTCATTATTACAAGGATTTTTTCCTGACAATTTGTTACAATCTAAGTCCTCAATACATAATCCTTCCAAAACTTTACTCGACTCTGCGCCACGTATGCTTGTCCCTCCTCGAACTCCAAAATATTTTGATGTCACTTCTACTGGACTCTATGTATTATGTTAGTAGACACAAACAACTGAAGAAGGCACAACGCGAGTGTCGAAACAATTTGTATTGTTTTTGAAATTTTAGTTACAAAATAAAAAATTATTATTTAAGTGAAATTAAGGTGTGTGTTTTTTTATTTTTTAGTATAAAATAAATAAAAGTTGTCACTTACCACTCAAAAAAAAAAAAAACATTCAATGTATGTGTTATGTGTTCCGCCAAATCGGACATCATAGGTCGCTTTCTATTCATTAATATTGTTACGAATATTAGCAAAACTAAGGAGTGCTGCCATCTCCAGGCCGATGCTAAGCAGTGACGTGAATTCACATCAATAATTCAATCATTATGTATCTACATTATCGAATCAATGATTGCGTCTACACATATGTACACATTCCGACGAGCAACATTTACATACAAGGCAGCGAGAGATGAGATGTTACACACAGATGAATTTACTTATACGCTTATGTGTGTGCGGGAGACTGTAAACTACAAACTCACATATGTACAGCTGAGAAGCGCTAAAAAGTAGACAATTGTAAACAAGTAGAAACTATATGAGAACTATACACACACGAATATAGTTGGTAAGTTCTGGAAATAGAAGAGCCTAGATGTATGCAGCGTAAACTATAAAAGCGGCACAAGCGAGTAAGAAGTGATTCAGTTTGATTTGAGATTTGGATTAAGCGCTATCTAGCGAGCTATAGCAGTATTATTTTGAATAGTAGAGCTTCATTTGAGCTGTCAATCAGTTTGGTTATTAAGTCAGCGAGTAGCAAAGTATAAGTGTTATTGTGAAGTACTTTAATAAAGGCCATTTTTCCATTATTCAATATTGGAGTTATTTATTCAACAGTTTAGTGATTCGAACGTAGCAGAGGATTGCAAATAAGAGGATTTGCAAGCAAATTCGTTACAATTGGTGTCAGAAGAGGAATTGTTGAATAAATTCTAGAGGACAACAAGGACATGGCAAAGTTAAGTGAATTGAAGATCCCGCAACTGAAGAAGGAGTTGGAGAGCCGTGGATTGAATACAAGCGGCGTTAAACTCGAACTTCAGGCACGGCTACGAGAAGCAATGGAAGCAGAAGGAATTGATGTGGAAGAGCATGTCTTTCATCTTGATGGCGAGGAGACAACAAAAATTGAAGAGAAAAATGAAACACCGCAGACAATGGCGAACACAGACCTGAACATGATATTGGCTGCAATATCGGCACAAATGTCCGAAATGTCATCACAAATATCCACAAATATGTCATCACAGCTGGAAGAACAGAAGACATATATGGCATCACAACTAGAATCGCAGGAGACACGCATAACATCGAAGATTGAAGCACAAGAAACGCGTATGGCAGAAATGTCGACACAGATTACATCAAAGATGGAGACACAATTGGAAGAACAGAAGACATATTTGGCATCTCAACTGGAAGCGCAAGAGGCACGTATATCTGAAATGTCGGCACAAATTTCGGAACAGGTATCAGCGCAGCTCTTTGTGAAACTGGAAGAGCAGGATGCAAAAATTTTACAACTCGAGGACAAAATTGATGCCGAAATAGAAGCGTTAAAAGGTCGTATGGAGCAGTTACAACTAAACCGCCCAGCTGTTTCAGCAAGCAATACAAAGGTAAAAACACCATCCTTTGACGGTTCTGTTCCTTTCCAGGTCTTTAAGCTACAGTTTGAGAAGACCGCAGCAGTGAACAACTGGAATGTGGAAGATAAAGTTGCTGCACTATTCGTGGCATTGAAGGGGCCAGCAGCGGAAATTCTACAGACGATTCCCGAAGGAGAGCGGAACAATTATGAAGCATTGATGGCTGCTGTAGAACGACGTTATGGAAGCGAGCATAGGAAACAGATATTCCAAATTGAGTTGCAAAACCGCTACCAAAAAGCAAATGAGACATTGCAGGAGTTTGCTTCAGATGTTGAAAGGTTGGCTCATCTCGCAAATGCAGACGCACCCGTGGAATACACCGAGAGGGTAAAAATCCAGAGTTTTATAAATGGCATACGAGACGTCGAAACAAAGCGAGCTACATACGCAAACCCAAAGCCAACATTCGCAGAAACGGTGTCACAAGCTCTGATTCAAGAAACAGCGTCGCTTCTGTGTAAGCCAGTTTTCAAAGCACGCCGTGTGGAAGTAGAAAGGCCAGAGTGGGTAGACGCAATATTGGAGGCACTGAAAGGATCGCAAAAGCGAAGTGAAAAAGTTATCAAATGCTTCAAATGCGGGAAGTCCGGTCACATAGCACGTCATTGCGATCTTGGTCTTAATAGTTCCAACAATGTGGGTGGCCGTAAACGCAAAGCTGGAGGAGATGAGCAAGAGCGAGTAAGAGGTAGAGAGCTAGATCCAGCTATTGAATGCCCTGTGATATCTGTGTCGCAAATTGGAAGGAAATCAAGCAGTCTTACCGTCAGAGGGAATGTGGATGGTAAAGAGCGTGTACTGACTGTAGATACGGGGGCATCTCATTCCTTGATTCGATCTGATTTGGTCTACAGGAGAGTAAAGTCATTACCTGGAGCAAGGTTGCGTACGGTCACAGGCGAGTATAATCAAGTCCAAGGCGAAGTGGTTTGTGAGGTATTAATTGGGAAGGTCATGGTTTTACACAAATTCGTTGTGGCGGAGATTGTTGATGAAGTTATATTGGGAGTGGATTTCCTGGTTGACCATGACGTCAGGATCGATATGCGGAGAAAAATTATGCGCTATAAGAACCAGGACATACCACTTAACTTTAGTTTGGAAAAAGGTTTCAGCAGTAATCGAGTACTTGTGGAGAAAAGTCGAAAAAGGCCACGAAAGTCAAAAGTAAAGGTTGATGAAACGAATGGGCCAAACAAAGCGAAATCAAAAGTACCTGCGAGAAAAACACCGGCATTGACAAACCCAAATGGACGCACTAAAACGACTGCAAGAATTTTGCAGGAAGCATGCAAGGGTTGTTTCAAGCCATCGCGCACTTCTCTTGGGAAACGGCGGAACGATACTGTCAAGCCAATCCGTCAAGCGCAATCTCTGCGAAGTAGTCCATTGGTCAAACAACAGAGTGCGAGGGAACGACTAAGGATAATGAGTAGTAAGATCAAACGCAGGGACAATGAGAACAATAATTCGGAAGGGTTCTTGGAGGGAGATTTGGTACACTTAAACAACCCACACCGGCGGAAAGGTGTTCCAGCCAAATTTCGGTGCAGTTGGAAAGGCCCGTACAAAGTTGTGAAGAAGATCAGTGATACCATCTACCGCATACAAACCACTGGGAAACCACGAATTAGAAGAGTGGTACATTTGGAGATGCTAGCGGCAGTTAGATCGGGAGATTTGTCTGATCGGGACGATCAGACTTAGGTGGAGGGCAGTGTTACGAATATTAGCAAAACTAAGGAGTGCTGCCATCTCCAGGCCGATGCTAAGCAGTGACGTGAATTCACATCAATAATTCAATCATTATGTATCTACATTATCGAATCAATGATTGCGTCTACACATATGTACACATTCCGACGAGCAACATTTACATACAAGGCAGCGAGAGATGAGATGTTACACACAGATGAATTTACTTATACGCTTATGTGTGTGCGGGAGACTGTAAACTACAAACTCACATATGTACAGCTGAGAAGCGCTAAAAAGTAGACAATTGTAAACAAGTAGAAACTATATGAGAACTATACACACACGAATATAGTTGGTAAGTTCTGGAAATAGAAGAGCCTAGATGTATGCAGCGTAAACTATAAAAGCGGCACAAGCGAGTAAGAAGTGATTCAGTTTGATTTGAGATTTGGATTAAGCGCTATCTAGCGAGCTATAGCAGTATTATTTTGAATAGTAGAGCTTCATTTGAGCTGTCAATCAGTTTGGTTATTAAGTCAGCGAGTAGCAAAGTATAAGTGTTATTGTGAAGTACTTTAATAAAGGCCATTTTTCCATTATTCAATATTGGAGTTATTTATTCAACAGTTTAGTGATTCGAACGTAGCAGAGGATTGCAAATAAGAGGATTTGCAAGCAAATTCGTTACAATATTGTGATGAATATTAGCAACACTAAGGGATACTATCATTTCTAAGCCAACACTAAACAGTGGCTTGTATGCACATCAATAAATCAATCACTATGTCCATACATATGTCCATACAAGCAGCGGAGAGCAACGCACAAACACATGCATATATCTGAGATACTCCCAAAATTAGGCAATAATTTGTGCAAGTATCACTCACATATACACGCGCATATGAGAAGCTATAAACGTAGTTATAACTGATTTGCATTGATTGGCGCAACACTGAATAAATATAGCTGGTAAGAAGGAATAGAAGTAGCAATTTGTCAGTCAAACAAACCACCGCAGTATAGCTAAATGGTTAGCGCAGCGTGCCTAAAGCGTATTGATGATGAAAGCTTAGCACCCTTAGAAATGAATCTATCTGCACAGCTATGGCAGGTTGTCTGAAAAAATTTTCTACTTACTATTCCAAAACCAAATACAATTTTTCAAATTTGGAAAAATTTAAAAATAACAATAATTATCATTAGAAAAAAATTATTGTTCTGGCCTTGAGCTCGAATCGAACCTTGAATAATTTTAATTCTTCCTACAAGTTTGCTGACCTATATGTTTTATGCCAAATCTCAAAGTCTTGTGCTAAGGCAGAGGAATATTAGACTATCTAAAGTTTTTTCATCTTAGTTGTACGGCACTTTGCACCTTGGAAGTTCTGTACTTATTAGGTCAGCGCACTCCAGAGGTCGCACTCGATATGGGATGTTTATAGAAAGATGGAATTCCCAACCCATCTTTTAAGTATTAGAAAGTATGGAATGTCGTCGTATCATTCAAGCAATAATTGTCAATTAATAACTCGCCACTCATAAAAACTTATAAACGGGAAAGGAAACGCTCTTTTTAACTTTAAAGCCAATGGAAAAAGAATAACTAACAATAGAGCGCTCAGTCATTCGTAATCCCAAACTATTTTTAAGTGCAACTGAATTACATACTTTTTTATATGCCTTGTATACTTAATATTAAATTTTCTCACACAATTTATTTCTATCCAATAAATAAACAATCGATGGTCATAAATCCGTGATATTATTATCAGACAAATGTGCCTGAAAAGACTTAATAAAAAACAAGTAAGGACGGGACTGTCTTCGGCACATGGGGCTGAACAATAATTTTATCCCGTTCGTGATCTCCAAATAAACGGATGTATAAGATAAGAAATATATAGCGAACAGATGTAAATACCTAAACGATTTTTAAGATAAATATAATAAATAAATAATAATTCACGATTTATAATTTTAAATCCCAAAATTCTTTTACAAGAGCTATTGTCAAAGTATTTTAGTAAAAATTCAATAAAATTATGTCTGTATTAAAGGAAAAATTGCCTTCTATTTTTTGGTCCATTTATATAAAGGTAGTCCTTAAAATTTTTTTATCATCTTTTTATTTTCACTTTTTTTCTGACGGCCCAAGTTTCAAGTCTCTAGTCACAGGGAAGTTACTTAAAAATCGATTGCAAGAGGCTCCTCGTTTTTCAAGGATTGGCAGTTATCTTGACTACCGCGCCACCTAGCGGAAATTTGTTTCTATAAGTTGTATTGTCACTAGGCCTCTAACTAAGTGGTAAGTTTCAAGTCTCTAGGTAACCGGGAAGTTAGTTAAAATTGGATTGAAAGATTCTCAAATCAAAATTAATTCTCTTAATAACTCGATTCATGCGCCACCTAGCGAAATTTTGTTGATCAAATATTACATTGCCACCGGGTTCTGACTCACGGCCCAAGTTTCAGGTCTCTAGCTCACCGGGAAGTTACTTAAAAATCGATCGCAAGATTCCCCACGTTTTTAAAGGATTTGCAGTTATCTTGACAAGCGCGTCACCTAGCGGAACTTTGTTCTCTATAAGTTGTATCGTCACCAGTCCTCTAACTTACTTACTTACTTAATTGGGGCTTAACCGTCTAAACGGTTATGGCCGTCCAACAAGGCGCGGCAGTCGCTCCGCCAACCGGCGCCAATTGGTTACACCAATGGAGTTTAAATCGTTTTCCACCTGGTCCTTCCAACGGAGTGGGGGCCGCCCTCTACCTCTGCTTCGATAGCCGGGTTCCGATAGAAACACTTTCTTGGCCGGAGCATCATCTTCATTCGCATAACATGGCCTAGCCAGCGCAGCCGCTGCGTTTTAATTCGCTGGACTATGTTGATGTCTGCGTATAGCTTTTACAGCTCATCATTAAATATTCTTCGGTACTCACCATCGCCAACGCGTAGAGGTCCATAAATCTTTCGACGAACTTTTCTCTCGAACACTCCCAAAGCCGCTTCATCTGTTGTTGTCATGGTCCATGCTTCTGCCCCATATAGGAGGACGGGTACGATAAGTGACTTGTAGAGTATGATTTTCTTTCGCCGAGAGAGGACTTTACTTTTAAATTGCCTACCTAGTCCAAAGTAGCATTTATTGACAAGATTGATGCTTCGCTGGAATTCAGTGCTGATGTTGTTGCTAGTGTTGATGCTGGTTTTCAAATAAACGAAGTCTTTTACTATTTCGAAATTATGGCTACCAACAGTAGCGTGGTTACCAAGGCGCGTATGCGCCGACTCTTTGCTGGATGACAGCAGGTACTTCGTTTTGTCCTCATTCACCATCAAACCCATCTTTACCGCTTCTTTTTCCAGTTTGGAGTAAGCAGAACTAACAGCGCGGGTGTTTAGGCCGATGATATCAATGTCATCAGCACTAGCTGCAGTCCTCTAACTAAGTACCAAGTTTCAAGTCTCTATGTAACCGGGAAGTTAGTTAAATATGGATTGAAAGATTTCCAATTAAAATTTGTTTTCTTACCATCTCGATCCGCGTGCGCCACCTAGCGATTTTTTTTTTGATCAAATGTTGCATTGTCACCGGGTTCTGACCCACGGCCCAAGCTCCAAGTCTCTAGCTCACCGGCAAGTTACTCAAAAATTGGTCGCAAGATTCCCCTCATTTTTCAGGGATTTTTAGTTATCTCAATTAGCAGGCCACCTAGCGGAACTTTGTTTTCTATAAATTGTATCGTCATCAAGCCTGGAACTGTGTGCCAAGTTTCAAGTCTCTAGGTCACCGGGAAGTTAGTTAGAAATGGATTGAAAGATTCCCAAATTAAGATTTTTTTAATATCTCAAACCATGCGAATTTTTTTGGATCAGATATTGCATTGTCACCGGGTTCTGACTCACGGCCCAAGTTTCAGCTCTCTAGCTCACCGGGAAGTTACTTAAAAATCGATCGCAACATTCCCTGCGTTTTTTCAGGGATTTTCGTTTATCTGGATTCATCTGCCACCTGGCGGCATTTTGTTTTCCACGAATTGTAGTGCCATCGACTCGCAAACCATGTGCTAAGTTTCAAATCTCTGGATCACCGAGAAGTTAGTTAAAAGTCGATCGCAAAATTTCCATTTTAAAATTAATTTTCTGTATATATCGATCCGTGTGCCACCTAGCGGATTTTTTTCCTTGCATTGTAGTGTCTCCTAGATCTGAACTGTGCTCTAAGTATCAAGTGTCTAGCTCAACGGGAAGTTACCGAAAAATATTTTTCCGTGGGTCAAAAATTCGTATGGAAATGATTAGACAAACATGATAGCGACTTAATATAAAGGTATAAAAAATGGCAAAAAACCCCCTTATCTGAACGATCGGTTGTATGGGATATATATTATATATAGCTCCGATCGAAAAGATTTTTACCGGAAATCTTCTATGATATATTAGAATAAATATCATCAAGTTTAACGCTTTTATATTGGAAATTAAGGGAGAAATGGCAAAAATCTTTCTATCTGAACGATCGGTTGTATGGGATATATATTATATATAGCTCCGATCGAAATGATTTTTTCAGGAAACCTTCTATGATATATTAGAATAGGTTAGGTGGTAGGTGCCCTGATAAGGATAGCTCACTTGGAAAAACGAAGGTCCGTTGTGATACCACATACACCAAAAATAACGGTGACTTAGATCTAGCTACTTAGAGAATCGTTGGGTAACAACGATAAAGCTCCGAATGATACCGATCTCAACTTTGGATATATCCTCAGGAGATCCAAGTGAGTCGCGACTGAAGTACTTTCGCCTAGTTCTGGCAAAAGCTGGACAATCAAGCATAAAGTGATTTGGTGATTCCACCTCATCATCCTCCATACAGCTGCAGCAGGATGGAGTTTCCAGTATATTGAGACGTACCGCATGGATACCCATGGGACAGTGCCCTGTCAAAACCCCAATGACCATTGATAGGTGAGCCTTAGTGAACCCAATTATTTCAGCAGACCTCCTGCCATCCACTTTTGGCCGGAAAGATCTTGCTACCCTGCAAGACGTGGTATCTGCCCAACGTTTGCTGAGCTTATTTGAGGCCCAGCTATACAGGAGCAATCCACAGGTGGCCAGCGGGATCCCGAAATCCCTACAGCCATCTTCATCCGATGTAGCCATCTTGTACCGATGCGGGTTAATAGATCCGCTTGACAGTTACCCGGGATATCACTATGGCCCGGGACCCAGATAATCTTAATTGTAAAATAATTCGATGCAATCGCAAGCGAGGTCCAGGGACTCCCAGACCACCCTCGATCGCACTGTAGTTGAGCTCAAAGCCTTAATAGCCGCTTGGCTATCAGAGTAGATGTTAAATTCCATAACCGTAGTAGCACTGGATATCATTCCATCCACCGCATCCTTAATCGCAGCAATTTCCGCTTGGAATATACTGCAGTGATCAGCCAACTTAAACTTGCGGCTTAAATTTAGCTCTTGACAAAAGACCCCCCCACCAACCTTTCCATCCAGCTTCGACCCATCCGTGAACAAGTAAACCGGTCCCGTGCCACAGATAATTCCTCTTCCCCACTCCTCTCTCTCTGGAATAACTGGGGTGAAGGTTGTATAGGGAGCAGTTATCAGCATACAGTAGTCCGTTCTGTCCGGGATGAAGTCGAAACTGGTAAGAGGGCTAGAGTGCGACCTTGCCGCGGCCGCCTTTCCCACAATATCTACTGGGTATATGTTCAGCATGTCGTTCAGTGCCAAGGTATGATATATTAGAATAAACTAGCTTTACCAGGCGCACGTTGTAACGCCCGAGATCGAATGGATGTTGCGTTATTTTATCTGTTTTGTTTGTTGATAATTCAATTTATTGTTATGTAAATTGAATTGAATTTTGTACGCATATTTGGTGAAATTTTCTGTTAAAACATTTTATTCTTGTATCTTATTGTATCTTATTTTATATTAATGTATTGCTTTTACCGCTGATGATTGTTGCTTTGATTACATTCCGAAGAAGCATGACTGGTGAGCCAAATTTCAAAGTTGATATATGCGCAGGCATTCCTTTTGGTTCTAAGGAGTATAGAAAGTCATTTGGATAATTCACAATTTTTTCTTCATCTGTAACTGTGTCGATCGATTTATATTTCGTCACTTCACCAGGAAATTGATTTTGAAAGCGATCATTGATTTTGTTAACATGCTCATTTTTGGGAGCTAAGATAGTTCTTTCGCATAGCCAAAAAACAAAAACATTTAAATTTAAAATTCTTAATTCTGAAATATGAAAAACTTTCGTCTTGATCGAAGGAACCTCGAGCCAAAATTTGGTGATGATCGAAGTGTGGGAAACACATTTCCATAGGGAACACACACACAGAGTTTGATTTTTATAGAAGATGTAGATAGACTGAAGCTAAACTATTTTTTTAACAGCGGCAGATTACTAAACGTCCAAAAGGCATAACAGCTAAACTCAAGAATGCAGCCAAACTTTAGGTGTTAAAATAACTTAAGTTTGTACGGCAGCCATAGTTTTTCCCCATTCCTCATTTTACTGGAGGTTTTAGGACTTAACGTCACATAGCTCCTTACCAATTTTAATTATCCTACCATTACGACATCCAGAATATATGCAGTATAATATATTCCATTTGTATGGGAGGTGCAACGCCCCCGTTTTCCAAATTCCATATTTTCTTGGTGGTGTTAAGGATTGACCTCATATAACTCCTTACTGAATTTCAATGTTCTGGCATGTATACCTTCAAAGGTATGCAGTACCAAAGATTCCATGGGATGGGAGGTGCCACGCCCCTTTTATATATCGAAATTATTTTTAGCCTAAAACCCTCCCGTTGATCGAAGGAACCCATAACCAAAATTTGGTGATGATTGATATGTGGGAAATACGTTTCCATAGCGAACACACACACAGAATTTGATTTTTATATATATATGGCTAAACCGATTTGGGATTTCAAAATCAACTAACCATCATCTCTCCTTCCTGTATCTTTCCTAAAAATTTCATGGCAATCTGTAGAGCCGTTCTCGAGTTATGGAGTGACAATCAAAATGTACACTTCTTTTTATATATATAGATAGATATCACCAAGTTTAACGTTTTTATATTGGAAATTAAGGGAGAAATTGGCAAAAATCCCTCTATCTGAATGATCAGTTGTATGGGATATATTCTATATATAGCTCCGATCAAAGTGATTTTTTCAGAAAATCTTCTATGATATATTAAAATATATATCACCGAGTTTCACGTTTATACTTTCTAAATTGGCGCAGGAATGACCAAAATCGTCTTATCTGAACGATCGGTTGTATGGGAGATATATGTTATAGTGGTCCGATCCTACCGGATCCGACAAATGTCTAATATAATACAAATTTCATTGAGATATCTCAAAATTTGAGGGACTAGTTTGCGCTCAAACAGACAGACGGACATGGCTATATCAACTCAGTTCGTCACCCTGATCAATTCAGTATACTTAATGGTGAGTCTATCTTCTATATTTCTCAACGTTACAAACATCGGACCAAAGTTAATATACCATTTCATGTTCATGAAAGGTATACAAATCAAATGCAACATATTTGTAGTTCATGGTCTAGAGTTTTTTGTACACATGCCACTCGCCAACAAATCCATACTCATACTACACCAGTTCTTGTTGTTTTGCCGTTACTAAAAATACAGCAAAAATTCCAATCAAAGTCCGCTTGAATGAATACCGGTGGGTGAGTGAACCAATTGAAAACCCAACTATTAGTCATACCTACACACATGCTTAGGCTTTTTATTCGCTTTTGTCTGAGCGTGACTTTGACAATGCACATTTATTTGTATATATGTATGACAGCCACCAAAAAATGTGAACCTCATTGCATTTAGTCAAAAGGCTTAGAGTTTGAAGCCTTAAACATGGCAGGTATATGAGCAGTATGAAATATTCCTCAACCTCGCTCCAGAGGGATTTCTGATCGATTTTTGGGGCTTTTCAAGGATGTTGGTACAATTTCCGGATAATATAAGATTTTTCGAAATCATTATGTGACTATTTTTGGAAAATTTTGTGTCTATAGATAACTTTGAAATCATTTTGGAAGCATTTGCGCTATAAGGGCACCAATTCGAGATCATTTCGTGATTGTTTGCAAAATCAATTTGATGCTATCTTGGTATCATTTTCTGTGGTATTTCGGTAAGAGGTAGGGACTATCTTTGAAAATTTTCGGCGTGTTTTTGGGATAATTTCAGGAATACTTCAGATATATCTATGTATTATTTCGGGACTATTACCGTACCTATTTATTTTTAATAATTTCCGGACTATTTTGGAACACTTACGGAATAGTTTTGATATTAAGTCCTGATTGTTCTCGGTATATTTTCGGGAATATTTCCGGACAATTTAGGTATCACTATAATCATTTCGGGACAAACTCAAGACTGAGTCAGAATCGTTTCGAGATAATTTTGGTATGTTTCGGAATTATGTTTGATATATAATATGAATATGGAACAGTCCATTCTGCGATTTTTTTGAGATAGTGTACGTGATAATTTCCGAAGTATTTGGAGGTAATTTCAGAATAATTTCGGTACTATTTCGATTCTTCCGGTATCAGTTTCTCATAAAGAGCCATATCGAAACCAAAGCAATCATATAAAATTACATTTAAGAAAAATTGCATCTGTGCAATTTTCTTTCCTTTCAAGAAATTTTTTCTGCTATGTTCTAAATGTGTTCTTTGCTCTGGTTTCGCCAAGAAATAATTGATGGTGCAATGTGACATTTTGGATGGCAAACAAATAAAAAAAGTTAAACGTTCCATAAAATTAATTAAATTATAATAATTAATTAAAATTTAATATTGATGAGACTGCATGCGCCGCTGTCCAGCCTCCACAATTTTTGACTGCTCTTAAAAAAAAAAAATGAAAAAGAAGTAATTCCAAAAATCCCTTTAGCGTTTACTTTTTAGCGGCATAGGGGCTCTAATTCGGAGCCCATATCGGGATCGACTAGTTATAATTTCGGGATTGTTTTCGTATAATTTCAGGACTATTTCCGGATTAGTAAGGTATTGTTTGAGATAGCCTTCCGGCACTAGGCCAGCTTAATTTCGTGTTTGTATTCAAATTTATCTCGTTGCTAAAATAGCGCCTTTAAAATTGTTATCTATCCGCAGAGCAAATAGGATTTTGAACGTATGAATTGAGAAAGCTTATGTCATTTTTTGCTGGGTATGCTCGCAAGCATTGTTTTTTTTTAATTGTTTTCAAAATTAAGATACACAATTTTATTTGTTGTGCTCTCACACTTTTTTGTGACTTTCACAGATTTTTTAGTAATATTATAGGTTAAGTATGTGGTTTATGGTTAGAAATAAATGAAACAAAGAAAAGCACACAAGACATTCCAACCGAATTAATGTATTTGTGGGAAACCCGCAAATGTGTGTGCTAAGCCAGACATATTTATTATCTGTACATAAATATTTACTCTACTACTAGAGATGGAAAGATTAATAGAACCAATAACATCAGCAATCAGGCCGGAGCTTTACTATCAAACCGCAAAACATATTCCAGACAGCGCAGCTTTTCGGCTTTTATTTAGTGCACTATGATCATATCTGGCGGCCACCGTAGTGTGATGGTACTCCGCCTACCGCACCGAAGATCCTGGGTTCACGTCCCGGGCAAAGCAACATCAAAATTTTAGAAATGCGGTTTTTCAATAAGAACAAAATTCTTCAAAGCGGGCCGCCCCTCGGCGGTGTTTCACAAGCACTCCGAGTGTGTTTCTGCCACGAAAAACTCTCAGTGAATACTCGATGGCCTTACCATCTCTTCTCTACTCCGCAGATGATCCCGATATATTGAAAACCTCTCAGAAAGTTCATCAACCTTACACAAGAAATTAAAAAGCAGCTGTCCGAGAATTGGAAGGAAGATTGATCTTTCTTGGAAGTATACCGCGCAAAAATATCAGGTTGACCGCCAACGCGGATAAGACGGATATAGTTTTGTTTACTAGGAAGTACAAGGTCCCGAATTGGACCAAGCCTAAGCTCGGAAGGGTGACCCTGCAGGAAAAACCTTGCAAAAATATCTAGGACTCATTCAAAGAAGTAAGTGGTCGTGGAAGCTCAACGTGGAGGAGAGAGTGAAGAAGGCATCCACGGCACTTATTGCATGTAAGATAATGCTGGAATGTACGAGGTATACTGTGATGAGCTAAAAAAACAGATCCTACAAGCTGCTAGATCACTGTAGTGTTTTTCAGGTGGAAGTAGTAGCCGTAACAAAAGCAGTAGAAACACTAGAAGAAAATAGTTTAAGCCGCAGCCAAATCCACTTTTATATTACCAGCCAGGCAGCAATTACGGTAATAATCTCGCACAGCACAGCATTTTAAACTGTGTTAAAGTGCAAGAAGTCCCTCGAAATAATCGATACATCTATATTAGGTCTCAGGGCATATGGGAATAGATGGGAATGAAAAAGCTGTTGAAATAGCTAAAAATGTTGCATCACTCGTAGTTCCTCCGTAGACGTTCCAACTAGATTGGGCGAGTTTAAGAAAAGGCGAGAGTTACACACTATCAACCAACGAGAAAGGCGTGGAGCTAAGCGCGGAAATCATGTAAAGGGCGTACAATCCTAGACTAACAACTCTACTTCTATCATTAAAAAGAAACATCTGTATACTCATGACGGATATTCTGACTGGGCACTGCCTTATGGCACCACTTGCCTTAAAGGTTGGGTCGGCAGATTTAGACAGTGCGGGTTGGAAGAGGAAATGAATGAGCACGTTTTGTGTTACAGCTGCCAGATCTGGAAGCAGCAAGTGGCATAGGTCCTAGAAAGCTTCTAGTATTTGCCAAGAGGACGGAGGTGTTTTATAACATAGGTCCTGATGTTTGATAGGCGTTTTCAGTTTGGTCGTTAAACCAACTTTGGTCGTTAAACCAACTATAGACTCATTCAATCTATGTGAGGTCCTGACGGACCGGCCAGCTGATCTTAACATAGCGCCGCAGGTGAAAATTTGGAATAACAAGTCGCGCGATTTTGTATTCCAAATTTTCTCCAAACTAAATGCACCAGTTTTTTATCCGATTTTTCAATAGAATGATATAGGTACAGGAAAAGGAGTGCTCAATCAGATAAAATTGATATGAAAAAATGTACCTTTTCATTCGACTGAAAAAAAAAACATATCGAAAACAATACAACTGTAATTCAACAGTTGATGTCATTTTAATACGTGATCGTGCGAAATAAAATAATTGACCTTATGGCGACTTAAGTTGTATTTATGGCTATATTGGAAAAGAAGGATATTGTCAACATCGTTGACATTGTAAACATTTGAATATGACATTGTGACTTATATATATCTTCAATTGACTTAGTGGCCAGTTTAAGTGGTCACAAGGACAACTGACGTTATGACGTTGATCTTACGTCACTCCGCCGAATCTGGACCCCCGTAAAATACGCAATAACTTTTTCCCATCCGGATCAAAACTTTATTTTATGATATTGCCAACAATAGTATTACCGATTTTGGGCATTAGATGTCAAAACATTTATTTTTAATTTTTTGAGCCCCTAAGACGAGGTAGCCGCCGTGATGTGATTGTACTCCGAGTGTACTCCGAGTGTATTTCTGCTATAAAAAGCTCTCAGTGTAAACCGATCTAAAAAAAAAAAAATATTAGGAGCACGACGCAAATTTGAAAAGAAACTCGGCCTAAAATCTCTTCAGAGGTTATCGCGCCTAACATTTATTTATTTATTCAAGAGGAGTCTTAGCTTTCATCTCAATGCGACACCACTTAACCACCTCCTATGGAATCAAAGTTTATCTATGATCAGGGTTCGTATTTACACACGCACGTGCAACACATTTGTGTATTTTTCGCTCATGCCCAGAGCAGTGCGCTATCAGAAAAAAGGTTTAGCACATAGTTCACGTATGTGCTGACTCGAATAAAGTACATGCACATATGTGTGATTTATATATGAAATACGTATGCACACTTCCATGCCAACCAATAGACACATATCACAAAAAAAAATACCATTTAAAACAATTATTTTCAAAATCCCCCAGCCAGCATTTTTTGAAAATTTCTATCAAAAAATATTCAAATATCATACCCCAAGATGATTAAAAACGTTCAAATTTAAAAGCATTTTCTGTTCGAACGTACCGTCGGGAGAAAAATGTACCATAAATGTGATTATTCTTGAATAATTATTTATGATTCATATTTCGAAACGGGTTTTGTTCATATCTGATATCATTGTAAAATTGGGCTTTAATTGTTCTAGTGTAATATTTGAATGCTTTTCACAGTCATATTTTGATCATATTCGTGAACATATTTCAATCGTTTTGTGTGAGATTTTTGAATCATTTTTGAATGCGATTATCATGCATTTATTCTTCATATCTCATACAAAATAAGATACTACAAGCTAATCTTATTTAATCAGGGGAAGAAAGCATGCGGAAGTGAGCTATTTGAACCAATGGTAATTCGCCAACAAACTAGACCAATATACACCTGCGACTACAACATCCAGCATCAGCTATGGTCGTCAACATCTTAAAATACGATATGGTACGGGATGTTGAAGCCATATCCAGGTAAATATGTCAAGAGAGTCTCACTTACCTGGGGTTCAAATAT
The DNA here is from genome assembly GCF_040869045.1 of Eurosta solidaginis. Taxonomy (NCBI): domain Eukaryota; kingdom Metazoa; phylum Arthropoda; class Insecta; order Diptera; family Tephritidae; genus Eurosta; species Eurosta solidaginis. The sequence continues at coordinate 286,778,524 of NC_090319.1, read as the reverse complement.
TGCATTGTCTAATGGTTGGATTTGTATTTTCTGGGAAGCCGAAGGTGGAGAAATGGTTTGGGACATCTTTTGTTAGGAGCAGTATATACATTATTTCTTGTCTTGAAGAAAAAATTTTAATATATTTTTTCTGAACGTCATGATTAAAAAAATGTGTGTATGTGAAAATATAAGATCTTCAATCAAAAGTAAAATTTTAACAAGTATAAAATTCATTATTAGATTCAGAAAGCTGAATGAAAAATGATTAAAATTTTTGATCACGTAAAGTAAACACATTTGATTCAAATATGATTCCAAAATGTGATTGAAAAACTATGTTCAGTTTTTGATCATCAAAAGTATTCATATTTGATTATTTCTTTTGTTCAATTGTATGATAACTCATTTAACTCATTATTTAGTCAAAAAGAGTAATCAAATTGTATTGAAATGTAGGGAAATTCAAAATTTAATCACCTAAAAGCTGGGTGGGCCGTCAGAAAAATTCCCTTTATTCAATCAAATATGTATGTACGTATATTATCTGAATTTGTATCCAGCTTCCTAACTGCCCTGAATGTGAGACTCTAGGTAAAAGAAGGAGAAACTTCATACATTCTTAATTGAACTGCCAATTGGTATTGTAACGAATTTCGGGAAACTTCGCTTATTCCCTTCTACTAATGTTCGTATCGCTAAATTGTTGAATAAATAACTCCAATACTCAATAATTCAAAATGGTTTTTATTAGACTACATTGAAAGTACTTCACCATAACACTTAACTTCACAACCAATAGCGTGCTTAAATCAAAACTGATTATTGACTACTCAGTTTTCGCTGCCGTTATACTCTCTGTTGCCGCGTTCACCCATTTCTCCTAAGGTCTAGCAACTTCGTGAACTCCATGCTTGGTTACCAGCCATTTATGTACATATATATTTGTAGTTTATAGTCTCTCGCATAGCCATATGCGTGTGTATATGTGAGTACTACTTCGGCTGATGGTGAGTATCTCTCCACTACCTTGTATGTCAATGTGTGAGTGCTGATTAATGTGTTTATGTAGCTTGCTTTAATGTTGCTGTGCTTTTATTTAATAACCTTAGGGATTTGAGTATCAATTAGTGATGCTAATATTCGTCACAATATTCTTTCATGAATGCAGTGTCGCCTCAGCATTGGAATCCCTGTAGTAATAATAATCTCGTAATGTTTCCATCTTAAATTTGTTCAGTATTAGCATCTTCCTCGAATACGTCAGGCTAAGCTTTTTTAACTTATAGTAAAATCTGAGCATACTCATGTGCATCGTTTTAACTTTACTGGTCACATTTACATGAGCGAGTGTATTGAATTAAACAGCACACACACGAGCATGTGCATACAATTTTGGAATCACGAGTTGTGTGCTCAATATTTTTTCAACATTGTACAGCTTATGTGTATGAGCATTGAGTTCAGTGAGAATTTATTTTCCACACGTGTGTGTGCTGAGCATGTGTGTGCGAATACGAAAACTGTCTGGGATATTTTTGAAATTCGTATTAAACTTTAAAAGAGTGAAACTAGAAAAAATCGTCTTTTTGAATAATAAGGACTACCCTATTATACCACCTATATTGAATTTAACCTTTGTTCTAAAAACCTAAAAATTTAACTTTGAGTTTCAAAATTGTTTGCTTCCATAGGCGGGTTCAGATAGAAACACTTTCTTAGACGGAGCGTGATCTTTCATTCGCATAACATGGCCTAGCCAGCGCAGCCGCAGCATTTTAATTCGCTGGACTATGTTGATGTCTGCGTAAAGCTCACACAGCTCATCGTTAAATCTTCTTCGGTACTCGCCATCGCTAACGCGTAGAGGTCCATAAATCTTTCGATGAACTTCTCTCGAACACTCCCGGAGCCGCTTCATCTGATGTTTTCATGGGCCATGCTTCTGCACCATATAACAGGACGGGTACGATAAGTGACTTGTAGAGTACGATTTTCGTTTGCCGAGAGAGGACTTTACTTTTCAATTGCCAATCTAGTTCAAAGTAACACTTATTGGCAAGAGTGATTCTACGCTGGATTTCATAGCTGATGTTGTTGCTAGTGTTGATCCTGGTTCCCAAATAAACGAAGTCTTTTACTATTTCGAAATTATGGCTGCCAACAGTAGCGTGGTTGCCAAGGTGCATATGCGCTGACTCTTTGCTCGGTGACAGCAGGTACTTTGTTTTGTCAGCGTTCACCATCAAACTCATCTTTACTGCTTTCACAGTTTGGAGTAAGCAGAACAAACGGCGCGGGTGTTTAGGCCGATGATATCAATATCATTAGCATATGCCAGTAATTGTACGTTTTTATAGAATATTGTTCCAGAGCGGTTAAGTTCTAGTATAATTTTCTACAGCATAAAGAAATCTCGTTTAGTTCCGAGCGGCTCGGAGAGGTCCTTCCCAATTCTGACTGAGCTGATGATGTTGCTCAACGTCATTTTGTACAGTCATATAAGTTTTGCGCGGAAACCAAATTCAGACATAGCGGCAGCTTCTTTTCGTTCTGCCGAAGGCGGATTTAAATCTACGATAAGGTGATGTGTGCTTATTCTTTTTTCGCGGGTTTTTTCCAAGATTTGGCGCCTTCTGAAAATCCAGTCGATGCAAGATTTATCAGGTTTGAGGCTGCACTGATAAGGTCAAATCATGGTGGTCTTCAATCTTTCACACAATACACTCTACAGGACCTTATATGCGATATTAAGAAGGCCGATTCCGCGATAGTTGGCGCAGCTTGTAGTATCCCCTTTCTTGTGGACTGGGCCAAGAACACTTAGATTCCAATCGTCGGACATGCACTCGTCCGTTCGTATTTTGCAAAGTAGCTGATGCATGCGCCTTACCAACTCCTTGCCGGCGTATATGAATAGCTCCGCAGGCAATCCATCAGCGCTCGCGGCCTTGTTGTTTTGCAATCTGGTTATTGCTATTCTGACTTCGTCATAATCGGGTGTGGGACATTTATTCCATCATCATCGATTGCGGGATCGGGTTCGTCATCCCTGTGCGGTAAATTGCTGCCTCCATTTAGGAGAGCAGAGAAGTGTTACCTCCATAATCTAAGTACTGTCTGGACATCAGTTACAAGGTCGCCGTTTTCGTTCTTACAAGCACCAAAACCACAAATATGAAAAATAAAAACAAACCAAAGAAGTCCGTCAACATACCATTCCAAATGAATTTATTTTGAAGCACCAAATGAAGGTAAGATGACTTTCAAAAAGAGATTTCCAACGAATGGGGAAGCCGCAAAAAGGTAAATTAATAAATGACATACAAAGTTAGAACCAACAAAGTAAGTATGAAAAAAATATTTTACTTCCTTATGTGCAACTTTCCAAATATTTAAGGAGGTGTATCGCTGGTTAATGTGAGAATATTACTGATGCAGATGCTCTTGTTGAAGCTGAAATCAGAGCAAAGAAACACTCTGACTATAATTAATTGCAAGCAAGCATCTGCATATGTATGAGTGTGTGTGCATGGGTAAGTAAGTAGTAAGCGTTTTCATTTGAAATACCTCCTCCAGTTTGCCAGCGCGCATCTGTACATTGCAGGTGCTGATGGCAATTTCAGTCATCAAAGTCAGATGCTGCAGAAGCTGAATTTAGTGCGGAGGTTTTTCCTTTTAAGGAACATAAATATTTGTTTGCTTGGTGGGAGGTGGAAAGAAAGAGATGCAGAGGCATAGTAAGAATGCGGGTATACTTGCAATCCATGCTTGTAGTAGAGGGCTAAGTAAGTTCAATTACAACAACTACAAGGAGGCCACCGTCGATGACAATAATTGCAATTAAAATAACTTTCCACGTGTTGTGTTACAATGCGGACTTTTTCGTCGTGTTGACAGCAACTACTTTTTCTACATATTCGCTTCTCTGGCGGCTCAAAGTGGAATGCACAAAAATTCCTGAAAGCTTATAAAGCATGAAAAATTCGCACATTATGCTATTTAGGGTAAGAAGTTAAGATATACAACATGTTAATGTAAAGTATTTTTAATGCTATAAAGATGATGTTAATTTATAAAAATACGAAATTCCAAAGCACACATATGGTTATATACTTATTATAGAAAGATAGATAGCTATGTACAGGCGCGTTAGAAAGAGAACTAAACGAGAATTTCATGGAAAATGGTATATTTTGTATTGTATTCCTTTTGGCGGCAGCCGTGGTGCAGAGGTAATGCGCTAGCCTAACTTTTCAAATGATTTCCGACGCAAGTGACTCGACAACTATCATCAAAATACTTAAGAATGATTTCTAAAGCTGGGTTATCACTCAGAAATGATTTGACTAGCTTCCCAGTAATATTAAATTGCTTTACTAGATGCCGTGCGGAGGCGGCCTTTGTAGGAGGAATTCAAAGACAGCACACCACAAATTGGAAGAGGAGTCGCGCCAAAAGAAAGAAAGAAAGATCGTGTGAACAAGAATTTAGGAGGTTTCGCATTCGTTACACAACATACTATGCCTGGGTACCGAAATATCTCTTTTGGTTCTGTATGGCTCCGAACAAGTTCACTTTGGCTCCGGGTGGTACCAACAACAACCGAATTGATTTCGGAACGATAAGAAAGGAAGAAGATCCATCAATATTCATTCAATGCCGGTCTCTGTTTAATTTTATTTTACTGCTTGTTCTTGTTGCTTTCGCAGTGTAGTTATGAATCTTGCTGCTTTGCAAATAAAATTTATCATAACAGGCTTTTCTGATCTAAATCCAGCGTGCAAATAAAGCTAAATTATTCCACTATTTTCCCAACGTTTCGCTAATCTTTGTTAGCATCTTCAGGGGGGTGTTTATTTTAAAAAATCACTGCCACAAACAGAAGTTAAAATTAACAGATAGTTAAATAAGTGAAAAATTTAACAAGAAACACTTACATTATTGAATTTCGTATCGAAAGCATGACAACAAACAACTGCTTTGCTTTGTTGTTTCATCTTTCATTACAAAATTAATTTTGTTAGAATTATTTGTTGTCATTCTGGGAAGGAAGTTGTTGTACTTTTTTATTGACTTTATTGGCGTTTGGCTCCCATAGTCAAATTTATGACTTTTGGTGACTTCAATACTCATCACGACAATTCCGATTTTGCGAGTTGATTGTAGGAGCCAGGATTTCCTCATAGAAGGGATTGTGGAATGAACTTGAAGATTGAAGGTGCTAGTTTACGAAGAGTACCTGATCAGTATGCAAAAAATAACCAACAACATCGGTAATAAAATATTCGGGGAGTATCTTTACCGCTACAGAAAGATGAAAAAGAAGAAGAAAAAGAAGCAGGGTGTTGTAAAATATTCGGGGAGTATCTTTACCGCTAACGGAAGATGAAAAAGAAGAAGAAAAATAAGCAGGGAGTAGTAGAGAATATATACAAGACGTCATTCAGCTCTCTATATATTTTCATCAATTAATGCTTGGGATGAGGAAATCATTATTCACTTAATTGATGAACTGGCCAGCTTCATCACTTCGGTACGTCGAATCTAAGTAAACTTTAAAAAGGCTGATTGGTTTGACTTTCGGAAATTTGGCAAGGGCCTTTTTGTTGACCTTCCCATTCCTTCTGAAAAGGGGGGCAAGACAGGCACAAATTGTGGATTCTGCTTGCTTCATTTTAGCGTCCCAATTCCCTTGCTAAGGCAGAAGGTTGAGTAATAAAGTGTGACACATCAGCCAGGGGAATCCGAAAGCAGAAATCAAGGGACTGGTGTACACCTCAAACACTGAAAAACGTCTGCAGGCCTAAAAAATGTATGGTAAACAGTTAAATCCTTGTACAGCGTGAAAAAAAGCAATGACAACGCATAAACTGTGGTGTCGGACTGAGAAAGATGGGCATGCTCCGTTTGCCAACACCTCATAAAAATTCCTCGCAGACAGAACCAATAGTCAAGCCACACGGCGAGGTCGTGAACAGAAAAGCAACGGCGCACATCAGCCTCCAAATAGATATGATAAGATAGCATAAAATTTACGGATAATTGGTATATAGCTACCTGATAAAGTTCTTCGACCTGTCCCTACCACCCTTGTCATTCCAGATGAAATTGACATGAACGACTTCTTTACATACTCACTGAAGGGGCGCTTAGCTGTTAACGGGTTATAGCCGTCCAATATGTACCACCAGTAACTTTTTCGTTGTGATATTGCTATTTGGAAAAGCCGCTTTAAGCCGAATTCGATTGCTCCGAGACAATAGACGCGCCATGCTGTTCACTTTAAAAGGCGTGAAAATTCTGTTAACTAATCATGAGAGGAACTTCTGCAAAATGCATAAAACCAACATCATGCTTAATGTCAATAAAAGGAAAATCAAGGATCAAACTAAGCAGCACTCTGAACTCGCCTATTGAAAGCTCTTGACGGCCAATTACGGTACGCTTGATCTTCATCGTCTTCAACTAATCCATTGCATATGCCGGCTAGGAAAGGCGAATTATTGCTACAACAACAATCAATTACTTAACTATAACAGCCATAATGAACTTTTTTTCAATTCGCCCTAAAATCCACTGGTCACTAGAAAACTCAATTGGATATCAAATGAAAATTAATCGTTAAATGGTGGAAAATTTGTGGAAATTGTTGCACTGAAGAACACGCTTACAAATTTTAATTAGTTAATTGCTCCTTAATTTACTCAACAAAATTTCCTTATTAAGAAATTCAACTGTAAAGCAACAGCTTGAATACCAATTTCTTTATCCATAAGAGGGTTGTCCTAGATATAGCTGAATTGTGAATTGAAACGATACAAAATGGGAAGATATTCAATCCCAGCGGGTTAAGGGGCTTAGCATATGCCCGCAGGATGTATGCCTGTCGTAAGAGGTGACTAACATATTGTAACAAATTTTGTGAAATTCCTCTTATTTGCAACCTTCTACTAATGTTCAAATCACTAAACTGTTGAATAAATTACTCCACTATTCAATAATGCAAAATGGCCTTTATTCAAGTACTTCACAATACTACTACTTCTCGACAGATGGCGTGCTTAAATCAGACTGATTCCATGATTGCTCAGATTACGCTCTTTTATACTCTTCGATTTCCTCGTTCTATACTTCTAGGCGTTTCCAGCATTTACTTAGTTACCAGCTATAAAGTTATAACTACAGATGCACGTGTATGGCTTCTCATATGCGCGTGTATATGTGAGTGATACTTGCACAAATTATTGCCTACTTTTGGGAGAATTTCAAATATATGCATGTGTTTGTGCGTTGCTCACCGCAGCTTGTATGGACATATGTGTGGACATAATGACTAATTTGGTTATGTGCATACAAGTCACTGCTTAGTATTGGCTTAGAGTTGCTAGTATTCGTCACAATATCAATATGATTCCCCCTTTCAAGGTGTGGCCAGTGCAATTTATAGCTTCTCCAACCCAATTGTCAACCTCACCTACCCCTGCTTCTTTAGCAGCCGAGGCTCTGGCGACCCCAATTTCCTCATGGATCTAGGGGTGGGAGGGCGTGCTGTCCTAGAAAGTTTCATGGTACCTTAATAGTGCTTGTTACCGGAATATACCGGATCTGCATCCGGAAAATTACCATCAACATCGATAACACTCCCCAAAGCCTTCCGGGAATGTCCTTATCGCTACAACAACAACAATATATTTTCTATTTGGCAACACTAATGCGGAATCTTGTCGGATATATCGATCCTTTTGCTACACTGCAACATAAAACTAAATTCAATTACTTTACAATAGATCTAGAATGCGCCCATTCAATCTGCTCTATTCGAAAACAGAAAACTTTACTCATATTTAAGAAGAGGAATTGATGGTATAAAAGTAAACATGAACAAGAGAAACAAAAAACTGTTTGCTGACATGTTTGAGGGATATTATCAGAATCTGCAATCACTGGATTTGAAATTTTTTCTATTGCATACTTTATATTAAGTCGCTCTCTAGATAGTCTGCAAATATTAGTGAAAAATAGATATGCAAATTCATAGTCATACATACTGTTACCGCTACATACGCTCCCCTTGTTAAAGCGATCAACAAGTGAATGAAAGAGACAATCACTGCACAAATCAACGCTTGCAAGCGTTTCATTCGCGCATTACCGCCTTCCGCGATTGCGTAAACTTCTCAATAGGTTTATCTTAATTTATATTTAAGTACAAGTAAATATCTATTCCCTTATACAGCTCAAGTCGCCCACTTTTGAGCATGAGTGCTATCGATGACTTTACGGATATAGATCCGGTACTTTCGGTAACACGCACCATCTCGGGAATGATTTAATATGACCACCGTGAACCTTCAAGCCCATCCCGCCCCTCACTCCCTGATTCCATGAGGAACTAGGGGTCGCCAAAACCTCGCCTGCTTAATACGTATATAATATATTCATATTTGTAACAGGATTCGCGTAGGTGGGGAGGGAAATTTTGTTTTGGAAGCTGTGAATCGCGCTTATCAACCACTTGAGTCCCTCCTTTTTAAGCATAATTCCAAATGATGTTGCCGATTACCAACTTTTCACGGTGTGTTGAGCACCTTATTTATTCACAAAAAAAAAAAAAAAAAAACCGATGCTTCCACCGCCAACCTGTTTTGCATCTACAAGTCGCCTGTTTCGCCATTATGAACTCTACCGCACGATTATAGGGTTTATATCTTTTGTGTACATTGAGGTATAATTGACTCTCTATAGTCCTTTTGGGTACAGTTGGGGCTATTGATTTACTCTTTTGCGTTACAAAAACTTTACTTCAAGTTTCTTTAATAGCGCCCTGCTGATTGTATACCATATGTATTATTTCTAATTGCTGTTTTTATGTACGGGTCCCTTTTTCGCTCTTATTTGGAATCCAAATCTATAAATAAAGTTTTGGCTGTAGAGATGGAGATTCGGGCTATTAGCTAGCTTTGGGCAATTTGGTCGTACTGCTTTTGTTTAGCTATATTTTATTAAAATAATTTTTTAAAAATAAACGGCTGTGAGCACACAAATAAATCCATTTGTACTATGGCACTATTGTAAATATTTGCACTGCATTACCGACAGTTGCTACCATACGCCCGATGGCAGCGCAAGCTGTAAGTTTTAATCGATTGACAGAACAGCTGATTTGTGTTGATGAGAGACTTTTTTATTGGTTGCGCAAGATGTGCACGAGTCTGGTTCATTTTATTTATTTATGGAAGCAAGGAACAGGGCGGCATTAGGTTTAAATTCCTTTTTTGTTACCCATTGTCGCCAGTTAGAAGAGTGAAGAAGCTACTGCTGCGCCTTGTTTGACGGCCATAACCACTTAAACGGTTAAACGCCAATTAAGTAATTAAGTAATTGAGTTTTCTTGTTTGGAAAAAGTATTATACTCATGTTGCAGACTTAAACTCTAACTTTTGAACAAGGACACTTGTCGCTCTGCAAAATGGCTCTTTTTGAAGGTCATTCGACACTTTTGCTATTCAGTGGAAAATATTTTGTGAAAGAAACACACAAACTCATGGCAGAGCTGAGAAGAACCAATAGAGCGGCACTATTTTCAGAAAAGAAAACGCCAGGAAGAGAGTGTCTTCGGCTGTGTCGAAGACTTCATACATTTCATGAATGGGGCTGAACAATAATCGTATCCCATTCGTAATATCCAAATAATCGGCCGTATAAGATAAGAAATATATAGTGAACAGATCTAGATACCTAAACGATTTTTAAGATAAATTGTGAGGACAAAATAAATCCCCATTAATTTGGTCCACACAAAACGACCCCACAACATATTTGACACGACATTAACACAACAAGTGGCCACAAAAGGCTATAGCAACAGACCAACCAACAAGTCCAATACAGCATACATCATATTCGATACAACAATAACTCAACAGCCAGTCACAAAAGGCTATAGCAACAGACCAACCAACAAGTTCAACACAGCATTGACACAACAGCCAGTCACAAAAGGCTATAGCAACAGACCAACCAACAAGTCTCAGCAACGCAACGAGCGTTCGCAACATCGAACAGCAACCATACCAACGCAACCATTTGAGCCAGCAATGCCAAACAAGGCAATAAAAGGAGCGAAGTAGATCCCTATCGCAGTTGACCTACTCTATGCAACAGGAATCCACTTCATAGGAGCGAGTCGTGGAATGGTGATTGCGGTTGACCTTCTCTACACATCACCCCCCAGAGACCAAAGGCCCCTCCACAGTAACGCGCAACCGCGACAGGTGACACCCGCTCACCTCCGTCAGTAGAGGTACACCAGCAGAGTAATACAAGTAAACGCTTCTAGTCAGCACGGAGCTGTGGTCGTGACCAGAGCTACTAGCGAAGATTATCCCTATTGCAGTTGACCTACTCTATGCAATAGGAATCCACTTCATAGGAGCGAGTCGTGGAATGGTGATTGCGGTTGACCTTCTGTACGCATCACCCTCCAAAGACCAAAGGGCCCGCCACAGTAACGCGCAACCGCGACAGGCGTCACCCGATCACCTCCGTCAGTAGAAGTACGCCGGCAGAGGCCGCAACAGAGCGGCAACGACGTAAGGCGCGACAGAGCACCGCAGAAGAGAGAGACGCCGACGTAAGGCGCGTCAAGGCACCGACGCCACATACTAACGGGACCCGTTTAACGGAACACGGCGACAGAGCATCGCCTCAGCAATACAAGTAGACGCCGACGTAAGGCGCGACAGAGCACCGCAGCAGAATTATACGAGCATACGACACTGGTCGCAGCAGCGCAACGCTACGACGTTGGCCGCAGTAGAGATACGTTAATATACGACGCTGGTCGCAGCAGCGCAACACTAACATACGACGTTGGCCGCAGCAGAGATACGCAGTCGCTAACCGTAAGAGAAACACGCCGACGCACGGCGTCACTGAGATACATTTACACATACCCAGAAAGGCGTCCTAACGGAACGATCCTAATGGGACACGAGGACCGTTAGCCCACCACTAATCACGGAGCAAGCATAAAACGAAGTGAAGAATGTACACAAATCTTTCTTTTATTATATTTTTGTATAGTTATAGCATATAGAGTTGAAGCAATAAAGTGAATTTTATATTAAATCGATTTGCAAGGTGCCCCCTTTAATACAAATTTATTGTAAACGAACCCTGGGCACGGCGAGTATACACCAGCAAATATCAAAGAAGCAACGGGGCACGAAAAAGCTTCGTTACAAAATAAAAAATAAACAAAAACAAGTAAGGAAGGCTAAGTTCGGGTGTAACCGAACATTACATACTCAGTTGAGAGCTATGGAGACAAAATAAGGAAAATCACCATGTAGGAAAATGAAGCTAGGGTAACCGTGGAATATGGTTGTATGACATGTATATCAAATGGAAGGTATTAAGGAGTATTTTAAGAGAGAGTAGGCCATAGTTCTATGGATGGACGCCATTTAGGGATATCGCCATAAAGGTGGACCAGGGCTGACTCTAGAATATGTTTGTACGATATGGGTATCAAATGAAAGCTGTTAATGAGTATTTTGAAAAGGAGTGATCCTTAGTTCCATAGGTGGACGCCGTTTCGAGATATCGCCATAAAGGTGGACCAGGGGTGTCTCTAGAATGTGTTTGTACGATATGGGAATCAAATGAAAGGTGTTACTGAGCATTTTAAGAGGTAGTGGGCATTAGGTCTATAGGTGGACGCCTTTTCGAGATATTGCCATTAGGGTGGGCCAGGGGTGACTCTAGAATGTTTGTACGATATGGGTATCAAACGAAAAGTGTTACTGAGCATTTTAAGAGGGAGTGGGCATTAGGTCTATAGGTGGACGCCTTTTCGAAATGTCGCCATTAGGGTGGGCCAGGGGTGACTCTAGAATGTGTTTGTATGATATGGGTATCAAATCAAAGATGGTAATGAGCATTTTAAAAGGGAGTAATCCTTAGTTCTATAGGTGGACGCCTTTTCGAGATATCGCCATAAAGGTGGACCAAGGGTGACTCTAGAATGTTTGTACGATATGGGTATCAAACGAAAGGTGTTACTGAGCATTTTAAGAGGGAGTGGGCATTAGGTCTATAGGCGGACGCCTTTTCGAGATATCGCCATTAGAGTGGGCCAGGGGTGACTCTAGAATGTTTGTACGATATGGGTATCAAACGAAAGGTGTTACTGAGCATTTTAAGAGGGAGTGGGAATTAGGTCTATAGGTGGACGCCTTTTTGAGATATCGCCATTAGGGTGGGCCAGGGGTGACTCTAGAATGTGTTTGTACGATATGGGTATCAAATGAAAGGTGGTAATGAGTATTTTAAAAGGGAGTAATCCTTAGTTCTCTAGGTGGACGCCTTTTCGAGATATCGCCATAAAGGTGGACCAAGGGTGACTCTAGAATGTTTGTACGATATGGGTATCAAACGAAAGATGTTACTGAGCATTTTAAGAGGGAGTGGGCATGAGGTCTATAGGTGGACGCCTTTTCGAGATATCATCATTAGGGTGGGCCAGGGGTGACTCTAGAATGTGTTTGTATGATATGGGTATCAAACGAAAGGTGTTACTGAGCATTTTAAGAGGGAGTGGGCATTAGGTCTATAGGTGGACGCCTTTTCGAGATATCGCCATTAGAGTGGGCCAGGGGTGACTCTAGAATGTTTGTACGATATGGGTATCAAACGAAAGGTGTTACTGAGTATTTTAAGAGGGAGTGGGAATTAGGTCTATAGGTGGACGCCTTTTCGAGATATCGCCATTAGGGTGGGCCAGGGGTGACCCTAGAATGTGTTTGTACGATATGGGTATCAAATGAAAGGTGGTAATGAGTATTTTAAAAGGGAGTAATCCTTAGTTCTATAGGTGGACGCCTTTTCGAGATATCGCCATAAAGGTGGACCAAGGGTGACTCTAGAATGTTTGTACGATATGGGTATCAAACGAAAGCTGTTACTGAGCATTTTAAGAGGGAGTGGGCATTAGGTCTATAGGTGGACGCCTTTTCGAGATATCGCCATTAGGGTGGGCCAGGGTGACTCTAGAATGTGTTTGTACGATATGGGTATCAAATGAAAGGTGGTAATGAGTATTTTAAAAGGGAGTAATCCTTAGTTCTATAGGTGGACGCCTTTTCGAGATATCGCCATAAAGGTGGACCAAGGGTGACTCTAGAATGTTTGTACGATATGGGTATCAAACGAAAGGTGATACTGAGCATTTTAAGAGGGAGTGGGCATTAGGTCTATAGGTGGACGCCTTTTCGAGATATCGTCATTAGGGTGGGCCAGGGGTGACTCTAGAATGTTTGTACGATATGGGTATCAAACGAAAGGTGTTACAGAGCATTTTAAGAGGGAGTGGGCATTAGGTCTATAGGTGGACGCCTTTTCGAGATATCGCCATTAGGGTGGGCCAGGGGTGACTCTAGAATGTTTGTACGATATGGGTATCAAACGAAAGGTGTTACTGAGCATTTTAAGATGGAGTGGACATTAGGTCTATAGGTGGACGCCTTTTCGAGATATCGCCATTAGGGTGGGCCAGGGGTGACTCTAGAATGTTTGTACGATATGGATATCAAACGAAAGGTGTTACTGAGCATTTTAAGAGGGGTGGGCATTAGGTCTATAGGTGGACGCCTTTTCGAGATATCGCCATTAGGGTGGGCCAGGGGTGACTCCAGAATGTGTTTGTACTATATGGATATCAAATTAAAAGTATTAATGAGGGTTTTAAAAGCGAGTGGCCTTTAGATGTATATGTGAAGGCGTTCTCGCGATATCGACCAAAATGTGGACCAGGTGATCCAGAAAATCATCTGTCGGGTACTGCTAATTTATTTATATATGCAATACCACTAACAGTATTCCTGCCAAGATTCCAAGGGCTGTTGATTTCGCCTTGTAGAACTTTTTCATTTTCTTCTACTTAATATGGTAGGTGTCACACCCATTTTACAAAGTTTTCTCCAAAGTTATATTTTGCGTCAATAAACCAATCCAGTTACCATGTTTCATCCCTTTTTTAGTATTTGGTATAGAATTATGGCATTTTTTTCATTTTTCGTAATTTTCGATATCGATAAAGTGGGCGTGGTTATGGTCGGATTTCGGCCATTTTTTATACCTAGATAAAGTGAACTCAGATAAGTACGTGGGCTAAGTTTGGTAAAGATATATCGGTGTTTGCTCAAGTTATTGTGTTAACGGCCGAGCGGAAGGACAGACGGTGGACTGTGTATAAAAACTAGGCGTGGCTTCCACCGATTTCGCCCATTTTCACAGATAACAGTTACCGTCATAGAATCTATGCCCCTACCAAATTTGAGAAGGATTGGTAAATTTTTGTTCGACTTATGGCATTAAAAGTATTCTAGACAAACTAAATGAAAATGGGCGGAGCCACGCCCATTTTGAAATTTTCTTTTTTTTTGTATTTTATTGCATCATATCATTACTGGAGTTGAATTTTGACTTAATTTACTTATATACAGTAAAGATATAAAATTTTTTGTTAAAATTTGAATTAAAAAAAATTTTTTTTTAAAAAGTGGGCGTGTTATTCATCCAATTTAGCTAATTCTTATTTAGCACATATATAGTAATAATAGTAACGTTCCTGCCAAATTTCATCATGATATCTTCAACGACTGCCAAATTACAGCTTGCAAAACTTTTAAATTACCTTCTTGTAAAAGTGGGAGGTGCCACGCCCATTATCCAAAATCTTACCAATTTTCTATTCTGCATCATAACGTCAACCCATCTACCAAGTTTCATCACTTTAACCGCCTTTGGCAATGAATTATAGCATTTTTTCGGTTTTTCGAAATTTTCGATATCGAAAAAGTGGGCGTGGTTATAGTCCGATATCGTTCATTTTAAATAGTGATCTGAGATGAGTGCCCAGGAATCTTCATACCAAATTTCATCAAGATACCTCAAAATTTACTCAAGTTATCGTGTTAACGGGCAGACGGACGGACGGACATGGCTCAATCAAATTTTTTTTCGATACTGATGATTTTGATATATGGAAGTCTATATCTATCTCGATTCCTTTATACCTGTACAACCAACCGTTATCCAATCAAAGTTAATATACTCAACTGAGTATAAATAGATAGGTACTTTGTGTGTGGATGCAAAGCTTCACGTTTTTTGTGGTCTACATTAAATAGCTTTGACATATGCAGTAAACGTAAGTATGTGATGAAATTTGAAGCTTTAGCCATTAAAAAGGGGGCAGACAATGACAACTTATGTGGGGTATATATAATATATATACTACCGATCCCCATAATTTTTTCAGGCAACAATATATGCTATATACGTAAGCCTTTGGTGGAATTTGAAGCTTCTAGCTGTTAAAATGGTGTAGAAACAGCGAATAGTTGTGTGGGATACATACCATATATAAGACTGACCTCTATGATTTTTTTAGATACAAATGAATGGCCTATACCTAAGCACTTGGTGAAATTTGAATGTTCTAGCCGTTAAAATGGGGCAGTAATTACGAAAAGCTTCTTATCTCTACAATCGGTAGGGGATATATGCTATATATCCGACCGATATCTTCGATTTCTGCAGACAACATCATTTGCTATATACGAAAGCAGGGACCGAAACTGTTATTCTTTTTATAATATAATTCCTTGCAAAACAATTAGTTTTGGACTTTTAATATATTTGGATCAAAATAAAAATTATTTTCGGATTTTACTTTTTTTATTCCGTTAGAACTAGGAAAACTCGGAATTTTAAAAATAAAAGTCCGAAATAAAAGTTAAATTTTTTAAGGCCAAATTAAAAGTCCCGCTTGATAAAAAGAAACGGCTTATCCGAAACAATTTTTTTTTTAATTCGGATAAGCCTTTTCTTTGTTATCAAGCCGGACTCTTATTTTGGCCTTAAAAAATAAAAGTCCGGATTTAACTTTTATTTCCGGACTTTTGTTTTTAGAAGTCTGAGTTTAACTAGTTCCATCGGACTAAAAAAATAAAAATACAGATTTTACTTTTATATGTGGACTTTTATGTAAAAAGTTCGAAAAATAAAAAGAATGCATGCTTCGACATGATATTGCTATAGGGATACCTGGGAACTCAAACATTTTCACCTAGAACAATTTTTTGACCAGGACTTTTTCGACTCCGAAAAAAAAAAATTATTATTTTCCGTCCCTGTACGAAAGTATAGGGTTAAGTTCGAAGCTTCAATCTGATAATAAATTGAGGAAGATATGACAAAAATCCTCTTTTTCTGAAAAATCGGTTGTATGGGGGATATATGCTATAGTGGTCCGATCCGGTCGGTTTCGAAAAATGTCTGGTGTCCGACTACCGCTCCCCAACTTTTATCAAGATATATCAAAAGGGCATGCACCTGGAACGTCCGCTATCTGAATGGGATAGGTGCAGATGCCCGGCTGGTTGATGTCCTCGTCAAAGCAAACAAAGCAAAATCTGACATCACCGCCATCCAAGAAATGCGTTGGACGAAGCAAGGAAGAAATAAGATCAAAAATTGTGACATCTATTGGAGTAACCATACGAATAAGCGCAGTTTCGGCGTCGGATTCGTGGTGGGAGAGAGACTTTGTCGCCAAGTGCCGGCGTTCACGCCTGTGGACGAGCATCTCGCCGCTATCCGAATAAAAGCTAAATTTTTTTAATGTATCATTCATCTGCGCCCATGCGCCGACAGAGGAGAAAAACGATGAGGTGAAAGACACTTTTTATGAACAATTAGAACGCACATACGAGCGCTGCCCACGTCATGATATAAAAGTCGTGCTTGGCGACTTTAACGCCAGGATGCGCAAAGAAGGTGCTTTTGGCCCTACAGTCGGAAAGTTCAGCCTACACAATGAAACTTCTCCTAACGGACTGAGGCTGATTGACTTTGCCGGTGCTCGAAACATATCCAGCACGAGGTTCAAGCATAAAAAGATACATTAAGCTACATGGCTGTCTCCTGATCGAAATACTCGCAATCAGATCGATCACGTTGCGATAGACGGACGGCATGCCTCCGGTGTTTTAGATGTGCGCACGATCCGAGGATCTAACATCGACTCGGACCATTATCTCGTTGCAGCCAAAATACGCACCCACCTCAACGCGGCTAAACCCAAGGAACAAAAAACACAAGGAAAGCTAGACGTCGGAAAGCTTCAATCACAACAGATTGCCAATGATTTCGCAACTCGACTCTCACACCTGCTCTCTGAGAGCAAAATTCATCCTGAAGGAATACAAGTGCAGTGGGAGCATATCTCCAAAGCACTTCGTACTGCCGCGGAGGAAAAAATTGGTTACCGGCGGACACGAAAAAACAACTGGTACGATGAAGAATGCCACGTTGCAACCGAAAGAAAAGACGCTGCCTACAGGGCTACGTTAAAAGCGAGCGCGACAAGAGGAGTGTGTGAACGCTATCGTGATTTGAAAAGGGAAGCGAGACGCCTTTTCAGAAAGAAAAAAGCAGAAGCAGAAAGGCGTGAGTGCGAGGAGCTTGAGCTGCTAGCCACCAGGAATAACGCCCGAAAATTTTACCAAAAAATACGGCGACAGACGGAAGGTTTTAAGACCGGGGCAAACTCCTGTAGGAACGAAAACGGCGACCTTGTAACTGATGTCCAGAGAGTGCTTAGATTATGGAGGGAATACATCTCTGCTCTCCTAAATGGAGACAGCAATTCACCGCGCAGAGATGAAGGACCCGATCCCGCAATTGATGATGATGGAATATATGTCCCCGCCCGATTATGACGAAGTTAAAATAACAATAACCAGATTGAAAAACAACAAGGCCGTGGGCGCTGATGGATTGCCTGCGGAGCTATTCAAGTACGGCGGCGAGGAGTTGGTAAGGCGCATACAGCAACTTCTTAGCAAAATATGGGCGGACGAGTGCATGCCCGACGGTTGGAATCTAAGTGTTCTTTGCCCAGTCCACAAGAAGGTGGATACTGCAAAATGCACCAACTATCGTGGAATCAGCCTTCTTAATATCGCATATAAGGTCCTTTCAAGTGTATTGTGCGAAAGATTGAAGCCCCCTGTGAACCGGCTGATTGGACCTTAACAGTGCGGCTTCAGACCTGGTAAATCTACCATCGACCAGATTTTCACAATGCGCCAAATCTTGGAAAAAACCCGTGAAAAGAGAATCGACGCACATCACCTCTTCGTCGACTTTAAAGCCGCCTTCGACAGCACGAAAAGGAGCTGCCTATATGCCGCTATGTCTGAATTTTGTTTCCGCGCAAAACTTATACGGCTGTGTAAAATGACGTTGAGCAACACCATCAGCTCAGTCAGAATTGGGAAGGACCTCTCCGAGCCGTTCGAAACTAAACAAGATTTCAGACAGGGTGACCCCCTATCCTGCGATTTATTTAATTTGATGCTGGAGAAAATTATACTAGCTGCAGAACTTAACCGCACTGGAACAATATTCTATAAAAGCGTGCAATTACTGGCATATGCTGGTGACATTGATATAATCGGCCTAAACACCCGCGCTGTTAGTTCTGCTTACTCCAAACTGGAAAAAGAAGCGGTAAAGATGGGTTTGATGGTGAATGAGGACAAAACGAAATACTTGCTGTCATCGAGCAAAGAGTCAGCGCATACGCGCCTTGGCAACCACGCTACTGTTGGCAGCCATAATTTCGAAATAGTAAAAGACTTCGTTTATTTGGGAACCAGCATCAACACTAGCAACAACATCAGCACTGAAATCCACCGAAGAATCAATCTTGCCAATAAATGCTACTTTGGACTAGGTAGGCAATTGAAAAGTATAGTCCTCTCTCGGCGAACGAAAATCATACTCTACAAGTCACTTATCGTACCCGTCTTGCTATATGGGGCAGAAGCATGGACCATCACAACAGCAGATGAAGCGGCTTTGGGAGTGTTCGAGAGAAAAGTTCTTCGAAAGATTTATGGACCTCTACGCGTTGGCGCTGGCGAGTACCGAAGAAGATTTAATGATGAGCTGTACGAGCTATACGAAGACATCAACATAGTCCAGCGAGTTAAAACGCAGCGGCTGCGCTGGCTAGGCCATGTTATGCGAATGAATGATGATGCTCCGGCCAAGAAAGTGTTTTTATCGGAACCCGCCTATGGAAGCAGAGGTAGAGAGCGGCCCCCACTCCGTTGGAAGGACCAGGTGGAAAACGATTTAAACTCCCTTGGTGTGACCAATTGGCGCCGGTTGGCGGAGCGAAGGAGCGACTGGCGCGCCTTGTTGGACGGCCATAACCGTTTAGACGGTTAAGCGCCAAATTAAGTAAGTAAGTAATCTCAAAAATTGAGGGACTAGTTTACATACCAATACACAGGCGGGCAGACAGATGGCTAAATCAACTCAGCTCTTCATCCTGATAATTTCGGTATACTTATTGCTGGGTCTATCTCTTCTCCTTTAAGGACTTATAATTTTGAGATTCGTGACAAATTTCATTTTCATGAAAGGTATAAATATGATTATCATCAATCACGCTTTTTCATAGCCCACGAAAATATTTCTGTAGTTGTCCTTGACTTATAGGACCACCCTCGAACACAAATATTTCCACCGTCAACAAGTAAACTTCTACTGTTAGCTCTTGGGCTGCCGGATTTTATTCGCTAATGAGATTATTAACGTAAAGCCATTATTTTCTATTGCTGTTTAACTAATCGATACAATTTAACAACTATAATTGCATGAATATTGTGGGAAAATAGAGTATTTGTATGTAGTAAAGAGAACACTGAACTAAATTAAACTGAGATTGCTCTGTAATTAATATGCAATGCTTACGTCTTCTTAATGCCTTGATTGCCTTTTTGTTATTGTTGGAAGAAGTGATGTTTTTTGTGGTAATTCCGTTTCCGTTACTCTCTTTTACTTATTGCCAACACTTCTCTTGCTTTTACTGTTAGCGCTAAGCTGGTTGTTTTCTTCTATGTATTAGTTATGCTCCGCAAGTTTTTCAGTGTGTTGTTAGTTCTGCTGTTTTTTTGTGTTCTTTCTTTTATTTTTATTTATTTTGTCTGTTGTTGTCAACCACACTTGATTTTTGTTTTTATTTTAGTTTTTGCATCACTGCTGTGATCAAGCTAATGAGGCAAATTTTGTTTTTGTTGGTTTTGTTCCTGTTTGCTTTGCATAAACTTTTTTATGTTGTTTTTGTTTGTTTTAAATTGTTAAGCACTTTATCACAATTTTACTCGCATGCAATTTTTGTTTGCTTGAAGTCTTCTTTTCTTTCACTTTGTCCGTTAAAGAAGACTAACGCTTCTTTCATATATTCATACACACATACATATGTACATACAATCAGTCTATGTATGTAAATATTTATACTCTCTTCCTGACGTTAAGTGCAAAATATTTCTGGTGCCTAACAACGATGGCGTCTAAAAGTATTCGAATGAGCAAACATGAAAAATACTTAAATACATAAGTACATAAGTGAGCGGACAAATGTACAAATGCAAACAAGCAATTGTTTTTACATTCATATATGTATATATGGACACAGTAGCGTAGCAAGGACTCTACTCTAAAGGAGGCAGGTAATGCCCACGAAAAAATTGCTTGCAATATCCAAAATGTTTACTACTACGCATAATATTAGTACATGTCTACGCATGAGTGTAATGTAAGCATATCTTAGCTGTAAGTTCGGGATCGCCCTTTATCAGAATTTATTTAAAGAACTTTTTTCATTAATAGCTCCGCTTGGCTAAAAATGTAGCGGGCTTATGCTCTGATAGTATGTTTTTAAGATAAAATCAGAGATACGAAACATCTGGCTTTGAAGCTAGATAGTAAGCTCACCTTTTCGAAACACATCCGAGAAGCCTGCAAAAGGGCTGTATACAAATCTGAATGTGAGTAGATAAAAGGTAGACGTTGGCGGTCCAAATCCATGTACAATGAAGCCGCTTGCATCAGCCTCAGATTTTAAACAATCAGAAATGTGGGCGAATGAAATAAAAAATGGAACTACATAACCGCCCTCACATCGGTTAAATGCAAAGAGGGGGGCAGGGGCTGGGAATAGCATAGGCTTACCACAAGGTCTCGGCTGAAGCTGTCCTGCTCATATATCTTCTCGCTGAGGAAAGGAAAGCAATATATAAAGAAGAATCGACTCGGCGCTGGCAAAATAATAGAGTAACAACACAGCAGGTAAATAGATTAAGGAACTAATTCCTGAACTGAATCCATGGTTGAAGCGACTACACTGAGAAGTAAAATGTTACCTGTGTAATTTTCTTTCGCAAACATCTCTACAGAATAAGCAAGGTTCACAACCCGACTTAAATACACTGCAGGGAATTAGACAATGTACTTCACAGCTTTTTCGAATGCGAGCACTTCGCCGAACAGCAAAGGATGGTAGAGCAGATACTTGGCGAACTAACCTTGTGCAGTGTCATCGATAACATTATCTGCCGATGCGACAGGTGGGATACGATCAGCACATATGTGATGCATATACCAGTCAGCAAACAAGAAGATGGAAGCCTAGCCCATAAAAGTGAAAATAGTCGTGGAGCGCAGGTAGCTCACACCCTTACCCGAAGTAAAGCTAAACGCGGTCCCAGGTATAAGAAATTGCGCGCAACCTGGGAGGTTAGGTTTTAATAGGGAGCTCTTCAAGGAAGAAGAGAGTCCTACATTAGGAGAAGCTTACGGTTCCACGAAACTCAAATAAAAAACAAAACAGATATGCCACTTCGAAATAAACATTTTAGATAGAGCTTTCTTTTAAAAAATTTAGATTTAGTGCGTTTTTCAAACATGTGCCACGAGAGGATATCTGTACTTCCCCTGATTCACCCCGGCCCTGGAATACGCGACCTTCGGTTTGGTAGGCAAGCATGCCAAATCACGGCGGCCGCCTTCGCTTAGTTCTCAACAAAACAATCAACTGAAATTGGCTCGCTGATTCTATCTCGTCATATCTTCCATGCAGCTAAAGAAGAAAGGCTCTGGTTGGAAAGGAACCCATAGAGCACCAACCACCAAAGAAAAAGTAACGAACTCAATGATTTCGGCAGTCTACATTTAATCCATTGCCACAAAGGGACTCCATTGTACAAGCAGTCGAACTCTGAACCGTTTGCAGTCCACTACGTCCGGTTCTAGGAAGCTGGAATCGTAAAGTTTGCCTTGGATATAACTATTCTTAAGAACTCAGATAATTTATCATCATCATTAATTGGCGCTTAATGGCCTAAGCGATTTTGGCCGTTTTGTAAAAAGTCAAATCAGCTATCCCTGTTTCGCGATAGCTGACGCCAATTGAAAGCACCAGTGGAGGTCCAGTCTTCCACCACCTGCCTCTCTCAACTCAGTGGAGGTTTCCCCCTTTCTCTGCTTCCAAGCTACGGTGTCGACTATAGTACCTTCTTGTACGGAGCATATTTGCCAATTCGCATAACATGATATAGCCAGCGAAGCCTTTGGGTTTTTACATGCTGCACTATCATGGTAGCACTCACTTAGATAATTAGATCCTTAAAATAATTCTTTTATCACCATCGATCGCACAACAGCTAAATTCCCAAAACCGTAGTAGCACTGGAGAGCATCCCATTCAAGACAATCTTAATCGCGGTGACTTTCGCTTTAAATATTGCTAGCTTCATTATGCCATTTTCTGAATCCAAGAACAATCAGATCGCGTAGGGATATCAAAAAAATCGTCCTACACTTAGGTCCTTTTCCGTTATAAAAAAAATGCTGTCCGCTTTGCCAAGTTTTAACAATTTGGTAAAAATATTATGTTCGTGTTTCCGGAGTCTGTTGAATTTAACCCCTTTTGGTTTCTCTTTGAATACGCCACTGTGCTCACATACATACATATTCACAAGCGCAGCAAAGTACACTAAGGCCTTAAGAATGTCCGTTACATTTGCTCTAGTCTTAGCTTTCACTTTATTTTTTGTTTTAAAACACTAAAATTTCACTTGAAAATATTTTTATTACAAAAGATCAATTACTTTGTAGATTTTAGTACAGGTAACTATAAAACATTAAAAAAACTAACTTTATTCACAAATATGTTTTTCTATGACAAATAACTTAAAATCTTTCAGACTCAAAACATGTTTTGAGTAAACTTAAGTTAAACTGAATTAAATTTTCTACTATAAATGCAACCGCACAGCTCCACAACGAACGAATGAATGTGATGGCGAGTTTCAGAAGTTTATTCTACCAGTAAGCCAACATCAGCTAAAACATCAATCGTGAAATACCACATTGGTAACACATACGAATATATATGCGTATGTATGTGTGTATGTTGATGTATGCATCCAAGCGAAGCAGACGAGACAAGTTCAGAAAGCACAACAAATAAAAAGTAATAAGCTAACAGTTTGAAAACTCGTTTTGCCACATGGAAAACAAAACAAAAAGAAAAATTATAAAATAAACGAATAACAAAGTAAAAATGATGTGTTGACTTTACGCCCAATAGAAGTGAAACTTTTTATTACATGATACTTTAACTTCAGGCCCTTGGTCTTTTTTGTGCATCAGTACGAAGTTGAGGAATCTTGTGAACGGCTTTTAGGTAAGTTCCATGTGAGCTATAAACTTGAAAATTAAAACATAGTTTAGCATAAATTGATAATCCCACATAAAGGAAAAAAATCACAATTGCAGATAATTTTCTATTTCTATTAAGTAAAGCAAGTACCAGAGTTAGGTTATGTTGAACCGGCCGGTCAATAAAGACATCCTAGACTTAGTATAAAATCCTAGCGAAAACAAATCGGTGATGTAAGAATCAAAAAGACGCCAAGCAAAAAAATTCTAAGCAACTCGATGCCGCGCGAAATAACACAAAATAGATTAGTAGCAAACAAACTATCGAGCAAGCTATACCGTAGATCATTTGTGCGCATATTTTCAATGGCTGATTCAAAAATAATTATAACACTATACGATTAAATCACGTTTGGATGTATAAGTATTAGACTGGGTCGATCTATTAACCGATATCGCGCCATCGATTTTTCGATAGGATTTGGGCTCAGGAAAAAAAGTTCCACTAGGCATACCCAAAAAAATAATTTTCGAGCGTGCGAAATTTAATTTTTTCGACTTTGATTTTTAAGGTTTTTTCATGACCTACTAAAAAAATTTCCATTTGATTGTAAAATTTTCATGTGTACCCTGTCCGACCCAAATATGTCCGTTAAAAACTTTGTCGGACAGGGTATACATATGCAATTTTTTTTAGAAAGTAATGAAAAAAACGTTAAAAATCAAAGCCGAAAAAAGTAAAAAAATTAAATTTCGCAGGCTATTTTTTTTTGGGCATGCGTAGTGGATCGTTTTTTCCTCAGCCTAAATCCTATCGAAAAATCGACCCACCCTAATAAACATCCTTCCTAACAGCATAAGGGAATACAGAATATAGGCTTAAGGTTGGTGTTAGAGTTAGCGTATTATTTTGAAGAGGTATTCTAGATGGGGCGGTATGGAATGTAAGTGTGGGTATAGTATGTGGTATTGGTATGCTTTAAGTTGGAACTACACTAGCTTGCTCCCATACATGTAGAGACAATATTTGTAAAAACAGCTGATTAATGAGTTGGCGTTTTGTTGTAGACAGGTTATAGATGTTTTATCCATTTGTTATCTACGAATTATCGATTTCTTTTAGGTGTGTTATCAGCAAGGTATAGACGAGCTATCGATTTATTATCGAAGTGCCAAAAATATGCTTTCGATAGCAAAGGTTTTAAATAAGTTACCGTCTTTTAGCGACAAAATATCGGTTTATTATCAAATGTTATAAGTTATGTATCGTTTTGTTATCAATAAGTTATCTATATACCATACAAAGTCAGGTCCAGGCTCCAGCTATTAGGGGCGGCAGAGTGGCCAGATCTTGAGGCAGCAATTAAGCTGGGTCCTCGAAAACTGCTGGTATTTGCCGAGGTGACGGAGTTATTCTATAACATATGTCCTGGAACCTGATTGGGATTCTTCCGTTTGGTCGTCAAACAAATTCTAGTAACACTATGGACACATTCAGTCTATGTGAGGTCTTTGTTGACCGGCCAGTTCAACCATACAAAGTTGATCGATTTATTACCGAAATATCTCGAAAAGTTAAAGATTTGTTATCGATGATTTATCGAAGTTTTATAGAAAAGTTATCGATTTGTGGTAAAAAGCCATTCATTCGCATTCGGAAAGCTATAATTTTCGTAGAAGAGTGTCCCCGGCATGTCGACTCGTCGATTTCTTATGAAACATATTCCGATAAAACTTCAATATATTGTAACGAATTTACTGCAATTCCCCTTATTTGCCATCTTCTGCTAACGTTCGAATCACTAAACTGTTGAATAAATAACTCCAATATTGAATAATGGAAAAATGGCCTTTATTAAAGTACTTCACAATAAATAACACTACTATTGCTCGCCAGATAGCGTCTTAATCAAAACTGATTCTCGCGCCTCTACTGTTGCTGCTTTTATACTGCGTGATTTCCTCGTTGCATCTTCTAGGCGCTTCCAGAATTTGCTTAGTTACTGGTATATAATTATAACTACAGATGCACGTATGTAGCTGTCATATGCGCGTGTATTTGTGGGCGACACTTCCACAATTACAATTGCATACTTTTGGGAGCATCTCAGATAAGATATCTGCATGTGTTTGTGTGTTGCTTCTCCGCTGCGTGTACGTACATATGTGTAGACATAATGGTTTATTCGTTTATGTAGATACATAATCATTGATTTATGGATGTGCATACAAGTCACTCTTAGCATCGGCTTAGAGATGATAGTATCCCTTAGTGTTGCTAATATTCGTCACACTGCCCTCCACCTAAGTATGATCGTCCCAATCAGACAAATCTCTCGATCTAAATGCTGCCAGCCTTTCCAAATAAACCACTTTCATTTTGGTTCGTGGTTTGCCAATGGTTTGTATGCGGTACACTACATCGTTGATCCGTTTTACATCTTTGTATGGGCCTTCCCAAATACACTGCAATTTTGGGGCAAACCTTTTTTTCGTTGTGGGTTGTATAACAGCACCAAATCTCCTTCCTGAAACCCTTCCGAATTAATTGCTTTATCGTACCTCGCTTTCATCTTGTCATTCATAATCTTTGATCGTTGCCTTACAAGATCGTGTATCTCTCTCAGCTCTTCTTCCAAGACACCAGTGGATTTCTTGACATTTCTCTCCGCATCGGCGTCTATCCCAAACTTCAAATCAGCTGGCAGTCGGAGGTGATTGCCAAAAATTACCTTTGCGGGAGTTTGGCCCGTTGTCTCATGCACCACCAGTACATATTTATTTCCGCAGTTGCTAGTAGGAAATGGACCTGCGACATCCATAGCGATCCTTTTTATATTGATCCTGAGTTATATTGATTCATCTGGCCATGACTTCGGGTTTTGGGTCCTTTCGCTCTGCTGCAAACCTCGCAGTTCGCAATCCACTCAGTGACCGACTGACGGCAACCAACACAATAGAATCTCTGTTTAATCTTCTCGATCGTCTTTGCGATTCCAAGATGACCTCCGCTTGTGCCCAATATGACTTCGCAATGGGACTCTCTGCTGATATCTCTTCTCTGTTTGGTCTTTCGTTTCCTTCGAGCCCTTGCATAACATGTGACAGATCTGTATCTTCTAGCTGACACTTTCTTAGTTGTTCCTTGTCCCATTCATCCGTACACGTTATAGCCATTAGCCGGACATCTATAATGTCTTCTTTAGCCTCGGCCTTTGAATAGTGCTTGCATTCCAAACTACATGGTCTTCGTGACATTGGTACTACCTTCTCGATGCTCAATGGAAAAGTCAAAGCTTTGTAGCCGCTCGATCCACCGTGCCAATTGTCCTTCTGGATTACGGAACTGCAGAAGCCATTTCAACGCTGCGTGATCTGTCCTGATGCGGAATAGCTGGCCGTAGAGGTATTTGTGAAAGTGTTTAATGCACTCTACCAATGCCAACAGCGCTCTCCGTGTAACGCAATAGTTTCTCTCTGGTTTTCCAATCGAACGGCTGTAGTATGCAACTACCTTCTCCTGTCCATCGACCAGTTGTGATAAAACGCCTCTTATAGTATATCCACTCGCATCTGTATCTAGAAAAAGGTTGCTCCTGGAATCGGATATGTCAATATTGGGGCAGTGCACAAACGCCCTTTCAATGTTTGGAAAGCCACTTCTTGCTCCTTCTTCCCTTCAAAAGCTTTATTTTTTTCTTTTAAGCTCATGGAGGCTATGGGATACGCTGGAAAAGTTTGGTACAAATCGCCGGTAATATGTGCACAGCCCAAGGAAACTTCTTAATTCACGCAAGTTCTGTGGTCATGGCCAATCCTTTACTGCCTCAATCTTTTCATTCGCTGTACGGATACCTTCTGTCGTAACCTTGTGACCCAAACAATTGACTTCCTTTTTAAACAGCGCACACTTTTTGGGACTTAGTTTCAGACCAGCGCCAGCTATTCTCTGGAAAACTTCCACCAAGTTTTTAAGATGTTCATCGAAGTTCTTGCCCAATACGATGATGTCGTCCAGGTATACCAAGCATGTTTTCCAATGCACTACTTTCAATACCTGATCCATGAGTCTCTCAAAAGTAGCTGGTGCATTACAAAGTCCAAAAGGCATTAATGTAAATTGCCAAAGACCATCTCCGACGCTGAAGGCTGTTTTTCTTTCTCTTCCTCCTTCACCTCCATTTGCCAGTAGCCACTTTTCAAGTCCAGTGTGGAAAACTTTTTCGTACCAGAGATCGAGTACAGAGTGTCGTCAATTCTTGGCAATGGGTAGCTATGCTTTTTCGTAACGTCATTCAACTTCCGGTAGTCCACGCAAAACCTAATTTTTCCATCATTCTTCTTTACAAGTACTAGCGGTGAGCTCCATGGACTAGCTGATGGTTCGATGACGCCGCTGTCGCTCATTTCTTATATGATTTGACTCACAACTTCCTGCTTCGCCAGTAGAACACTACGTGGAGCTTGACGGATCGGCCTCGCAACTCCAGTGTCAATTTGATGTTTCACAACGTTGGTGCGGCCTGGTTTGGAACCATCCTGGTCAAATATGTTCGCCTACTTTAGGAGCAGTTGTTTTGCCTTACTCTGATAGGCTTCCTCTAGCCCCTGCGTCCATGCCGTGATGTCACTTGTAAGATCAGTATTACTAGATGAAACGTGTTCCTGGATCTGTTCACAGTTAATAACTACTTCAGCCTCTTGGCATCTTCCCAAAATAGCTTCTTTGGTCAGTTTAAGTGGTGACTTGAACTCATTGAGTACTCTTACCGGAATACGTCCATCTTGTTTTGTCATAGCCAGGGTTTTTCCTACAAGTATGTTTAGTGCTGATTTGTTTGCTGCTTCGACAACCCACAATTTGTTTGTCCCACAATCTCCATCAATCTTTGCCCAGATGACTGCTTCGGATTTTGGTGGTATTTGCTGAATCTCTTCCACCAGCACTCGTTTACTGCTGTAGCCTTTCTCGTAGCCGAAAATAAGTGGCACATCCATGTACTTATATTATATCGTCTTGCTTTGCATATCGATCTTGATGCCTTGGTCGATTAGAGTGGACTAATTATGATTTCATCAACAATCTCTGCCACTATAAAATTGTGTAGTACCACGGCGTTCCCAATTGCTACTTCACATGCTACTTCTCCAATTACTTGGGTGTCCTCTCCCGTGGCTGTACGTAATCTTGCTTCAAGCAATGGTCTTATCTTCTTGTTGACTAAATCTGATCGAATGATGGAATGAGATGCACCCGTATCTACAGTCAGCAAACGTTCTTTTCCATCCACATGTCCTCCGACAGTAAGATTGCTTGACCTTCTTCCAATTTGCGAGATAGAGATTATGGGGCATGGAATTGCGGGAGCCAGCTGTCGCCTCTTGCGGCTGCAACAACGTGCAATGTGCCCTGTCTTACCACACTTAAAGCATTTGACTGCGTCATTATTTTTCTGTTGCGTTCCCTTTAAAGCTTCCAGAATTGCGTCTACCCACTCTGGTCTTTCTACTTCCACACGATGAGCTTTGTATGCTGGTTTACTCAATAGTAAGGCAGTTTCCGTAAGTACCGTTTCTGCAAATGTTAGCTTTGGGTTTGCGTATGTAGCTCGCTTTTTTTCGACGTCCCGTATGCCATTTATAAAG